>NW_011494917.1:4296900-4305934 GCF_000754665.1 Bison bison bison | reverse complement strand
GTAATGTCTCTGCTTTGTAATATGCTATCTAGGTTGGTCATAGCTTTTCTTCCAGGGAGCAAGAGTCTTTTAATTTCATGGCTGCAGTCACCCTCTGCAGTGATTTTGGAGCCCCCCAAAATAAAGTCTGTTACTGTTTCCATTGTTTCCCCATCTATTTGCCATGAAAGGATGGGACTGGATGCCATGATCTTAGTTTTCTGAATGTTGAGCTTTAAGCCAACTTTTTCACTCTCCTCTTTCACTTTCATCAAGAGGCTCTTTAGTTCTTCTTCACTTTCTGCCTTAAGGGTGGTGTCATCTGCGTATCTGAGGTTATTGATATTTCTCCCAGCAATCTTGATTCCAGCTTGTGCTTCATCTAGCCCAGCATTTCGCGTGATGTACTCTGCATATAAGTTAAATAAGCAGGGTGACAATATACAGCCTTGAGGTACTCCTTTCCCAGTTTGGAACCAGTCTGTTGTTCCATGAACAGTTGAAAAAGCAGGAAATGTTGCCGAGGTATTAAAACTCAGGAGCTGGAAGGTTGAGTTTCAACCTCAGGACTGCTACTTGTCATAAGCAATTTGAGTTGTCTTTGAGCCTTGGTTTAAAGTGACCTGCTGTTTCACTGTGCTTGTATTTTTCACTCTATTTTTGATGCAAGCCTTCCCCCACCACCAAATAATTATTGCTTAAATCCTGTAACTCTATCCCTTCAGAGATGTCGTCAAAACATATCTTTATTTTTCATCTCCCATTCCCCCCAACATATTCTACACGGCAGAGTAACCTTTCCCTGCCCTTCCATGGAAAGTTAGAAAATTCTATAGCTTTTTAGCCCTCTCTTAATTATCGACTGGGAGATTTTTGCAGAAATGCACACCTATGGTGATTTTTCTTTTGGCCAGCCAAAAATTAATTCTGTTAATCTACTAACACTTTGCAGGTTATTACATTCAATAGTTATGCCTGACACACCTGTGGTGTCTAATTTTTGTGAAATATTGTCTTCAATCCACTCTTCCATAGAAGTAAAGAGCATTCTTCAGCACTGTGAGCTTCATTTTCACTTTCTTTATCAGAATCAGTCACTAAGGTTTTTTGTCTTTTTGTGGTCTAATATTCACATTGTCTGAATCAGAACTATCTTCTGAAGAATTATCATCTTCATTAGTATACATGTTGCTTGGACAATCAGAGAAAGGATATGCATAAAATTCACCAAAAAATTCTTCTTCACTTAAAATTTCACAATGTGTCATTTTTGAAATTTTTTCACTTATAATATACACTGTGTGTGTTATTGGCTCAGTCATGTCTGACTTTTTGCAACCCCATGGACTGAAGTGCACCAGGCTTCTCTGTCCATGGGATTTTCCAGGCAAGAATACTGGAGTAGATTCCCATTTCCTTCTCCGGGGGATCTTCCCGACGCAGGGATCAAACCCTTGTCTGCTGCACTGCAGGTAGATTCTTTACCATCTGAGCCACCAGGGATACAAGGTTGGAACAAAAACCTAACATAGCAAAATGTGAATGGGAACAATAATCCTAAATTCTGTAATGAACCCTTGATTAATCTTCAGCTCTAACACCTTCGCATGGTGATGTTAATTGTATCACCCTCTACAGGTAAAGTTACCTGTTTCTAGTCAGTTGTGATTCCATCTTCAGTTCTAAGAATCTCGCTTTTACCTCCAGATTCTTGCCACTGTAAGATCTCGCCACTCCTTTAGGTTGGCACTATTGGATGGCATCTGAGCAAAAACTGCATCCCATGAAGTGATTTTTCTTTGGATTTTATTTACCAATCTGGACCCTTTTGGCTCAGCAGTAAAGAATCCACCTGCAGTGCAGGAGATGCAGGAGATGTGGGTTCGATCCCTGGGTCTGGAAGATCCCCTGGAGGAGAGCATGGTAACCCACTCCAATATTCTTACGTGGAGAATCCCATGGACAGAGCAGCCTGGAGGGCTATGGTCCATGGGGTCAGAAAGAGTAGGACATGATTGAATCAACTGAGCACGCACACATAGACAACTGGAGGCCAGCCTTTGCAGGTTTAGCTTTTCTCAGATTTAGATTTCTCAGGCACCAGTCCTTCTGTCTATAAACTTGAGGGCTGGCCCATCATCCTCCCTACTAGGCTGAGTTGAAGGAAGTAACACCCCCAAACTTTATCCCTTTGGGAGAGTGGGAATTGAGAGAATTGCAGCAACTTGTTGCAAAGAATGTCAACTTAAAAATAAATGCACAATGTGAGAGTCTCGAGTTAAGTTTTTTGGGGGGCACAATGAGGACTGCAGCACAGGAAACAGCACCCCAGAGAGCTCTGAGAAACTGCTCCAAAGAGGTGGGGTGGGGGGTGGGGGGTGGAGTTCAGTGTATCTGTGATTTTTGGTGAAGTGGAAATACATGCAATCAGGCACATATTTTTTCCAGATTTCTGCTGGTTTTGTGAAGCCTTTGCTAGTCATGAGGAGCAGCTGTTGCCATGAAAGATTTTGATGCTTTTTTAGATATGAGGAGATACAAGAACTGGGCTCTTAAATCTGGTCTGGAGAACGTCTAACCATCTGAAGACCTGTCCTGACCATTTTTCCAGTTTGCCTCATTTCTCCTCTCCACCCTGAACTCCCTTGGCAGGGGTTGAAGGTCAGCAGCACCTGATTTCATGCTTATAGAAATAGATGGCAAGCACCCTTGGCAAGTGCCAATTTGTAGTTGACAGAACTATTTTCACAAATCCTCCTCCTCTCTCCCCTATGACCACTTTTCCTGGTCTCTAAGTAAGGGGGCACAGAGCCAGGAAATGGATTTTCAAAAATGGAAGGCTCGACATAAGGTGCTCTCATTACTAAATGAGACGAAAGGCCCCCATCTTGAAGTCTGGCTGAACAGGAAGTCTGGCTGGGTCAGGAAGCTCTTTCCCTGCTCTGGTTCCTGTTGCCAATGATGAACCTGAGTTTGATGCAAGCAAGACAGGCCTTTATTCAATGGTCAGAGGATGGAGAAAGAGAACTCAAACTCCAAAGGTACTTTCTCTCTCAAGGGAGGGGAGTACGGGAATTTAAGGGTTAAGAGGCAGCCTGGTCATTAGGGCTCAAGGAAGTGGGCGGAGAATTCCCTGGGTGGAGAATTCCCTGGGTGGAGAATTCCAGTGCCAGCCCTCGTGCAATCTAATACTCCTTTGAACCCAGCAAGAATTGTGCCAGCAGAGTACAAAGACCCCCTTCCAGCGGAGATCTAAGCATGGTGATGAAGCAAAGTTAACTCCAGGACTTTATCTGCGTGGGCGTGTTCTTGTGGTCAAGTCAGAGCTAGTTGGAAGTGGTTGACCCTTGTATGTCTCAAAACACAGCTGCAAAGCACCTCTGCCGAACTCCAGTACTTCTGAAACAAACTCAGAGAGAAATCAAGGCCAGGACAGCCTTTAGCCTATTTTGCCCTCTATCTAGGATCTGGCCTGTTCAGTCTGGTTTTGTTGTGGGCCTTCCTAGCGTCCTGTTGACAAAACCCAGCTAGACTGTCCGGTTAAGACCAGTTTCTGTGCCTGGGGCCTGGGCTACATAGCATCTGACTGACCCCATCTCATTATTTGATTCTGCTGCATTGCCCTTTGGTCAAACTGGAGATAGGAAGAGTCCAGCTCACCACAACTGGAACTTGGATGTATTGTTATAGTAGTGGTATTATGGTAATTACATATTAATGGATGGTGTTACATATTAATGGTAAATTTATACCCCCATCATTGTACTCCTCCACATTTTTTATTTTTCCTTTTGTTGATTCATTTTAGTACTTTCTTGTCCCTTAATACATTTAAAAATGCCCAAGCATCTTATCTTCTAGTCAACACAAAATTTCCTTTACGTGGAACTGCAATTCAACCTCTGTTCGAATAATGAAGAGCTCGTTGTTTTGTAAGGCATTGTATTTCATTGTTAGGTTAACTTGTAAGGAATTTCATTTTAAAATTTAGAAGTAAATTCTAAAAGTATAATGATTTAATTATACAAATCCTCACATCCTGTTTTTAATTGAAGTATAGTTGATTTTACAATATTGTGTTAATTTTGGATGCATAGCAAAGTGATTCAGTTATACATTACATATTTTTCAGATTCCTAGTTTATAGGTTATGACAAGACATTGGATATAGTTCTCTGTGCTATGCACTAAATCCTTGTTGTTTATTTGTTTTATATGCAGCAGTGTGTATCTGTTTATTCCATACTCCTAATTTATCCCTCCTCCCACCCGTCCCCCTTTGGTAACCAGAAGTTTGTTTTCCGTCTGTGAGTCTGTTTCTGCTTTGCAAATAAATTCATTTGCGTTATTTTTTAGATTCCACATATAAATGATATCATATTCCCTGTCTGACTTATTTCACTCAGTATGATAATCTCTATGTCAATCCATGTTGGTGTAAATGGCAATATTTCATTCTTTCTGTATTACTGAGTAATATTCCTTTGTGTGTGTATGTTGTTTGTTGTTTAGTCGCTAAGTCGTGTTGGACTCTTTGAGATGGCATGGACTATAGCCCACCAGGCACCTCTGGCTATGTGATTTCCCAGGCAAGAATACTGGAATAGGTTGCCGTTACTTCCTCCAGGGGATCTTCCCAACCCAGAGATTGAACCCACATCTCCTGTGTCTCCTGCATTGGCAGGCAGATTCTTTACTGCTGAGCCACCAGGGAGGGAAGCCAGTGTGTATGTGTGTGTGTGTGTGTGTGTGTGTATCACATGTTCTTTATCTATCTGGTGATGCACACTTAGGTTGCTTCCATATCTTAGCTTAGTGCTGCTATGAACATTGTAATACATATATCTCTTTTCAAATTAGACTTTTCATCTTTTCCGGTTATATGCATAGGAGTGGAAATCTTGAATCATATAATACTTCTATTTTTAGTTTGTAAAAGAACTTCCATACTATTTTCCTTCATGGCTGCACCAATTTACATTCCCACCAAGAGTGCAGGAGGGTTCCCTTTTCTCCATACCTTCTCCAGCATTTGTCTATAGACTTTACCATGAGAGCCATCGGACAGGTGTGAAGTGATGACTCACTGTAGTTTTGCTTTTCATTTTTTAAATAATGAGCAATGCTGAGTGTTGAAGAAAAATTAATCTCTTTGATCTAAGAAAGAAACAAAAAATTTTATTTGAGCCAAGTTGAGTATTATAACCTAGGAAGAGCATCTCAGAGAGCTTGGAGGATGGTCCATCTGTTAGAAGTTAAGGCACGGTTATATTAAATATAAGTTTCTTTTGAGATAGAGGGTTGACTATTAAATGACATATTACTGACAGTTTACAAAATCCAGATCTATGCATCATCGTGACCCTTATAAGATCAAGAAGGAGTGTTATCTTTTAAGGAGTTGTCTTACTGATGTTAGGAGTATGTTGCTCTTTAGACAGGCATGTCTCCTGATTGGGGGTAATTCAGATGAAAGGTATGGGGGAGAGAGGAGGCCAAAGAACAGAGAAAATTTTTATGTTTAAATTTTTCCTGTCCTGCCATAAAAAATTAATTTTATTTCACATGAGTATCTTTTCCTGTGCCTGTTGGCCATCTGTATGTCTCCTTTGGAGAAATGTCTATTCAGGTCTTCTGCTCACTTTTTGATTGGGTTGTTTGGTTTTTTTAATATCAAGCTATATGAGCTGTTTGTATGTTTTATAAATTAACCCCTTGTCTGTTGCTATTTTTGCATGTATTTTCTCCTAGTCGGTAGGGTGTCTTTTCATCTTTTCATATAGTATTGTCTGCAGTCTGAGAGGATTGTGCCTCCAGCTTTGTTCTTTTTCCTCAAGACATATCCCTACTTTTTTATGAAAGTGAAAGTTGCTCAGTCATGTCCGACTCTTTGTGACCCCATGGACTATATAGTCCATGAAATTCTCCAGGCCAGAATACTAGAGTGGGTAGCCGTTCCCTTCTCCAGGGGATCTTCCCAACCAGGAATTGAACCAAGGCCTCCAGCATTGCAGGCGGATTTTTTACCAGCTGAGCAACAAGGGAAGCCCACTTCTTTATACTTCACTTCAAAAGAAATCTTTGATTTGGTCACTTTTTTGTTCAAACTTCCAAAATGGTACCCAGGATTTAAGACCTTCAGTGATCAGATCCTAGGCTGCCCATTTATCCTGGTTATATTTCCTGGTATATCCCAACGTGCGCCCCATATTCCTGCCCTCCTGGGTCACATGCCGTTCCTTGAACTCTGATTTTGTTTCCACTTACGCATCAGCACTTAACACCATTTCATCTCCAGTTCACTTGCCAAAATTCCATCTGTCTTAGTGTTAGGCCATTCACTGCCCATTCCACCAGTCAAATCCTACCTATTTCAAAAGTCCAGCTCAGAATGTCTCCATCCTCTGACTACCCCAGGCAACAGTAACTTCGGATGTTACATTCTTATAGCAGAGTATTGATACCATTTGTATAGCAATTTTTCATGTTTTATCTCGCACAGTAGGCATTTGTACTTCTGTGGGTTAGTTTCCCCAGGAAGCAGGCTCTGAGATAGAGATTAGCATGTAGGGAATTTACTGGAATAGGATCTCAGGGGCAACATGTGTGGAGGAATAAAGGAAGGAGATACGAGCTGAGGAGGAATTGAACTGTGATGCAGTCTTAACAAGGGCCTCAGCTGTGCCTTCATGACAGATTCTTAAAGACATCAACCGTAAAGATGTCAGGATGGTTGGTCTAATGAGAACCTACTGTGTAACACAGGGAACTACTCGGTGGTCTCTGGTGACCTACATGGAAAGGAAATCCAAAAAAAAAGAGGGGTATATGTGTACATAATAGCTGATTCACTTTGCTGTACAGGAGAAAATAACACAGTATTGTAAAGCGAATAGACTCCAATAAGAAAAGGAAAAAAAAAAAAAAAAAAAACCCACCTCTGCATGCGTAATTATTCCTCTTTCCCAGTGGGCAGAGTGACCTGAGTAAACAGCCATAGCTTTCTTTCGGAAAGGACTGAGGAAGCACGTTCTCTCTACCGCAGCAGGTCTTTCTTTGTGGGGACCTGACTCCTCCCTCAGGCAAGAGATCCTGGGCTAAGAAGTGGCCCAGGCCTGGGAGCTGGACAGTGGATTGAGCGTTTTGACTAGTTCAACTGTCCTTAGCCACTGACACCCTCCCTGACTTCTTTCGACTGTAAAGATTGAGCAATACCTTTGTTGGCTGCCCTCTTTCTTGCCCCTAAGAACTCTGTGTTCTCTTAACTAATTCCAGTTTTCTGAGGGTCACGTCCCTCTGGGTACCACTCTGACCTTGCTGCTTTTTATAATAATTGTGTCCAGCGTGTTACAGCCGGTTAAGCACTGCCACCTGGCTTTAAAGCAAAGCAATCTCATCATCCCCGTTGCTATCAGGACTTCTCTCTGTAGTGTCATCTCTGACCATCAGCCTTCAGCGTCTACTCCTACCTCCCCCGACTGGTTTCCAAACTAATACCTAGGGTTAAGTCATGACAGATCTGGGTGTCCAAGTGCTGAGTGTGTTAATAAGAGAAAAGATCTCTGTCCCTAAAGGGCTGCATTTGCCCATGATACTAGATTTGACATTCTAGTTAGAGCCTTGGGAGGTGGTGCTAACGCGACCAGGATGACTCTTGGAAGCTTGGAGAAAATAATGGCCTGCTCTAAGTGAACCAGGAATGTCAGAACTATTGTGGCAGATGTTGAAAAGGGGGATCAAAATGTTCCTAGGGCATGGGACTTCCCTGGTGGTCCAGCAGCTAGGACTCCGTGTTCCCAATGTAAGGGGGCCCAGGTTCCATCCCTGGTCAGGAAACTAGATCCCACGTGCCATAACTAAAGATCCGGCATGCCGCATTGAAGGCTGAAGATCCCATGTGCTGCAGCAAAGACTCAGTGCAGCCAAATAAATAAATACTAAAAAAAATTCCAAGGGCAGGATATGCCAGAATAAAAGTACTATGGAAGGCTAGGAAAGTCACCAGTAACTATGTTCCAGTGATGAGCCAGAGACATTTGAAAACAATAAAGAATGTGCTTGTGAGAGGGCCACCAGCATTGTTAAGAAGCTTGGTAGTGTTTTTTTTCACAGCCAGAGTAACTTTTTTAATGTAGTTTCCCCCTGATTAAAAAATAAAGAGTTCTTTTTGGTTAGAGAAGTAAACAATATGGAAAATTATACAATTAGGAAGAAAAACACTGAAATTTCATCACCCTGAGAAGATATCACATTCTGGTGATTGTTCTTTCATGCATTTCTCTATACATTTATGTGAAAGCAAAAGTCACTCAAAAAGTCATGTCCGACTCTTTGCGACCCCATGGACTGTACAGTCCATGGAATTCTCCAAGCCAGAATATTGGAGTTCCCTTCTCCAGGGGACCTTCCCAACCCGGGGATGGAACGCAGGTCTTCTGCATTGCGGGTGGATTCTTTACCAGCTGAGCCATCAGGGAAGCCCAAGAATACTGGTATGGGTAGCCTATCCCTTCTCCAGCAGATCTTCCCAACCCAAGAAAGGGTCAAACCAGGGTCTCCTGCATTGCAGGTGGATTCCTTACCAGCTGAGCTACCAGGATACCTGTGTACAATTTCACATTAGTTGAGTATCATCTCTCATGTGGAAGTATGGAGACCTTTCTTTTAATAACAATCTTTATTTGCTCCCTCTACTAACCTACCCAGTCCAATGATGGTGGTCATTCCCCACCATCCAAATCAACGTTAACAACGGGCTGTCCATTTGTTTAGAACTTTTCTCCTGTTTTCAACACTTAATAATTTTCTTTTTGCTTTCCAACTTATTATTTTACAAAAATGGGATAATATTTAATACAATTCTCCACTTATTTCTTTCTTCGGTCTCTTAATAAATAACGTAAATCTCCCTTAGGTTAACTGTTCTATTTATTTAATTTAATTTATTTATTTGGCCATGCCATGGAGCATGCAGGATCTTAGGTTCCCCTACCAGGAATCGAACCTGTGCCCCCTGCATTGGGAATGCAGAGTCTTAACCACTGGACTATCAGGG
>NW_011494917.1:4296382-4296773 GCF_000754665.1 Bison bison bison | reverse complement strand
ACCAAAATCAGACTGATTATATTCTTTGCAGCCAAAGATGGAGAAGCTCTATACAGTCAGAAAAAACAAGACCAGGAGCTGACTGTGGCTCAGATCATGAGTTCCTTATGGCCAAATTCAGACTTAAACTGAAGAAAGTGGGAAAAACCACTAGACCATTCAAGTATGACCTAAATCAAATCCCTTATGACTATACAGTGGAAGTGAGAAATAGATTTAAGAGACTAGATCTGATAGACAGAGTGTCTGATGAACTATGGACAGAGGTTTGTGACATTGTACAGCAGATAGGGATCAAGACCATCCCCAAGAAAAAGAAATGCAAAAAAGCAAAATGGCTGTCTGGGGAGGCCTTACAAATAGCTATGAAAAGAAGAGAAGTGAAAAGCAA
>NW_011494917.1:4294515-4296282 GCF_000754665.1 Bison bison bison | reverse complement strand
GAAAATGGCAACCACTCCAGTATTCTTGCCTGGAAAATTCCATGCACAGAGGCCCTGGTGGGCTACAGTTAATGGGGTCTCAAAGGGTTGCACGTGATGGAGCACTCATATGTGTGGTTCCCAGTTATTGTTACTATGAATCATCCTGCAACACATATCCTTGGACATACACCCTTAATCACTGGTTGAAGAGCTTATGCTTAAATTGTACCAATAATTGACACAAAACCTCTGAATTTATTGTTTCTGTGAGCTCCTCTTTATCTCTTTTGATAATCAAGTCTCCATAGATTTATTTCTAGAATTTAGAATCCTTTAATCAGGCTTTTCAAAATAAACCATCCTCCACCCTGTTGTCAAAATTAGTCTTACAAATCACATGTCACATGATATCAGTTTCCTAACTCCTAATTGCCTACAAGATAAAGGCTAAATTTCTCACTGTGCATTGGAAAACTTCTCTAGGGGAGAATGAACGTCAGTTTCCAAATTCACTTCTGTTTGGCTACCATTATTCTCTTGCCCTAAACACTTAAATCCTACACTTGGCAAGAATAAACATCTTTCCATCTCCCAAACAATGCCCTCTTGTCTTCTGCCAGCCTGCCTTTCAACTGCTAACTTACCCAGTTGCCTCTTCCATGGAGCCTTTCCTAATAGTGACAAGCAGAAGTTATCGTAACCTTTTGAGCTTCTAGAGTTCCTGATACACGTTTTTGTTTTAATTTTTAATTAAAATTTTATCTGAAATATTTTTAGAGTTACAGAAAGGTTGCAAAGATATTAGACAGTTTTTGTATATACTGCACCAAGTTTCACCTAATGTTAGCATTTTATATCATCATGGTATTATTTGTCAAAACTTGGAAACCAACATGGGTACTCTACTATTAACTAAACTGCATGCTTTATTTAGATTTCACCAGTTTCTCCACTGTTCTGTTCCAGGACCCCATACAGGAAATTGTGTTTCATCATGTTTTATATGTTCAATTTCTTGAGTGCATTGTTTTACATGTGTGTGTATTTGTATGCACACATATATATTAGTTTTCAGGTAGGAGGAAGGGTAAACTTGGTTCCTATTTCTCCACCTAGAGTGAAGCAAAATCTAGCTTATTTAAAAATCTATGGTGAGATCCTCTTTTATTTCAATATTTTGTTTCCTTTTCGTAATTACCTAGAATCCCTTCCCTATATAATTTATCTTATTTTCATTTTTTACATAACCTCAAAATCCTGTGTGTGTTTTTCTCCCAGGGGCCAGGTTTTATCTGCTCTTCCTAGAACCTCCAGGCAAGTTCAAATTCTGCAGAATGTTACTACAACATACAAGGTAATTTCTCCATCATTTATCTTCATATTTCGTATCTTCGTATTAAGTTTATGAAAGAATGGTGTGCCCTGTTTTCGCCTATGTGTTGTCTGACTTGTATATATACAGTTGGTATATACCCCTCTTCTTGTAATTTTCTCTTCTTTCCCCTAATCACTTGATTCCCCAAATAACGCTTTGTTCATTTGTGCTATTAACTTTACAGCCAGTTAAAATAATAGTGACTTGTGATTGAAAGTGCAAACTCACAAAGATGCTACAATAACAGAAGTCAATAGATGTTATAGCAAACACCGTCTTCCAACAACACAAGAGAAGACTCTACACATGGACATCACCAGATGGTCAACACCAAAATCAGACTGATTATATTCTTTGCAGCCAAAGATGGAGAAGCTCTATACAGTCAGAAAAAACAAGACCAGGAGCTG
>NW_011494917.1:4292990-4294415 GCF_000754665.1 Bison bison bison | reverse complement strand
AGAAAAGGAAAGGTATACCCATCTGAATGCAGAGTTCCAAAGAATAGCAAGGAGAGATAAGAAAGCCTTCCTCAATGATCAGTGCAAAGAAATAGAGGAAATCTACAATGGGACAGACTAGAGATCTCTTCAAGAAAATTAGAGATACCAAGGGAACATTTCATGCAAAGATGGGCTCAATAAAGGACAGAAATGGTAGGGACCTGACAGAAGCAGAAGATATCAAGAAGAGGTGGCAAAAATATACAGAAGAACTGTACAAAAAAGAGCTTCATGACCAAGATAATCACGATGGTGTGTCACCTAGAGCTAGACATCCTGGAATGTGAAGTCAAGTGGGCCTTAGGAAGCATCACTACAAACAAAGCTAGTGGAGGTGATGGAATTCCACTTAAGCTATTTCAAATCCTGAAAGATGATGCTGTGAATGTGCTGCACTCAATATGTCAGCAAATTTGGAATACTCAGCAGTGGCCACAGGACTGGAAAAGGTCAGTTTTCATTCCAATCCCAAAGAAAGGCAATGCCAAAGAATGCTCAAACTACCACACAATTGTACCCATCTCACACACTAGTAAAGTAATGCTCAAAATTCTCCAAGCCAGGCTTCAGCAACACATGAACTGTGAACTTCCAGATGTTCAAGCTGGTTTTAGAAAAGGCAGAGGAACCAGAGATCAAATTGCCAACATCTGCTGGATCATCAAAAAAGCAAGAGAGTTCCAGAAAGACATCTACTTCTGCTTTATTGACTATGCCAAAACCTTTGACTGTGTGGATCACAATAAACTATGGAAAATTCTGAAACAGATGGGAATACCAGACCACCTGACCTGTCTCTTGAGAAACCTGTAGGCAGGTCAGGAAGCAACAGGTAGAACTGGACATGGAACAACAGACTGGTTCCAAATAGGAAAAGGAGTACGTCAAGGCTGTATATTGTCACCCTGCTTATTTAACTTATATGCAGAGTACATCATGAGAAACGCTGGGCTGGAAGAAGCACAAGCTGGAATCAAGATTGCTGGGAGAAATATCAATAACCTCAGATATGCAGAAGACACCACCCTTATAGCAGAAAGTGAAGAGGAACTAAAGAGCCTCTTGATGAAAGTGAAAGTGGAGAGTGAAAAAGTTGGCTTAAAGCTCAACATTCAGAAAACGAAGATCATGGCATCTGGTCCCATCACTTCATGGGAAATAGATGGGGAAACAGTGGAAACAGTGGCTGGCTTTATTTTTTGGGCTCCAGAATCACTGCAGATGGTGACTGCAGCCATAAAATTAAAAGATGCTTACTCCTTAGAAGGAAAGTTATGACCAACCTAGACAGCATATTAAAAAGCAGAGACATTATTTTGTCAACAAAGGTCCGTCTAGTCAAGGCTATGGCTTTTCCAGTGGTCATGTATGGATGTGAGAGTT
>NW_011494917.1:4277237-4292890 GCF_000754665.1 Bison bison bison | reverse complement strand
ATGCTGAAGCTGAAATCCCAATACTTTGGCCACCTGATGTGAAGAGCTGACTCCTTGGAAAAGACCCTGATGCTGGGAAGTATTGAAGGCAGGAGGAGAAGGGGACAACAGAGGATGAGATGGTTGGATGGCATCGCCGACTCAATGGACATGAGTTTGAGTAAACTCCAGGAGTTGGTGATTGACAGGGAGGCCTAGTGTGGTGTGGTCCATGGGGTGACAAAGAGTCGGACATGACTGAGCGACTGAACTGAACTAAACTGAATAGGAGTTTGTTTTAAAAATTTAGCTAAAGTGTAAGCATAGAAACACAGAAGAAAACTGGCTAACATTTTCATGCCTGGAACTGAACTCCCCTGAATGTAGAAAACTGTTAAGAATTACAAAATATCATGATAAAAAAAATTGCTGGCTCCATGGATATCGGGCTAAGGTTTTCTGAGAAGATTAGAGATATAAGAGACTTGTTATGGGGTCTGCTTGTGAAGGATGAAGAAGGAGCTGGAGATGGCGGGGAGCACCCGCAGACCATTGAGCAGCCGCCACTGTGCAAAAAGGAGGGTCATGCCTGGACAACCTCTAGACTGCAAGACAATCCCGATGAAAGTTTGACTGGACCACGTAAGTCCTTAAGACAAAGTCAACTGCAAGAGGAAACCCTAATCTGGCAGGAATGGGCCTGCGAAAATATGCCTGCAGTATGCCATCATTGACTGGCTGCAGCCCTGGAGCCGTGCAACCTCAGCCTGTAGGGGATATAGACAGACAGCAGCACACAGGGTCAGAGAACTAGGCATTTCCCAGCAGAAGAGCGGCCGCTGTGTTTCCACAGCCGCCACACTGCAGGCAGAGGAAGCACTGCCAGAGGAAGCATCACAGATTCAGCATTTAGGTCTTGTTTGGCCACTATTTGGCCTGTGATTTTTAGACGACTTAGCTTCGAGCCTTAATTTCTTCATCTGAACAATCAAAATAATAACTGCTGCCTAGATTATGGCAAAGAATTAGTAAAAAGATCATAGGCAATGGGTGTGAAAGTGCTTTGAAAAAGCACAGTAAAGCCAGAAAAAACAAAAAAACAAAAAACTCAAAACTGTAAATATTATGGAAAGGTTTTGCCCAAAGGCCGCAATTAGATTAAAGGAAAGAAACACCAATGTGATGTTAGAATCAAGGATATGGGATTTTTATTAAAGAAAAGCGCCATTAATCAACTTTCTTTCCAGACCAACTTTCATTTCTCTTTAAACATCTGACATACACCTCCAGTCCTACAGTTGGACTCTAAATATTCATGCGTTCATTTATCAGTTCATTGCCTCAGCAAATATTTATTGAGTACCTAGTAAATGCCAGGCCCTCATTAGCCACTGGGGTTACAGAATAAAACAAGCCCCGTACAGAATAAATGTTTACACTACCACATGTGTGAATGGGATTGGTGACTGTGAGTGGACCAGTGACCAGAAATTATTTTTTCATTTCCTTTATAGATACTCTTTTATGGCGTTAGCTACAGATGAGAACCATGTGAAAAACTGTCTTTATCAATTTTCCTTCTTGAAACTGCAGATTGTTCTCTGGCAGCCAGTAGCAGCTGAATATATTGTGAAGGGATACGAAGTCCATTTTTTTGTGAATGCATCTGATGTAAGCAATGTGAAAGCCCATTTAAATGCGAGCAGAATTCCATTCAGGTAGGCTTAATTCCATATTTATTGAGTAACTATTATAAGCACTAGGAAATGGAAACCTGCTCCAGAATTCTTGCCTGAAAAATTCCATGGACAGAGGAGGCTGGTGGGCTACAGTCCATGGAGTCACCAAGAGTCAGACACGACTAGCACCTGAGCATACAGACATTATAAGCACCTGTGATGCATTTGGGGCTTCCCAGAGGGCACAGTGGTAAAGAAACCTGCCAATGCAAGAGACTCAGGTTTGACTGCTGGATCAGGACGATCCCCTGACACAGGAAATGGCACCCCACTCCAGTATTCTTGCCTGGAAAATTCCATGGACTGAGGAGCCTGGTGGGCTACAGTTCGTGGGGCTGCAAAGAGTTGGACATGACTGAGCAACTGAGCACACACACACACAACACACACCGTGCATTTGCTAGTGGATGGTCTCATTGCTTCCTAGAAAAATGTATACTTACATTAAGCATGCCACATGGAAATCTCTGGAATGGACTTGTGATGAAGCCCAAGAGGCTGGCTCCATGACCTTGAATGAGTGGTTTACTGCTCAAGACCTTGGTCCCTTGTCTGAAATGGACTGTTAGACTCAGTGATCTGTGGAGCCTCTTATGGTTTCTCCCAGTTCCTTCTTAAAATTCCTCTACTCTGTTCCTGGACTTAGGAAGCAAAATGTCATTCACTTTAGTAGGCTTTGTGATATCACTTAAAAAAGCAGCTGCTAAAGGGAATTTTGCTTCAAGAGGTCAGCAAGCATTCTGTAATGTCTGGCTCTAAACTAAAATATGCATTAGGTATGCTTTCTGTTCAAAGCCCATGCCTTCTTCCTTTTAGAGTCTCCTGTCCATATCTCCTTTCGCATCCATTACCCAAGCATCAGTGTTTTCCTGCCGCCCTAGCACTTCCTGGATGCCAAGCAATCTTTGGATAACGTATTATGATTATTATAATAACATGTTATTAGTATCTGATGCCTTTCAGGAAAGGTACTGAGCTTTTCTATACATTGTATCTTTTAACCCTTATTAAACCCTGTGAGGTAGATACTATCCTCACTGTGTGTAAGAAAAAATGTTTCAGATTTACAAAGGAATTTCTGAAGGTCAACCAGCTAGAATGTGGCACATCCAGGACTCTAACTCAGAACTTTCTGATGTCAAAGTCTTGGCTTTTACCTGTTGGTCTAAACAAAAGTCTGAGCCACCAGGGAAGCCCCTGGAGAAGGGAATGGCTACTCACTCCCCTATTCTTGGCTGGAGAATTCCATGCAAGAGAATTCCTCTTCCATGGAGTCACAAAGAGTTGGACATGACTGAACAACTAACTCTAAATAAAAGTACAGAAAGCTTTATTAGAATGGCAGCTAACTTTTTCTTGTTCATTCCAGGTGACAGAATGGCTCAATTTCGTCTTAGTTAAAATGTTTGTGCCTAAGTTAACTGTGTGACCCCTTGCAAGAGGAATTAAATGAGATCACTTTCCTATACCTTCCTTATTCCTGTGTTCATTTAAAAGGCATTAATAAGTCACCGTCAAGAAATGTTGATAATGTTGGAGAAAGGGTCAGGTTTTGAAGGCCCTGAAAGCATACTCTACAGGAGCCACTGTCTCTTCAGCGCCCATGCGGCTCTATGCAGAGGGCTTGTGAATTTCAGCCCGTCATGCTAGTGGTGTTTTCACCTTGAGCTTGCTAGATTTCTTAGTGACTTTCCCCCCACACTTGCCTGTTGTGTCTGCGATGGGCCACGAGGGAAAATTAGAGCCCTGTTTGGAAACCAGCTCATACTCTTGTTTCATCACCCAGGGTCCTGGTGGAAAATGTGGAAGATCTTATCCGGCAGCAGACTTCCAATGACACCATCAGCCCCCGGGCATCCTCCTCCTACTATGAACAGTATCACTCACTAAATGAGGTAAGTTGTCAACGTTTCTCTCCAAACTGCCTGTTTTCATTGAATGAGCATTGCCATTTCAGCCATGGGAAATTATTAGAGAATCATAATTAGTGGAAGAGGGTGAAAAAAAATCACTATTAGATTGATTATACAGAGGTAATTGGTCCTTTTGTAGACATCTTGCCTGGAAAGATTGCATCATATTTTGGACTTTGCCCCTCTAAGCAGGCTATTTGTCCATAGCTAAGAATATCTCTGATTGTCAGGAGTAACACTACATTCTAAGGAACAACAGAAAATTAAAAAATAAGACCTTTTTATTGAAACTGCCACACACACAAAAAATAGCACTCCAGCCATTATCCTAAATGAATTCTTACCAAATAACTGCCACATTATCTCACTGAATTAAAGGAATTTATTCACTTATATTTAGGATGCAAAAGTGTTTAAATGTATTTTATTCTTTTCAGAAGGAACCTGTTTAAAATACTAATAGTAATAGTAATGATTATGATGATGCCTGTATTTTAATATTTAAGAAATTGGTTTCTTTTCCTCTTAGTACTTACGGGTTCCAATTTTCCTAGAGGAAACCTAAGCTTGATACCATGTTCAGTTGACCTCAATAAGCTTTCACATCATACTTTAAGAGCCATTTCCCCGTATTTGTTCCCTTAAAGGCTAAACCCCTTTCTTTTCAATATAATACTCTCCAAGTAGTACAAAATCCCTTGATACCTTTTATTCTTTCATAGGAGTACTGCTATATTCCTTAATAGAAGTTGTGTTTTTTTTTTTTTATCATTTTTGGCTAGGCGCCCAGAAACTGTTAAGAACCATATCCATACTTTTGTGACATCTAACACTTAAATAATAAGCATCAATTTTCTATTTAATCTTCAAATGCATCTGTTCCTTTCCAGTTAGTTAAACCAGAACTCAGTCTTCCCTAGTGGCACAGATGGTAAAGAATCTGCCTTCAATGCAGGAGAACTGGGTTCGATCCCTGGGTCGAGAAGATCCCCTGGAGAAGGGAATGGCTACCCACTCCAGTTTTCTTGCCTGGAGAATTCCAGAGACAGAGGAGCTGTCAGGCTACAGTCCATGGGGTCGCAAAGAGTCGGACATGACTGAGTGACTAACACTTTCTTTCAAACCAGAGATCAGCAGGCTTCTAGGACTGATGTGCCGGGCTGGTGGACGGGGATCTTAACATTTCAGCCCTCTCCTTTCTCTCTCCTACCTTGACTTTGTCTGTTCCACCTAAACTATCTCCATCCAGCCGCCTACATCAGCCCTGCATGAGTAACCTTGAGGCCTGGAGTTGAGAGGTTGGGTAGGCAGGATTTACAAGTGGAGAAGGTGACAGTGTCACTGCTGTGTTGGGTTTGGTGGGAAGAACGAGATGCCTTAAACAGAAGTATTTAAAATATGTTGCTGGGTTTTTCCTGGCAGACCAGGAAAAATTCCTTGCGTTAAGTGCCAAGGGCCTAGGTTCAATCCATGGTCAGGGAATTAAGATCCCACAAGCTGTGTAGTGCAGCCTAACTAAATAAACAAAGGATTTGAACATTTAAAAAGAGTATTTTTGGGGGTATATTTTAAATATTTTGTTCAAAGAGGTTATTTTTTTTTTTTCTTATCCTCTCCCCAGGAAAGAGTTGGAAAGACATGGGAGGAAAACAGTATTAGTTAGCCACAGTAGTAGTAGTGTTAGTCACTCAGTCTTGTTCGACTCTTTGTAACCCATGGACTGTAGCCCACCAGGCTCCTACATCCATGGGATTCTGTAGGCAAGAATACTGGAGTGGGTTGTCATTCCCTTCTCCAGGGCAACTTCTTGACCCAAGGATTGAGCCTGGGTCTCCTGCGTTGCAGGCAGATTCTTTACCACCTGAGCTACTGTCTGTTGTAACAAAGTGCCATTTATTGAGTGGCTTAGACAACAGAAATTTATTCTCTCACAGTTCTGGAGGTTGGAAGTCCAAGAACAAGGTGTCAGGAGAGCTGGTTTGTTCTGAGACATCTCTCCTTGGCTTGTGGATGGCCACCTCCTCACATGGCCTTTTCTTAGTGTGCGCACATCCCTGAAGTCTCGCTGACCATTGTAGTCTCCACTTTCTATTAGAATCCCAGTTGGGTTGGGTTGGGGCCCACACTGACACTTCATTGCAACTTAATTACCACTTTAAAGGCCCTGTCTCCAAATACAGTCATGTTCTAAGGTATTGGGGATTAATATACACATTTGAGGGGGAACACAATTCATTTCATCACAATGACATTTCAGAAAACAGTTTGGACATCTTCATCCTTCCCATCCTGAATCTTTTCTAAGAGGTTTGTAGCAATTGCAGCAATCTTTCTCCCCCAAATTCTGCCTTTCTTCCCCTTTAGCTCTGCTCTTCAGTCCGCATTCATGTTCACTTGGAGAGCAAAAGGGGTTTCTTTTGTCATTGACTCTCACTAGGAAATTTTAAGTAAGCTACAGTAGGGGAGAAAAACAAATGACCAAAAAACACGTCTTAAAACAAATGGCAAAAGAAGAGCATTATTCAAAGGATGTAACCTTGATTATTGCAGATTAGATTTAAAGTTTTCTATAAAGCTGCCTTACTATAATTAATATAATACAGCCTCCCTTGTTGGAGGAAATCTACTGAACTGTCAGTGCTGTAACACAAAATAGGTGGATGGAGCAGTTCTCTTAGATGTGTGCGTGCCTTAGAAGAGTAGCACAGTAAACAGAGGAAATCACAGATGGTTAAATTTTCAACACCACAGACACTGACAGCATTGGTACTTGGCAGCAGGTAGACCTTCCAGAAGCATCTTAATTCCTCGCACAGAACAACCCATCACACATACCACTCGCCCTAGTTACGCTCCTGTAAGAAGACCCAAGGATAAATGGTACTCCTCTTCCCTTCAGCTAGGACTGCTATTTGAAATTACCTTCAGCAAATTTCCTAGAAATGAGGCCAAGGGTTGGTTATTTCCATTACAAAAGATGTAAACATTTTTAAATGGCCCCTGAGAAGTTGGTCTACTTTAAAACATGATCAGGCTCCACCACTCAACACCTGCTTTGAAGTGGGGGCTAGCCTAAAGTCAGGACTAGAAATTTATTTGTTTGTTTCCTCCTACTATAATCTTGTCAGAATCGCAAACCACTAGACTTCCACCTAGGAGAGAGTTTTAGAATCAAACTCCTTCCCTGGATAGAAGAGATTCTTTTTTCCTCCAGACTGTTCTCCCCTTTGCTTCTCATCATTTCACACCCCTTGTTGTGAGTCCACAAGTCTCCACTGGGAAAAAAAGGCAGCTCCATTTATCCTGTGCAAAGACAGTGCCCGGGGCTTCCTTAGGTTACCCTTGAAAAGTGAATATTTTTTTTAAAATCTCATATAAAAATGAACTCTTGAATGGTAAATAGGATTTCATACACAGAGGTGAGGATTCGACATTATCAGCCTTTAAAAATAACTTAAGGAGTTATCCTTTAAAGATGATATTTCCCTACTTTGTCGTAAGTTTCTTAGTACATTTCCACTTTCCCTAAACCTTGATACTTCTCAAAAGTTTAATTTTATTGATTTTCCTAAGCAGCAGAAGAAACACTCTGCCTCAAGTGTTTTAGTTCCTCTTTATCTCCACAAAATTTTTTCTAGAGGGATAACCCTTCCTGGAAGAATTTGTCTGTTTCCTTTGTCAGGGAAATGCTTTGAACTTGCTCTGTGACCACTGGTTTCTGCTTTGATAGATCTATTCTTGGATAGAAGTTATGACTGAGCGGTATCCTGATATGGTTGAAAAAATCCACATTGGATCCTCATACGAGAAGTACCCACTTTATGTTTTAAAGGTATGGGAAGAGTCATTGATTTTTCAACTTTGGGGAGGTATTAATTCTCCAGTGGTGCTTGTTATTACTTGGATTTTCTTTTGAGTTCTGGAAATATGTGTATTACAAATGATCCTCAACTTTAATATCCAGATCTTCAGTGATTGGTGATTACCTTTAAATTGTTTTCCTTTGCTACTACAGTGTTGACCTAAGAGTAGTAACCTCAGTTTTAGAATCTACTCTGTGACATAGATAAGTCATTTAACCTTTCTGGGTTTCAATGCCTACCTTCATAAAACAAGGAGAGTGGTCTGGATTATCTTTCAAGTCCTCTTTTATTTATACCACCACAACCACCACCCTCAGCACCACCACTGACTGACTGACTTAGGCCAAAAAAAAGGAAAGGGATCTGTTTTGAATAAACATTGACATTACTATAGTTTTTAGAACCAAAGGAGTTGAACAACAGGAACTAGGAAAGAATAGGAACCAGAGCAATGCTGGGATTCTTGGCAGTAGGGCTGATATGACCGTTTCTGCTTCAGTTACCATCTGTCTGGTTATTTATTCTCAGTTGAACAAACTGGTCTTAGTAAAGTCAGTGAATTGGGCCACAGGAAGAATATTGGGAACCATGAAACCAAACTGATTTCTGCCTGTTCATTTCTAATTCTGCAGTTCTGTTGCTATTTTTAAAACCACTCTTTCTCCTAAAAAAAAAAAAATTAAAAAGAAGGTCTGAAAAAATTTAATTATTGGAGAAATACATTTGATTTAGTAAAATTTCATTCACACATGGTTTCCTCACATGTTCTAAACTGTGATAGGTGAGGCTCTTTGATTGTCCAAAGATAAGATTTGGAGTCAGGATTTCTGGGTTTTAATCTGTTCTGACAAGAGCTTGCAGTACAAAGTCAGACCCTAGGCAACATTGGGTTCTCTTGGCAGCTGAGTTAGTCTACTGGGCTGGATCCATGTAATCATGGCATACCCACCTATGACATTTACTTTTTGCCCTGTTGTATGTACTCTTTGGAACTTGTGTTTCTGGGACCTGATATACATGTTGGAAAACCATGCTTCCTGCAAGCTTTAGTCCCAGTCTCAATCAAGGATGTGCACATCATGGGAGTCCCTAGGGTTCCTCAGTGTCAGAATGGGTACCAAGAGAATTTGCTCAGCCACAGTTAAACAGAAGGTCGAATAAAGCAACTAGTCAAAACAACTCAGGATTGTCTTTTAAGTTGAGGAGATTAAATCAGTTGGGAAATTCTCTTTGTACAATTTGATCCTTTGTGGCCAAAGCTTTCCACACTTGCCTTTTTGTTGGACATCAGTAACTTCAGGTTTGTTAAGAAGAAAACTCCCTGAGTGGTATAGATGGCAATTTAAAAATGGAACCCTCTCTTTTTCTTGCTTTGGAATTCCAACTCCACATATTTCTTTGATTTTGCAACACTCTTCTCCCTTCCCTCCATACTCTAAAATTGTGTAATATTTAAAAGTAGATGAATGATGATTCATTTTATATAGAGGTGTTTGTGAGAATTCTTCTAAAGTCATCAAACGCTATCATTGAAGACAAGTTGGTAGTTCTTATTCCAGAAAGTTGGCGGCTTACACTAGTACCCTAGATGGTAAATCAGAATAAGGTCTCTGTCCCCAGACCTGTTGATAATAAATTGATGTCAAGTTAGATGTGTGTTTATTTTTGTGTGAAATAAGGAAATGATCTACACGTTGAATAAAAGTGTGCACCCTGGGAAAATGGTGAGGGAGTCCAAGGTTGTCTTGGGCACCACTAACTTCCCTCTCCCAAGCCTTTCTTTGTGCCCACTTCCCACAGAGAGCTGCCCACCCAACACAGGCTCATTTCATTCTAACTGCAGTGTGAAGATATGGCCTGAAGCACTAGTTCTTGGGTCTCTACTTCTGCAATTTCTCATGTAGCTCTGGTATCATCGGGTATTTGTTTAGGAATAAAAAGAATTTTAAACCAAGAATTTTCCAAGGAATGAAGAGAATAGGGGATATTTCATAGATTTGCTAAAAGGATGAAATCGAAGCCCTGGTATTCAGGAAGTTATTATCCTAAAGCTGCTTCTTACTTGTTTTTTGATTTTCTCTGAGCAGGTTTCTAAAAAAGAACAAAGGGCCAAAAATGCCATGTGGATTGACTGTGGAATCCACGCCAGAGAGTGGATCTCTCCTGCTTTCTGCTTGTGGTTCGTGGGCTCTGTAAGTATTCACATTCTCTGAAAGCCCAGAGCTTCTCAGGATGTGGCCTCAGACCACTTGCAGTAGATTCAACTGGCCTGTTTATTAGATGCGTTTTCCTAGGTCACCTCCTAGAATTCTCAGCTTGAAATCTCTGGGGGTGAGACTTGGGAATCTACAATGATCTCATGCTTCTTAGGTGACTTTCATGCATATTGAGAACCATGAATTTAAGCATTTAAATTACCCTAAAGATTATCTGCCTTATCTTTTCTACATTTCCAGCTGGTACTAAACACTGGCTTCCCCAGTGGCTCAGATGGTAAAGGATCTACCTGAAATGTGAGAGGCCTGGGTTCGATCCCTGGGTTGGGAAGGTCCCCTGGAGAAGGGCATGGCAACCCACTCCAGTATTCTTGCCTGGAGAATCCTCGTGGACAGTGGAGCTGGTGAGTTACAGTCCATGGGGTCACAAAGAGTTGGACACGACTGAGTGACTAAGCACACAAACACTGGAGGGCTTCCCCGGTGGCTAATATGGTAAAAGAATCGGCCTGTAATGCAGGACACCTGGGTTTGATCCCTCGGTTGAGAAGATCACCTGGAGAAGAGAATGTCTACCCACTTCAGTATTCTTGCCCAAAGAATTCCATGGACAGAGAGAGCCTGGCAGGGTACAGTCCATGGGGTCGCAACGAGTTGGACATGACTGAGTAACTAACACACTTTTCAAACACTGCAACATAATTAAGAAATAGTATCAGGAAATGGCAACCCACTCCAGTATTCTTGCCTGGAAAATCCCATGGACAGAGGAGCCTGGAAGGATACAGTCCATGGGGTTGCAAAGAGTTGGACGTGACTGAGCGACTGAGCACACACACCTACAGTTGTAATACATTTACTAACTAAAAGAAAGAACTGAAGCAATTGTCTAAATTGAGTCCCAATTAATTTTTTTCTTTTGCTTTGAATTATCCAGGTATCTTTTGCCATATTCTGCTCTTAGAAATTGAACATAAAGTACCCCATTGCAGAGCAGATTATATATTTTTTCCATATATCGTAGTAGGTACTTTTGTCCCTAAAGAAGGCCTTGTAATCAAAAAAATCCATGTATGAGACAAAGAGTATGTCGTAATAGTAAAAATTATAATGACTGTAAATCTATATAACAAATGAAAACAGTAAAAGTCACTTTTCTGTTCCCTATAACTATATTTTTTTGGCCCACTTAATCAGTGCTCAGCATCCGCTTCCTGCATTGGAAATTTAAATTAATGCTGCAGGTTTAAACTGAAATACAACTCTGGGGTCCAGAGAGGACTTAAACAGTACCTACTATTGGGTTAAATAGGTTCTTACCATTGGATAAGGTCTAAATTATTCATCCACACACTAAGACTTGGATAGCTCTTTGTTGTATTTTTAATGGTCATGAGCATGATAGCTTATTTCAGAATCTTCCATTCAAAATGTCTTATATGCTTTTATGTACAGATTTATTCTTTGTCGAATGGTTATTGGTTAACTTGTTGGCAGGCATTGTTATTCTTGTCTAGGATTATAAGAAAGACAAAGCTTCAGTGTCCCCCAGGCAAAGAGAGCTGAGCGATCGTCTGTCACGGGATGGGAATTAGTCAAGCCTTTATCTCCTGCCCTCTAATTGCTCACTCGCTCTTGTGCTCTCTCCTCTGCCACCCTTGCTCCTCATCTTTATTCTTGTTTTTTGCTTTTTTAACTGCAAGACAGTGGTTTCAGTTATATTACTTATCTTTCTGGTGAATCATTCCATCAACGAACATTTATGTGTTGTCTTTGTATGTCAGACATTATTTCTGTAGCGATCATCCTCACTGAGTGATTCATTCACTAGATATAGAACCATAACTGTAAATATATTTATAGATTACTGTGAAAACTCATCAGAAAACATATGCTTGGAGAGCCCCGTGATACACAGATTAAATTCATAGTAAAGAATTAGATTCATGAACATGTTCAACTTGGTTGAAAATGTTATTTTTAAAAATCATGTCTTTCAACACAGTTAAAATACACCAAGTCAGAATTTTAAGGCTTATAGAGAGAGATTACATGACTTCAGGATCATGATTAAATATCTAGATGGCATACTTTTGAAGTATAAATAACTGGATAAATGGCAGATATGAAAATATTTTTATAAATAACAACATCATTCACAAAGTTAATTAAGAATATTGATTTCGCCCTGGTAGCTCAGATGGTAAAGCATCTGCCTACAATGCAGGAGACCTGGGTTCAATCCCTGGGTCGGGAAGATCCCCTGGAGAAGGAAATGGCAACCCACTCCAGTACCTTTGCCTGGAAAATTCCATGGATGGAGGAGCCTGGTAGGCTTCAGTCCATGGGATTGCAAAGATTTGGACACGACTGAGCAACTTCACTGGTTCACTATCCCTCCTTGTTTTATATTTTATTTATTTTAGGTAGGATTTTTTCAGCGAAATATATGACTTTAACCATTTGGTTTTTATTTATTTAAAAATATTTTGATTATGTATTTATTTGGCTGCGTTGGGTCTTAGTTGCTGCACTTGGAATCTTAAGTTTTGGTGTGCAGGATTTTTTTTTTTTTTTTCTTTTCAGTTGTGGCAGGTCAACTCTTAGTTGCAGCATGTGGAATCTAGTTTCCTAGCCAGGGATCAAACCTGGGCCCCCTACATTTAAAGTGTAGAGTCTTGGTTGGTGGACAACTAGGGAAGCCCCTCCAACCACTTTTTCTTATTGAAGCATAGTTGGTTTACAATGTTGTGTTAGTTTCAGGTACACAGAAAAGTGAATCAGTTTTATATACATTTTTTCAGATTATTTTCCCTTATAGATTATTAGAAAATATTGAGTATAGTTTCCTGTGCTATACAGTAGATCTTTGTTATCTATTTTATATATAGTAGTGTTCAGAGAAGGCAATGGTACTCCACTCCAGTACTCTTGCCTGGAAAATCCCATGGACGGAGGAGCCTGGTAGTCTGCAGTCCACGGGGTCGCTAAGAGTCGGACACAACTGAGCGACTTCACTTTCACTTTTCACTTTCATGCATTGGAGAAGGAAATGGCAACCCACGCCAGTGTTCTTGCCTGGAGAATCCCAGGGACGGGGAAGCCTGGTGGGCTGCCATCTATGGGGTCGTACAGAGTCGGACACGACTGAAGAGACTTAGCAGCAGCAGCAGCAGCAGCAGCAGTGTGTATATGTTAATCCCAAACTGCTAATTTGTTCCTCCCCCACTTCCCCTTTGGTAACCATTAGTTTATTTTCTATGTCTCTGTATGTAACCCTACCTTTAATCCCCACATGCCTGAAGGAAACACAGGTTGCCCCATTACCAAGTTCCCTTGGCCAATCAGAAAAATACCCCAGGTCCTGAGGATCCTGAAACGTTACCTGACTAATCCATTCAGGTCATCCTTCCACTGGGGCCCACATCTCCACTTACAGGCGTTAAGAAGTCTCCTCATTGCAGTTTCTCTCTACTCTCCCTTTCCTCATCCGTTCCTCTGAGGTCCTGGTTTCATTCTGTTGTTGCTCCACAGATTGTCACCGATTCCCACTTGCTCTGGACTGTCATTTTCTTTAAGCGAAGACCTGAAGAGGCTCTCCATCAGTCCAGATGGTGCCTTTGTGCATAATCAAAAGGGGGCATGCACTGCTGAAACAATCAGCTCCCCATATGCCAAAAAAAAAAAAAAAAAAGAATCTGGACTCCTATCTCACACCATATGCAAATATTGACTAAAAGTGGATCAGACACCTAAGTTTAAAAGCTACAATTACAAAAATCTTAGAAGAAAATTTAGAAGTAGTGAATCTTTGTAATTTTGGATTAGGCAACGAACTATTAGATCTGACACCAAGAGCATAGCAACCAAAGAAAAAAGAGATAAATGAGACTCTATCAAAATTTGGGAGAATGGCATAAAAACCTTTCTGCTTTTCAAAGGACACTATCCAGAAAGCTAAAAGACAACTCACAAAATGGGAGAAAATCTTTGCAAATTATAGATGATGAGGGACTCATATCCAAAATATATAAATAAATTTAACAAATAAACAATGCAAAGATAAATAATCTAGTTTTTAAATGGGCAAAATATCTGAAAAGACAATTCTCAGAGAAGATATACAAATAGTCAATAAGCATATGAAAAGATGCTCAACAGCATTAGTCATTAGGGAAATGTGAGTCAAAACCACAGAGATACATACCACTTCCTACCCAATGAAGTGAAGTGAAGTAAAAGTCGCTCAGTCGTGTCCAACTCTTTGCGACTTCATGGACTATACAGTCCATGGAATTCTCCAGGCCAGAATACTGGAGTGGGTAGCTGTTCCCTTCTCCAGGGGATCTTCCCAACCCACGGATTGAACCCAGGCCTCCTCCATTGCAGGCGGATTCTTTACCAGCTGAGCCACAAGGGAAGCCCTCCTACCCAATAGGATGACAAAAATTTTTAAATAGCAAATAACAAATATTGGTAAGAGTGTGGAAAAACTGGAACTCTTATCCATTGCTGTTGGGATCATAAAATGGTGCAACCATGTTAGAAAACAGTTTGACAGTTCCTCGAAAGTTTGAGCATAGAGTTTCCATTTGACCCAGCAATTCCGCTCAGGTATATAGCCAAGAGACTTGAACACATATGTTTACAAATGTTCATAGCAACAGTATTCATAAGTCCCAAACTGGAAACAGGGACTTCCCTGGCAGTCCAGTGCTTAAGAGTCCATGCTTCTAAAGCAGGGGGCACCATTCAATCCCTGGTTGGGGAAATAAGATCCCATATGCTGCATGCTGCAGCCAAAAAATTGAAGAAAAAAAAAAGTAGAAACAATCCAAATGTCCATCAGCTTATGAGTGGACAAATAAAATGTGGCATATCCTTATAATGGAATACCATTCAGCAACGAGAAGGAATGAAGTACTGATTCAGGCTATAACATGGATGAATCTTGAAAACATTTTGCTAAGTGATAGAAGTCAGACAGAAAAGGCCATATATTTGATTATTCCACTTACATGAAATGTCTAGAATGGGCAAATGCACAGAGACAGAAAGTTGATTAATGGTTGCCAGAGGCTGGGGGAAGAGAAGGGAGAAAGGGGTAACTCCTAAGGGAGTTTTTTGTATTGATGGGGATTGTGAGAGCTGGACCGTAAAGAAGGCAGAATGCCAAAGAATTGATGATTTAGAACTGTGGTGCTGGAGAAGACTCCTGAAAGTCCCTCGGACAGCAAGGAGATCAAACCAGTCAATAAGATTGGGGAGATCAAGGGAGATCAACCCTGAATATTCACTGGAAGGACTGATGCTGAAGCTGAAGTTCCGGTATTTTGGTCATCTGATGCGGACAGAGTACTCACTGGAAAAATCCCTAATGCTGGGAAAGATTGAGGGCAGAAGGAGAAGAGGGCATCAGAGGATGAGATGGCTGGACAGCATCACCGATGTAATGATCATGAACTTGGGCAAACTCTGGTAGATGGTGAGGGACAGGGAGGTCTGGCGTGCTGCCGTCCATGGGGTCACAGAGTCGGACACGACTGGGTGACCGAACAATAGCAACATTGATGGGGGTGGTGATGAAAATATCATATAATTGGACAGTGGTGATGGTTGCTTAATTCTGTGAAATATAAAACCCGCTGAACTATGCACTTTAAAATGCTGAATTTTCCGGTATATGAATAATGTCTCAATAAATTGTTAAAAAATAATAGGTCCCCCTTCCTCTGGGATTCCAGCTGCAGCCCCACATGATGCTGTATTTCAGCTCTCACTCACCCTTTCTGTTTGGAGCCCTGCTTATTAAACAAATTTCCGGGCTAATATTTGATCTTCTCTCAGAGACTAACTTTTTGCTGAAAGACTTCCATCCAACCATTGCTAAAGTAGGAAGGAAATAAGGAGAATGAAAAAGACAAAGAAACTGACCATGACATA
>NW_011494917.1:4276568-4277137 GCF_000754665.1 Bison bison bison | reverse complement strand
CAGAATTTTCCACAGTTTATTGTGATCCACACAGTCAAAGTCTTTGGCGTAGTCAATAAAACAGAAATAGATGTTTTTCTGGAACTCTCTTGCTTTTTAGATGATTACCTATGGCAAATAATTTAAATTTGACTATTATGGTTGTTCTAGGGAGATAAGGATATAGTATTTTAAATATTTAAAGAAAAATGGTAACATTTAGCTATAGCAAAGGTAAGATTTAGAAGACATTTTTCTTGGATATTAGCCCCTTATTGATCATATCATTTGCAAATACTTTCTCACATTCAGTAGGTTGTCTTCTTATTTTGTTGATGGTTTCCTTTGTGGGTGTATGTGAACCTGTATTATACACCTGTAACTTATATAAAATTATACAGCAACTATCCTTCAATTTTTTAAAAAGACATTTTTCTTCTATCAATAATGAAAAATGTTTCTTAACAAAGTCTTTTGAGTAAGTTTAAATCAGCAAAAAATTGTGAACTAATTCACGCATTTAAATGCAGCAATGTAACCACAAATGAAGAATTTATGCCAAAGCTTTGTTGTTGTTTAGTCACTAAGTT
>NW_011494917.1:4274920-4276468 GCF_000754665.1 Bison bison bison | reverse complement strand
TCAGAGACTAACTTTTTGCTGAAAGACTTCCATCCAACCATTGCTAAAGTAGGAAGGAAATAAGGAGAAATAAGGAGAATAAAGAAACTGACCATGACATACCTATTAAAAGTCCAGCAATCGCTGTAGAAATAAAAATGATACTTTCTCATTTTAAAGAAAATAAGATCTCCCAATTTTTTTCTGATAATGAATGCGACATTATTATTGAAAAAAATGACTCTAACATAAATTTACTGATTCATAGCATAAAAATGATTTCACTAGTTGCTCAACTACTTAAAGTATTACTTCTTTCGTTCTATAAAATTGCTTCCTTTTCATTAAGCTTTTCTTTCTGACCTATAGTGGGCCAAAAATTAACTTGTACTTTTTCTTTCCTTTCTCCCATATTTAGTAAGTGGTTCAGTTCAGTTCAGTTCAGTCACTCAGTCGTGTCCGACTCCTTGCGACCCGATGAATCTCAGCATGCCAGGCCTCCCTATCCATCACCATCTCCCGGAGTTCACTCAAACTCACATCCATCGAGTTGGTGATGCCATCCAGCCATCTCATCCTCTGTCGGCCCCTTCTCCTCCTGCCCCCAATCCCTCCCAGCATCAGAATCTTTTCCAATGAGTCAACTCTTAGCATGAGGTGGCCAAAGTACTGGAGTTTCAGCTTTAGCATCATTCCTTGCAAAGAACATCTAGGACTGATCTCCTTCAGAATGGACTGGTTGGATCTCCTTGCTGTCCAAGGTACTCTCAAGAGTCTTCTCCAACACCACAGTTCAAAAGCATCAATTCTTCAGTGCTCAGCTTTCTTCACAGTCCAACTCTCACATCCATTACATGACCACTGGAAAAACCACAGCCTTGACTAGACGGACCTTTGTTGGCAAAGTAATGTCTCTGCTTTTCAATATGCTATCTAGGTTGGTTATAACTTTTCTTCCAAGAAGTAAGTGTCTTTTAATTTCATGGCTGCAATCACCATCTGCAGTGATTTTTGAGCCCAAGAAAATAAAGTCTGACACTGTTTCCCCATCTATTTCCCATGAAGTGATGGGACCAGATGCCATGATCTTCGTTTTCTGAATGTTGAGCTTTAAGCCAACTTTTTCACTCTCCTCTTTCACTTTCATCAAGAGGCTTTTTAGTTCCTCTTCACTTTCTGCCATAAGGGTGGTGTCATCTGCATATATGAGGTTATTAATATTTCTCCCATATCTGAGGTTATTAATATTTCTCCCGGGAATCTTGATTCCAGCTTGTGCTTCTTCCAGTCCAGCGTTTCTCGTGATGTACTCTGCATATAAGTTAAATAAGTAGGGTGACAATATACAGCCTTGACATACTCTTTTCCCTATTTGGAACCAGTCTGTTGTTCCATGTCCAGTTCTAACTGTTGCTTCCTGACCTGCATATAGGTTTCTCAAGAGGCAGGTCAGGTGGTCTGGTATTCCCATCTCTTTCAGAATTTTCCACAGTTTATTGTGATCCACACAGTCAAAGTCTTTGGCGTAGTCAATAAAACAGAAATAGATGTTTTTCTGGAACTCTCTTG
>NW_011494917.1:4271094-4274820 GCF_000754665.1 Bison bison bison | reverse complement strand
AGTTGTGTTCGACTCTTTTGGGACCCCATGGACTGTAGCGCACCAGGCTCTTCTGTCCATGTGATTTCCCAGGCAAGAATACTAAAGTAGGCTGCCATACCCTTCTCCAGGGGATCGTCTCAGTCCAGTCATCTAACGCTCCTTCATCTCCTGCATTAGCCATGCGGGTTCTTTACCTCTAAGTCACCAGATGAAGTCATTTAACTACCTGAAATTTGTCTTTGTGGTTCTCCTGCATCTATAGTCAGTCATTTGGGGATTAACTTCTTAGTCACTGGAATGTGGATGTCCTTGGATCATGTGAAAATATGCGACCCTAGCTGGGTATGAATCTAAAGCACAGAAGAGCAGTGTCAGATAATGTCTGATAGGAAACTCATAGTCAGTACCTAGGAAAAGCTACCACCTACTTTAAAGCCAAATGACTGAATGCTTGGGAAATACACTCAATTCTAGCAAACATTTAGCTCACGACTTATAAGACAATGCAGAAAATATTATCTAGACATGTCTGGGAATGAGACAAGGTTAGTTTAAGTGGTGACTGATGCAGATTATTATAAAAAGAGTAGAAATATATCTAGGTTTTGTTTCCTTAAATCTTTGTGGTGGGCTTTATGTATTAATAAAGAATTCTTCTGTTTCTTGAAGGAAGTTTTAGAAAACATATAGTTCTGTCTTCTGACTCCATTAAATAGGAGGACCAGTTGTCCCACGTCCAGGACATTCACCATCACTTGTCAGCGTAGTCGGAAAAGGCAATGGCACCCCACTCCAGTGCTCTTGCCTGGAAAATCCCATGGACAGAGGAGCCTGGTAGGCTGCAGTCCATGGGGTCGCTAAGAGTCGGACACGACTGAGTGACTTAGTAGTAGTAGTAGTCAGCATAGTACCCTAAGTCTAGACTTTTCAAGGAATTAATACTCTTCCTGAAAGTTAAATGTGCAAATCTAAATGTCAAATTAAAAAAAAAACAAACCATAGACCAAGTTTAGTGGATGTTAGCTAGATGGATATTAACTAGACTTATTGCGGTGATTCCTTCACTATATATACAAATATTGAATCATTAGGTAATACACCTGAACCTAATATAGTTGACCCTTGAACAATGCAGTGGTTAGGCGCACCCACCCTCCATACACTCAAAAATCCTCACATAAGTTTATATGTGTTTATAAGTAGACCCTCCATCTGTGCACAGTTCTGCATCTGTGAATTCAATGAACTGCAGATCGTGTAGTTCTCTAGTACTTAATATTGAAAAAAATGTCTACAAGTGGACCCACACAGTTCAAACCTGTGTTGTTCCAGGATTATGTGTCAATTATATCTCAATTAAAAAAAAGAAACAGGCTAAGTTTAGAAGGAGGTAAATGATACGTTATCAAATATACTTGGTTTAATCCGTAGGTAACTTATTACTACGGGAAAGAAAAGATGCATACCAATCTTCTGAAGCACATGGATTTCTATATTATGCCAGTGGTTAATGTGGATGGTTATGACTACACATGGAAAAAGGTAGGTGAAGGCAAAGAAAACAAAACACACTCCTTTAGAGCATACAGGATACACAGACAGAATTATTCATAGAATCCTGGATCCCAGCATAATGGTTTTATTATGAAAAAAAATTGTTTAATTCATTATGGGAAAGTTCAAACATATATGAGTGGAAATAATTGTATGGTAAACTCTGATGTGCTTATCACACAGCCAATCAATTCATGGCCAATGTTTTTTCACCTGTATCCCCAACTCCCTTCTATCTTACCCATATCCTTTTGAAGCAAATCTCAGATATCATTTCATCAATGAATATTTCAGGATGCATCTAACTGAGGTTTTAAAAAATAGCAATACAATTATACCTAAAAGTGAACAATAATTATTTACTATCATAAAATTTCTAATCAGTATTTAAATTTCCTATCATACCACAGCTTTTTAAAAATGTTCATTTCTTTGGTGCAGGATCCAAATAAGGTTGATATATTGTGATTGCTTTATAGCCTTTACTTTTATTTTAATCCATAGATTCTCTCCCCATATCTCTTTTTCTTTATTTCCCTGCAACTTGTTTCACTGAAGAAGAGAGTTTCCTGCCTGGATTTACTCATTGTGTTGCCATGTTGTAGTTTAACACGTTCCTTTGTCCTCTGTATTTTCTGAAACTTGATATTTGGATTCTGGAAGGTTAATAAGATGTAGGTTTGGCTTTTTTGGCAAGGCTACTTCATTGTAATGGGGTGTTTTCCCAGCAAGAGTGGCGCAGGTCTGGTTTTATCTCTTTTTTAATGTTAGCCGCCTTGATACATGGTGCCCCCATCCGTTCATTCTTACTAGGAGTTGTTTGGATGGTATTTTGATTTATAAAAATCATGAATTGCAAGAATTAGAACGGCATTCTAATGGAATGTGCATCAGAACAGAATTGCACGCTAACCAATATGCAAATTTAATCCTAGTACGCTTAACTCAATCATGAACATATGTTGGAGTATCTTGGTCAGTCTTGTCTACACTGGAAACCGTTTTAATCCAACAGCATCATGATTCATGTAAAATTACTCAAGCAATATGAAGTACGGCCCTTTCTACTTTAATGAGGAGCACATAAAAACTCTGGCCTGTACACTTCTGCAAACTTCTTGCTTGAGTTTATTCATAGGTGTGTGTGTGTCCGAGTGCAGGCATATAAAAACTTCAATTTTCTGACTTGTGAATGTTGGTTGAAATAAATTAATTCTTGTGTGTAAAAAAAAAAGAAAAAGAGTACATTGTAAAGAACTAAACTCTAATAATAATTTTAATTAAAAAAATTTTTAATTATAAAAACAGTCAAACATATATGAAAAACATACTTGAATAGCACATTTGAACACTCAGCAGAATGGGCATAATTGCTGTGATTAGAAACATAAGGAATTATACAGGAATTATTTTATGTAGTGGTTAATTTAAGCAGAAGAGATGGGAATGGTGAAGGAGATTGATGAAAAATCTCAGGGAAGCTGAATACTGTGAACAAAAGTTTTTAGGTAGGAATGAGCAAACCCTGAACTAAGTAAATGGGAAATACCTTGTATAGTATCTAACATAAAATTGGAGTTCAATAAATGGTCACATTTATAGATTGTTATTACAATAAATTTATGCCTTCACTGGACTCCCAGTGGAGTTCAGCCACGCTTTAGATAGTCTTACTCTGCAACCGTCCTTTGTATCTTAACTCTGCCAACTAACTCCTGAAGTATGAGAACCCAATTTCCTCAGAGCAACTGTTGCTGCCAGACTCACAGGCCTGGGGTTGGAAACAGACCGGGAGGCTGGGCAGAAGGGTTGGTGGAATAGGGGAAGGGTGCCATGGCATCCCAACCCGGAACTCAAACAAAGTCTATGCAACTGTTTACAAGACTAAATTCCCAGATTACCCCAAGAACCCAATGGGCTGTTTTTGCTTTACATTTAGAAACCGGAGTTGAACCACTACAATCACAGGCACCATCAAACTAGAGATATTTTCTGCTTCCTGTAGGTTTTAAGTGAATGTTGGATTCAATCTAAAAAGAGCGCTGAAACTCATGATTCAACAACATTGTATTATCATCATCAAACTTGCTAAAAGACTTAATCTTAATCGTTTTCACCACAAAAAAGAGAGAATTAATGTGACAGGTTAGAAGTGCTAATTATCCCAATAGTAGTAATCATAATATGTAA
>NW_011494917.1:4267313-4270616 GCF_000754665.1 Bison bison bison | reverse complement strand
AATATGTAAATAAATCAAATGAACATGTTGAACATCTTTAATTTATACAATGTTGTATGTCAAATACATTTCAATTAAAAAAAAAAGAAACTCATGACTCATAGTTTTGAGTTGAAACACCAAGTTATTTTACTTTTCTTAGAACGACAGAAGATAGAAAATGGCAATGCATAAAATTAAAGGAAACGAGACCTAACAAGAAGGCTAGTAAGCAGCCTACAAAAACCAGCTGACATTTTTTTTTGGTAGGTCAAAGCTCATCAAATATCACCATTTCATTTGATTCAAGTTTGAGTGAACCCAATTAAGATCTGACTAGAACAGGGGCCATGCAAGAAGCACTGTGAAGACAGTGACCGGGTAAAGAGATGGGGTTAAAGGAGAGAAACACAACACTGGCCACTTTGTCATTAAAAGTGGCGTCTTTCCTAAACCACAAACATGGGTGCTCTGGTAATCTGTGTTTTGTTTATTTAGGATCGAATGTGGAGAAAGAATCGTTCTTTACATGAAAAAAATGCTTGTGTCGGAACAGACCTGAACAGGAACTTTGCCTCCAAACACTGGTGTGGTAGGTTGTTTGCTTAAACTCTAGCAACGTCTCTTCATTTAAAAGGCGATATTCCTAAAAACCCATTGCTGCTGCTACTAAGTCACTTCAGTCATGTCCGACCCTGTGCAACCCCAGAGACAGAAGCCCACCAGATTCCCCCGACCCTGGGATTCTCCAGGCAAGAACACTGGAGTGGGTTGCCATTTCCTTCTCCAATGCATGAAAGTGAAAAGTGAAAGTGAAGTCACTCAGTTGTGTCCGACTCTTTGCGACCCCATGGACTGCAGCCTACCATTAATTCAAGCTAATTAGAGGGGAGGACTCTCTGAATCAGGAAATAATTGAAATAAGAAATTTTTTGCTTAATGCAATGATGTGAAGGTTGGCTAAAATCAGCAGGACATCCTTAACCTGTGCTCCTTGTTTTAATAGTCATGTCTTTAAAAGAAGGCAGTTGGACCAGTTCTGTAAGGTTCTTTCTAGCTTCAAAGTTCTAAAATTCTTTTTCTCTAGAATCATAAGGAATTGACCGCTAAATTTCCTACTTTCATAAACAAATAGCTTTCATTATGAGGATATCAAAGACAAGAGTTGGATGGGTACCTCTTGTTTTCAATTGTTTAGGAAAATATTTACTTCTATAGTGTTGCAAAACCTTTGTTTGTTTGTTTGGCTTGTGAAATCTTAGTTTTCCCGACGAGGACTAGGGATCAGACCTGTACCCCCTGCAGTGGAAGTGCAGAGTCCTAACCATTGGATGGCCAGGGAAGTCCCCAAACATTTTGTGTTCCCTCTTACCATTCACTTTCTTAAGTTCTTTCTTTCATGAATATCATAAAGAGAAACTTGTGTTCAGCACAGTAGGAATTCCTTGTTCCTTGATTCAAATGAGTTACAGTACTCAGTGAACACTGACTTGGGCTTTCAAGGATATTGTCTGCTCTCAGGGAGGTAGGTGTTAGTTCACCCACCCTCCAAGGGTATTTCATAGTTGCTACATTTGGGAAACAACTACAAAGCTAAACAATGAGCTGGAGTCATCTATATTTTTGAAAGTGGGAGCATGTGGCTCTATGAGGACACCATAGAGGGAGCAAAGCTGTTGAAGCCACGCAAATAGCCTCTTCTTCCCATTCCTTTACCGTACGCAGTCATAGCCACATGATCCTCTGTATTTCCTTTAGAAAAGAAGTGCTGCCTGCTAAGCTGCTTCAGTCGTGTCTGACTCTCTGCAACCTCATGGACTGTAGCCCACCAGGCTCCTCTGTCCATGGGATTCTCCAGGAAAGCATCCTGGAGTGGGTTGCCATTTCCTCTTCCAGGGGATCTTCCGGACTCAGGGATTGAACCCATGTCTTTTATGTCTCCTGCATTAGCAGGTGGGTTCTTTACCACTAGTGCCGCCTGGGAAGCCCAGGTGAAAACTCATAATTTCATCATTGTCACAATGTATCAGGTTGGCCAAAACCTTCATTCCAGTAAGAGCTTAAGGACAAACCTGAATGAACTTTTTGGCCAACCTAATAGATACAAAAACTTCACAATAGAGTACTTTTTTCTTGATTTCCTCTTCCCTCTTCAGTCAGAAACTCCATGAGGGTAAGGACGATTATCCATTACCTAGCTCGGTACCTGGCACGTAGAGCAGGTCTCAGAAAGTTATTCAAATGAGTCTGTGCATTCTAAGAAAGCCACAGACATAGTAAGAAAACACAGGAAATAATAGCTGATCCTGCCTCAGGCTCAAGGGAATCATTTAGTGGTTTCTTTGTAAAAGCCATCATTAAGATTGTCCAATAAAAGTGCCCACCGAAGCATAAAGACCCCCATGGGCAGTAATAACTGGAGAGGGAGTCAGAGAAGCAGCAGCTAATTATCAAAGGCCTCTGAATAAACAGAGCTGACAGTTGCTAAGTGGTGAGTAGTTTATATACTTCATCCCCTGGGTTTCATTATCTACACATCATTGATGAAGAAACCCAGACTTGAAAAGGTTAAGTCCCTTGCTCAAGAGCACAGAGCTAGGAGGCGGCAGAGCTAAGATATAAAGCCAGGCTGCCTGGCTTCAAATTTGCTGAAATTCTTCTGAGTCTGACAATCACTCTTCAGACATAAGTTCCTTTTTGAAACTCCTTTTATCTGCAAGCTTTTTTTGTTTGTTTGTTTTTTACTACTCTATTTTACCTAATGTTTTTTATGGTGAAATTAATGTTACCTAATTTGAATAACCAAGTAGTCAAAATATCTTCTGTTATTGTCATCAAAAAATATCTCAGACCCCTGTTAGGCCTGCGGTTGTATTACTATATGTCACAAGAGTTAAAAGCAGGAATAGAAGCAGCAGTAATATATTATACATAAGAGAGATTTCCAAATAAAAAAAAACAGTAAGGAACTCTTTTTTTTTTTTTTTTTTTGCTGAGTGCCCCAGAATCTCTTCAGTACTTTATGAGCAAGACAGTGAGAAAAAAAGAATGAAATTTTATCTCTTCCTTCTCCCTACAACTATTAATAGAATGTGTCTTTATAATTGGAGAAGGCGATGGCACCCCACTCCAGTACTCTTGCCTGGAAAATCCCATGGACGGAGGAGCCTGGTGGGCTGTAGTCCATGGGGTCGCTAAGAGTCGGACACAACTGAGCGACTTCACTTTCACTTTTCACTTTCATGCATTGGAGAAGGAAATGGCAACCCACTCCAGTGTTCTTGCCTGGAGAATCCCAGGGACAGTGGAGCCTGGTGGGCTGCT
>NW_011494917.1:4266323-4266866 GCF_000754665.1 Bison bison bison | reverse complement strand
CAGTATTGTGTTGGTTTCTGTGAAACATCAACATGAATCAGCCATTGGTATATATATCCCCTCCCTCTTGAACCTCCCTCCCACCTTCCTCCCCATCCCACCCCTCTAGGTTGTTACAGAGCCCCGTTTTAGTTCCCTGAGTCATACAGCAAATTCCCATGAGCTATCTATTTCGCATATGATAATGTAGGTTTCCCACCCTCTCCTTCCTCCTACCCCAATCGTGTCCTAAAGTCTGTTGTCTATATCTATGTCTCCATCACTGTCCTGCAAAGCCTACTTACTCACTTTATGTTCATTTTACCTTTCCTCTGCATTAAAATTGTGTGTCTGTGTGAGCTGGAAAAAGAGGTCAGTTCAGTCAGTCAGTTCAGTCACTCGGTCGTGTCCGACTCTTTGTGACCCCATGAATCGCAGCATGCCAGGCCTCCCTATCCATCACAAACTCCCAGAGTTTACCCAAACTCGTGTCCATTGAGTCAGTGATGCCATCCAGCCATCTCATCCTCTGTCGTCTCCTTCTCCTCCTGCCCCCAATCCCTC
>NW_011494917.1:4259220-4266164 GCF_000754665.1 Bison bison bison | reverse complement strand
TCACCATCTGCAGTGATTTTGGAGCCCAAGAAAATAAAGTCTGACACTGTTTCCCCATCTATTTCCCATGAAGTGATGGGACCAGATGCCATGATTTTAGTTTTCTGAATGTTGAGCTTTAAGCCAACTTTTTCACTCTCCTCTTTCACTTTCATCAAGAGGCTTTTTAGTTCCTCTTCACTTTCTGCCATAAGGGTGGTGTCTTCTGCATATCTGAGGTTATTGATATTTCTCCCAGCAATCTTGATTCCAGCTTGTGCTTCTTCCAGCCCAGAATTTCTCATGATGTACTCTGCATAGAAGTTAAATAAGCAGGGTGACAATATAGCCAATCTGATCACACAGACCACAGCCTTGTCTAACTCAGTGAAACTAAACCATGCCATGTGGGGCCACCCAAGACGGATGGGTCATGGTGGAGAGGTCTGACAGAATGTGGCCCATTGGAGAAGGGAATGGCAAACCACTTCAGTATTTTTGCCTTGAGAACTCGATGAACAGTATGAAAAGGCAAAATGATAGGATACTGAAAGAGGAACTCCCCAGGTCAGTAAGTGCCCAATATGCTACTAGAGATCAGCAGAGAAATAACTCCAGAAAAGAATGAAGGGATGGAGGGAAAGCAAAAACAATACTCAGTTGTGGATGTGACCGGTGATAGAAGCAAGGTCCGATGCTGTAAAGAGCAATATTGCATAGGAACCTGGAATGTAAGGTCCATGAATCAAGGCAAATTGGAAGTGGTCAAACAGGAGATGGCAAGAGTGAATGTCAACATTCTAGGAATTAGCAAACTAAAATGGACCGGAATGGGTGAATTTAATTCAGATGACCATTATATCTACTACTGCGGGCAGGAATCCCTCAGAAGAAATGGAGTAGCCATCATGGTCAACAAAAGAGTCTGAAATGCAGTACTTGGATGCAATCTCAAAAACGACAGAATGATCTCTGTTCCTTTCCAAGGCAAACCATTCAATATCACGGTAATCCAAGCCTATGCCCCAACCAGCAACGCTGACGAAGCTGAAGTTGAATGGTTCTATGAAGACCTACAAGACCTTTTAGAACTAACACCCAAAAAAGATGTCCTTTTCATTATAGGGGACTGGAATGCAAAAGTAGGAAGTCAAGAAACACCCGGAGTAACAGGCAAATTTGGCCTTGGAGTATGGAAATAGAGGTAGGGATATCTTAGTCTGCTTGGGCTGCCATAACAAAATATCACAGGGTGGAAGGCTCAAACAAGAGAAATGTATTTCTTGTAGTTCTGGGGGTTGTAAGTCCAAGATCAAGGTTATCAGCAGGGTGGGTTTCTCTTGCGGCTTCTCTCCTTGGCGTGCAGATGGCTGCATTCCTGCTGTGTCCTTACACAGCCTTTTCACTGTGTGCATACAGCCCTGGTGTTCCTTTCTTCTTATAAGGACACCAGGTATAGTGGATCAGGGCCTTACTTTATGACTTTATCACCTCCTTTAAGGCCCTATCTCCAGATATAACACATGATGTCTTATGGCTTCAGCACAGGAATTGGGGGTAGAGTGGGGCTTCCCAGGCGGTGCTAGTGGTACAGAACCTGCCTGCCAAAGCAGGAGTAGTGAGAGACTTGGGTTTGATCCCTGGGTCACGAAGATCCCCCAGAGGGGGGCATGACTACCCACTCCAGTATTCTTGACTAGAGAATCCCATGGACAGAAGAGCCTGGTGGGCCACAGTCTATAGGGTCACAGAGTCTGACATGATTGAAGCGATTTAGCACACATACAGGGGAAAGAAGAATTCAGTCTCCAACAGGGGGTATTTGTGAGGACCTCTGGTCTCAAACTTCTTTTAACAAGTTTTTTGAAACGTGAAGTTAAACTACAAGGTTTTGCAACTGGTGTGAGATAGAAAGTATTTCATTTCTTTTCCTAGAGACCATATGGTCTTTTAATTTTTCTAATCATAGTAAAACATTTATAACATAAAATTTTGCCACTTCTACCATTAAAAACTATAGTTTAGTGACTTTGACTGCATTCCCAATCTTTTGCAACCATGACCAACATCCATTCCCCAAATTTTTAATCATCCCAGACAGAAATTCTAAAACAGTTAAGCAATAGCTTCTTGTTCTCCACCCATAGGAGCCCCTGGTGGTTTCTAACTGACTTTTTGTATCAATGAGTTTGCTGTTCCAGGAATTTTTTGATCCCACTTTTTATAGATCAAAGAATGATTGAACATGAAGGGACCTGGAAGACCAAGCACCTCTTGGTACAGATGAAGCATTTGGGCTGAGAGCGATGCAGTGGCTTGTCCATATTAACATCCCTATTTAAAGGCAAAAAAGAATCTGAAAAACAGATTGACTCTAGATGACTCTTTCGAACAAAAGTTTGAAATCTCTAGAATGACAGTCATAAAATGAGAATCTGAGGTGACACTGTTCATTACAGTAGCCTCTAGCCACATGTGGCCATGGAACACTGGAAATGTGGCTTGTCCAAACTGAGACATGCAATGAAGGTGAAATATACACCAGACTCTTTGAATGAAAAAGTAACACAAAATATCTCACAAGTAATTTTTATGTTGATTACATTTGAAATGATAAACTTGTACCTATGGGGTTAAATAAAAGTATTCAAAGGTAACTAAACTATCAAATATGGTTTGTCCAATGACATTATTTATTAAAAACTAACAAAAATATATGGAAAGACCTGAGCACAACATTTCCTTGGGTGCCGGGTTGGGGGGGCGGAATGTTTAACAAACATTAAGTTTGTTTCTGTTGCAATAAAAGGAAGAAAATGAAGCAAGCTTAAGTAAGAAAGGCAGACTCTGTAAGGATAATGGAGTAGCCCATGGAACCCAAGGACCAGGATTCAGGCAGACCTTGGAAACAGACTGAAACTGGGCCTGGAGCACCTTAGGGGACTCAGTGGGTCCTTTCTCTGCTCATCTCATCTCTGCAATGCACACTGGCCTGCTCTGTGTCCCAATCCATGTGATGATGACGACAATGATGATAAACAACAGTTACTGAACACTCCGTATATACCAGGCACTGGGCAAAGCATTTTATGATTTTTCCATTTAATAGATAAAAGAAATTAAAGTATAGATAGGTTTGTAAAAAATCAATATCGCTTTGCCTCTTAGGGCATGTACAAGAATTCTACTCTTTCTCACCTATTTGAAAAGACTGTGACACTGGGAAATATTGAGGGCTGGAGGAGAAGGGGATGACAGAGGATGAGATGGTTGCATGGCATCACCGTCTCAATGGACATGGGTTTGGGTAGACTCCAGGAGTTGGTGATGGACAGGAAGGCCTGGCGTGCTGCGGTTCATGGGGTCACAAAGAGTCAGACACAACTGAGCGACTGAACTGAACTGAACTAGAAGACTGATGGAAATACAAGTGAGGGATAAACAGCTTAATGGCCAAAATAGAAGATTAGAATTTTTTTTGTTCTTGTTACTGTTGAGTCTTAACAATTAGCAGTGCCTTATGGAGTAAATGGCATTTTAAAAATAAAACCAAAAAATATATATTTGAAATGAAAAGTTCTAACTTGTTAGAAGTTGATGGTGCCAAATACCCATGTTGTGCCAAAAGTGGCTTTTTTTTTTTTTTTTTTAAAACGTAAAGCATCCATTGAATTAAAAGAATTTGTCTTGCTTGGCTGCTTCAGAAAGCCAGAGAACATATGGGCAGTCAGATTTCCTGTGGGGCTAAGTAAGTTCTCTTGATGTTACATAGAATGGAAATTCCTGACAGTCCTTATAATGAAAGTCTAAAAGTGGTGTTCAATTTAAGGCCTCATCTTTAATTACCATTATTCTTTTCTATAAAGACTAATTTGGACAACTTTTGACTCATAGGTTAAAAAAAAAAAAATCACCCAAGCCAGATAACTATTAAATAGCAATGCCAAGATTGAAATCAAGTGATAAGCTGATTAACAGTATGCTCCATAGCATCTACTGTAAACAATGGTCACCACCCCTAATGCCCAATTTGCATCTCCTAAAATAACAGCCTTTGCTTCATAGATTTGCTGTGAAGATTGAATGAGATATCCCTATAAGTTTTAGCAGAGTTCCTGACATACAACTTGTGTTCTTTGCAAGCCAGCTGGCACTGTTATTGTTATCTTCTTTGTTTTCAAGAGAGCAGCTTAAAACTAGAAACTGCATTTCCACTTCAAGCTATCGGTGGAGGATTCTGATTGGCAGAACACAAGTGAAGGAGGCAATTTGAGGCTAATAAACTGTTTCTAGAAGAGATAATCTTTGGGGACAGAGGTGGCTCCCTGGGCCCCAACCCTTGACTTAGGTACAGAAAAGTGTTAAGAGTCAGGCTGCCATCTAAAATGACGTTTACTCTAATTTCTCAAAGGAATAGACGTGCATTATTCTGGCACCAAATATTGCCATCCCATTTTATTTACTAATCTTTTTAGCAGGTTAGAAGAAGCACTGAAAGCAGACCTGAGTTCCCAAATGAGACTTCTCTATTGTGGGCTATATTGTGGGTGATCTTTAAACTACACATATCTGGCTTTCCCCGTGGCTCAGCAATAAGGAATTTGCCTGCAGTGCAGGAGACGCAAGACACATAGTAGGTTCGATCCCTGGGTCGGGAAGATCCCCTGGAGAAGGAAAAGGCAATCCACTCCAGTATTCTTGCCTGAAAAATCCCATGGACAGAGGAGCTTATAGTCCAAAGTGTCTCAAAGAGTCTGACTCAACTGAGCACAAGAACAACCAAACTATACACTTCAGAAAAACCAACCTTACAATGATTAGAGATCTTTCTCATGTAACCACACATTCAGAGGCAGAGGTGGCATTTCTGACATTCTCACAGCCACTTTCTTGAGGCTGCAACATAGCTGCAAGATAGCAAGATAGGCCATAACTGGTGGATTGTTTGCTATGAGGGCATATAAATTTTGAATTCAAAATAAACACAGACAACATTTTAAAAAATAATTATTTATTTATTTGGCTGCACTGGGTCTTCGTTGTCTCATGAAGGATCTTCAGTCTTCACTGTGGCATGTGGTTTCTTTGTTTTTCCTTTTTTTTAGTTTCGGTATGTGAACTCTTAGTTGCTGCTTGTGGGATCTAGTTCCCTGACCAGGGACTGAACTCCAGGCCCCCTGCATTGGGAGTACAGACCATCGATGACATTGTCACAAACATGTTTAGAGCGCTCAACTAAATCTGTTTATCTAAAAATGTTACTCCCTAGATATTAGGAGAATACACTGCCAGGGAGATCATAAATAGGATGTGTGAAAGTCGCTCAGTCGTGTCCGACTCTTTGCGACCCCATGGACTGTAGTCTACCACACTCCTCTGTCCGTGGGATTTTCCAGGCAGGGGTTCTGGAGTGGGTTGCCAATAGGACATGTAGCCCCTTATAATTCCACTCCATCGATTTCACTCCAGGAGAGGGTGCCTCAAGTTCCTCGTGCTCAGAAATCTACTGTGGAACTTACCCTGAGTCGGAACCAGAAGTGAAGGCGGTGGCTGATTTCTTGAGAAGAAATATCAAGCACATTAAAGCTTACATCAGCATGCATTCCTACTCCCAGAAGATAGTGTTTCCATATTCCTACAGCCGAAGCAGAAGCAAAGACCACGAGGAGCTGGTAAGTGCTGCTTAATTCATTTTTTGTTAGCATTTCATAAGTAAAATAATACTTAGTTCAAGAATCGAAAACTGTGGGGGAAACTATTCTCCCATAGAGTACGAAGGGGGACAGATGTTTTCTATCTTGATCTAACTCTTTTGAGAGTCACCCTGGGCCAGGGTTCATTGAGAGATTGTGAAGGACTGAGCCTTCCTCTGAGGACATGAACTTCTGTCCAGCAGAGGGGCTACCTAGGAAAGCGTCAGACAAGCTCTTGGGATGTCAGGAGGGAACCAGTCCACCTTGACCTGACCTGCATATGAAGCCAAGGACAAGACTTTCTGGAATTAATGGTCTGTTTATGGTGACTAGTTTTCTATGGCAAGCCTGCCACAGGTCAAGTCTTAGCACAGTACTTACTGATCTGATATTAGCATTGGGAATTGCTTTTACACTGACCTCCCTTACTTGCAGGGATTTGGTCCTATTAAAAGCAACTCCAATTTCAGCATTGAGGCAAGACCATCCCTCCTTTTGTGGAATGCAGTGGATGGTACAGTGAGTTCAAAGAGGACTCACACAGCCTGCTAGTCCCTCAACCACTCTTTAGTCACAGATATTCTATGCTTGGGTAAGATGACAAAAGATGAGGATGCAAAGGTTCTTGATGGATTGTGATTAGGTTTGAGCAAATCATCACCCCAGATGCTCTCTAGTCAATGGAGGTGCTGTGGCAACATTCCAGTTCTTGCCCAAGTTCTGATCTTTATGTAGTGGTTTATTTCTCATTGACTTGTTTTGTCCTGGTTCTCTTAACAGAATAAACTATAGCCATGTTAGGGGCTAGCAATTCCTGATGACAAATGTAAAGTTCTTTGCAGTTGCTAAAAATAACTCCTTTAGAACAGAAACATACTTGATACTTCAGTTCAGTTCAGTCGCTCAGTCGTGTCTGACTTTTTGTGACCCCATGAATCGCAGCACGCCAGGCCTCCCTGTCCATCACCAACTCCCGGAGTTCACTCAGACTCATGTCCATTGAGTCAGTGATGCCATCCAGCCATCTCATCCTCTGTCGTCCCCTTCTCCTCCTGCCCCCAATCCCTCCCAGCATCAGAGTCTTTTCCAATGAGTCAACTCTTCGCATGAGGTGGCCAAAGTACTGGAGTTTCAGCTTTAGCATCATTCCTTCCAGAGAAATCCCAGGGCTGATCTTCAGAATGGACTGGTTGAATCTCTTTGCAGTCCAAGGGACTCTCAAGAGTCTTCTCCAACACCATAGTTCAAAAGCATCAATTCTTTGGCACTCAG
>NW_011494917.1:4240552-4259120 GCF_000754665.1 Bison bison bison | reverse complement strand
AAGAGTCTTCTCCAACACCATAGTTCAAAAGCATCAATTCTTTGGCACTCAGCCTTCTTCACAGTCCAACTCTCACATCCATACATGACCACAGGAAAAACCATAGCCTTGACTAGATGGACCTTTGTTGGCAAAGTAATGTCTCTGCTTTTGAATATTCTTAGGATTCCTTTTTCTTCTCAAGGGGAAATTTTTAAGGAAAGCTCCTTGATTGGTGATTGGAGAAGTGAGAGGGTATTTATCATGATCTGGAAATAGATTTAATGTGATTTTGAGTTATTTTTGGACTGCTGTTTGATAACTCAACAAGTGTTTGTTGAGTTATTATGTGTAAAATACTGTGTTTGATGGGCACTGAAAGAAGCACTGGGTAGGGCCCTGCCCTTTAAGAGAATATTATATGGTTACAGAGCTCATGCATTAGCAAATGTTACAGATTGCTATACTCTAAGGCAGTGGTCCCCAACCTTTTTGGCACCAGGGATCGGTGGGTGGGGATAGTTTTGGGGTGATTCAAGCCTGTTATGCCGCTGCTGATCTGACAGGAGGTGGAGCTTAGGCTGTAATGCGAGTCATGGGGAGCAGCTGTACATACAGATGAAATTTCACTAGCCTGCCTGCCGCTCGCCTCCTGCTGTGTGGCCTGGCTCTACTCTGTGATCCGGAGGTTGGTGACCCTGCTCTATAGTATGAAAAGTGGAAGTGTTAGTTACTCAGTCGTCTTTGACTCTTGGCGACCCCATGGACTGTGGTCCTCCAGGCTCTTCTGTCCATAGAATTCTCCAGCCAAGAATACTGGGAAGGAGAGCCATTCCCTTCTTCAAGGGAGTAACTGTTAAATAAGTGGCACAGATGGTACAACTCCCTTCTGACTGGGATAGCTAAGGGTGGCCTTATTAATTCATTCAGAGGGAAACAGATAAGTGAGGGGATAAAGTCTCCACCTTGAGGACTTATAATGGCATCTGGTCCCATCACTTCATGGCAAATAGCTGGGGAAACAGTGGAAACAGTGGTTGACTTTATTTTTGGGGGCTCCAAAATCACTGCAGATGGTGATTGCAGCCATGAAAAAGATGCTTACTCCTTGGAAGGAAAGATATGACCAACGTAGATAGCGTATTAAAAAGCAGAGACATTACTTTGTCAACAAAGGTCCATCTAGTCAAGGCTATGATTTTTCCAGTAGTCATGTATGGATGTGAGAGTTGGACTGTAAAGAAAGCTGAATGCCAAATAATTGATGCTTTTGAACTGTGGTGTTGGCAAAGACTCTTGAGAGTCCCTTGGATGGCAAGGAGATCCAATCAGTCCATTCTAAAGATCAGTCCTGGGTGTTCATTGGAAGGATTGATGTAGAAGCTGAAACTCTAATACTTTGGCCACCTGATGTGAAGAGCTGACTCATTTGAAAAGACCCTGATGCTGGGAAAGATTGAGGGCAGAAGGAAAAGGGGACGACAGAGGACGAGATGGTTGGATGGCATCACCTACTCAATGGACATGGGTTTGAGTAAACTCCGGGAGTTGGTGATGGACAGGGAGGCCTGGCGTGCTGCAGTTCATGGGGTCCCAAAGAGTTGGACACGACTGAGTGACTGAACTGAACAGAACTGAAGATGTAACGTACTGTAAAGAAGAAGGGATGGTAAAGTGCTAGTGAAGTCAAGGACCAGGTATGGTTTCAGACAATATTGAAAGATAGGATTTCTGTAAGTAGACAGGGAAGCGAAGACATTCTAAGCAGAGGCCATAGCTTCCCCACAGGAATTACGTTCAGGGAAATGTAGGGGCAAGAAAAGGAAGTTGATCCCTCAGAAAGCAGATGAGGTCCATTTGTGAAGAACAGTTAGCTTGTTTGAATGTCAGAATAAATTTACATTTTATTCTGTAGGTCATGTGGTTCCATTAAAACTTATTTTGAGCAGGGGGTGACACAGCATCATATCCACTGATATTCCTCGGGGTCATTCAAAGGAGTGACAGTAAATACTATAATGTTAGTGCCAGTTTCAGGAAAGATCTGCATAAGCTAGAAACAAAAATAACGGAGCAGGGAATTTAGTTACCATCTTGCTGCACTCCAGGGATATAATCTTTTTTATTTGATGAGTCTTTGCACATTTTACACACAAAAAGAAATAGAGTGTGTGAGAAGGATGAGGAGGGAATCATCCATACCTGAGATGTGCATGTTGTTTAGAGAAGCTGAGTTTAAAGCTCGGTGATAATTTTGCCTAGTTGTTTGTCTTTGAAATATAGTTATACTTTGTCTTACAGTATAACTTTGTTATGCATGCTTTGTTTTACAAAATAAATGAATTCCTTAAAAAGGCATGTGAGAATTCTTTTTTCTTCAAATTAAATAAGAATTTCATTATATTGGAAGGATCTGTGTTTTTAGCCACCCAACTGTGATTTCCATAAAGAGAGAAATATTTTTAAAAGTTAATTTATTCTTTTCAATTTACCTTTTGGATAAATGCAGATTTTCATTGTACCATTTTCCCTCAGCTTTATTGAGATATAAGTGACTTTTAATTTTGTGTAAATTTAAAGTGTACAGTGTGATTATTTTATACATATATATATATTGTGAAATGATTACAATAAAGTTAATTAATATATTCATCACCTCACATAATTCTTTTTTCTTTTGTGGTGAGAACCCTTAATATCTATTCTCTTAGCAGCTTTTAAGTATATAAAACAGTATTGTTAACTAGAGTCATCAGACTGTATTTTAGATCCTTAGAAATTATTCACCATATAACTGGAAGTTTGTATCCTTTGACCAGTATATCCATTTTCTTCCTACCTCCACCCCAGCCCCTGACAACAACCATTCTGCCATTTCTTCATATCTACAGCCTGATTCAACTACTATATGATTTTTTTTTTAGAAACTTGTACCTGTCTTGTTTTAAAGCTGCACATTAACTGAAATTCCATATTCTGTTGATTTCAGTCTCTAGTGGCCAGAGAAGCAGTCTTCGCTATGGAGAATATTCATAGAAATATCAGATACACACATGGCAGTGGTTCAGAAAGTTTATGTAAGTATTTCTTCTTCAGATCTTGGGGGACTGTGAGGTACTAAGAAATTTGTGTTTGGTTTTTCTGTGTGGATTTAATTTTTCTAAGCAGAATCTTTTAAAACATGGTCACATGTAAAACAATTGGATTATAACAACTGGAGATGGAAGAATAATAGCTATGACATTGTTGAACAAAGCTACATTAATATACATACTAAAAAGGAACCAAAATGATACTTAAGAAATTATGCTCTTTCCTATAGAGTAGGGATTATAGAATTGGTATCACATTAGTTGACTGAAGCAGAAAAGGTCATACAAGTTCAAAAGAATGTTTAAGATGTCCAAGGCCACCATGTAAGGTTGTGCAGGTTGAACACTGTAGAAATCGAGGCATGCCATTTACATCAGGTGTTTTTAACTGACAACCTGTGTCCAAGAGTATAGCTCATGGCATGCTGGAGTTGAACATCCTTTGTTTATATCACACTGATGAGAACATGTATGTGGCAAGTTCTTAACAAATATCTTAATCTCTGCCGGGAGGTATTTATTGAGGGATTCCTTTGTATCCACAGAGGGAATAACAAACAATTTAGCTCTTTTTGAAACTGGAGGGGTTTCAACAGGAGAAGAGAAAACAGAAAATAAGCATGTAAGAAGCCATCAGCAAACTATAATCCACAGGCCAAATCTAGCCCACTGCTTGTTTTTGGATAGCTTGTAAGCTAAGAATGGGTTTTTCCATTTCTTAAATGGTTGAAGAAAACCAAAAGAAGAATAAGATTTTGTGACATGTGAAAATTACATAAAATTCAATGTCCACAAATAGTTTTATTCGAGCATACCACACTCATTCATTTGCATATTGTCTATATAACTTTCATGACAGTGGAATTGAGTAGCTGTGTCATAGACTATGTGGCCCTCAAAGCCTAAAATATTAATTATCTGGTTCTTTACAGAAGAAGCTTGCCAATCTCTGATGTAAACAATTAAATAGTAAAATATAATCCCATTGATAATGAAGAACATAAAATAAGCATATTTGTTGTTGTTCAGTCGCTCAGTCATGTCCAACTCTTTGTGACCCCATGGACTGCAGCACACCAGGCCTCCCTATCCATCACCAACTCCCAGAGCTTACTCAAACTCATGTCCATTGAGTCAGTGATGCCATCCAACCATCTCATCCCCTGTCATCCCCTTCCCCTCCTGCCTTCAATCTTTCCCAGCATCAGGGTCTTTTCCAATGAGTAAGTTCTTCACATCATTGGAGCTTCAGCATCAGTCCTTCCAATGAATATTCAGGGTTGATTTCTTTTAGGATCTACTGTTTTGATCTCCTTGCAGTCCAAGGGACTCTCAAGAGTCTTCTAAATAACTGTAAACGTTTGAAAATGACTGCCAGAGAGAGAGGCAACTTAGCCCAGGTGGCCTGGGAAGATCTTTCTCGGTAGGTGACGTGTCTGTGAGACCTACCCTGCAAGTGGCTGCCAAACAAAGGTGTGGGGAAGATACAGGGAGTGGGAATGGCATGTGAAAAGGCTTTGAGATGATATACTTGAAGTCCCAGAATTTCCTTCAACTGGAATGATCTACAGGGGGGTGAAAACATTCATACTGAATAAATTACCTGAGTACATGAGGCTTTATTACCAGAAAGTTCAGAATCTTCCTCTTCCTCCTCAGTCATTCCAGACAATCTCAGTACAAACTGAAGCCAGACTGGTCCACATGGTATTTCTGTCTCTTGCTGTCACAGTCTGTCTCTGCCTTTGCTGACCCAGGTCCTTGCTCTGGGCCACAGCTTCCTTTCACAAATCACCCCTTTCTTGATTCCCATCGTCTTCTCTACTATTGTTCCTTCAGGGCTGGAGGAACTTGTAGACAAACATCCTGTTTTGATGAAATAATTCCATCTTCATGCATGCATTCATTCAATACAAATCTGTGTGTATGTGTAAGTATAAAAATATAGTTGGAAGAATAAATGCCAGATATTAATAATAACTATTAGAAACATTTGCTGAATGAGTAACTTAACTAATGCACTGTTGATTAATATTTTTCAGCACTTCAGTAAAGACTTGTGTAATTAATTCAAGTACAGGTATTAGAAAGAAGAAAAGTGGTCACTTTGCTTATTATATGATTGTCTACCTGGAAAACAGTAGGAAATCAACCAAAAATATTATTAACATTCCAAGAGTTGAGTAAGATGACTGACTATGAACTGCTGCTGCTGCTGTGGCTAAGTCACTTCAGTCGTGTCTGACTCTGTGTTACCCCATAGACGGCAGCCCACCAGGCTCCCCCATCCCTGGGATTCTCCAGGCAAGAACACTGGAGTGGGTTGCCATTTCCTTCTCCAATGAATGAAAGTGAAAAGTGAAAGTGAAGTCGCCCAGTGGAGTCTGACTCTTCGCGACCCCATGGACTGCAGCCCATCAGGCTCCTCCGTCCATGGGATTCTCCAGGCAAGAGTACTGGAGCGGGGTGCATATTCAAAGGCAGAGACATTACTTTGCCAACAAAGGTTCGTCTAGTCAAGGCTATGGTTTTTCCAGTAGTCATGTAAGGATGTGAGAGTTGGACTGTGAAGAAAGCTGAGTGCCGAAGAACTGATGCTTTTGAACTGTGGTTTTGGAGAAGATTCTTGAGAGTCCCTTGGACTGCAAGGAGATCCTACCAATCCATTCTAAAGGAGATCAGCGCTGGGATTTCTTTGGAAGGACTGATGCTAAAGCTGAAACTCCAGTAGTTTGGCCACCTCATGCGAAGAGTTGACTCATTGGAAAAGACTCTGATGCTGGGAGGGATTGTGGGCAGGAGGAGAAGGGGATGACAGAGGATGAGATGGCTGGATGGCATCACCGACTCGATGGATGTGAGTTTGAGTGAACTCCAGGAGATGGTGATGGACAGGGAGGCCTAGCATGCTGCGATTCATGGGGTGGCAAAGAGTCGGACAGGACTGAGTGACTGAACTGAACTGAATACAAACAGCTGCTCAGGATAGATTATGTTTAGAAATGTTACTGAACCACTTGCACAGAATGATCTTATTTATGTAGGAAAAAATTATGTTCAAGTATGCACTGAAAAAGAAAGCACTAGAATATAAACGGTGATCATCAGTTCTTGGTAGGGTTACATGGATAATTTTTCTTTTCTTCCTTAAACTGCTTTCCTTCAATCTCTACTTTCTTCCAGAAACTTATATAATAATCAGAAAAAAAGCAAGGCTATTTTCATTTTTAGAAAAAAAAATCCACCTTATTAGTTAACTCGAAACATCTGTATTTCAGAAAGTAATTTCTTTTTTTTCCTTTTTGTAGATCTAGCTCCTGGAGGTTCAGACGACTGGATCTATGACTTGGGCATCAAATATTCGTTTACATTTGAACTTCGAGATAAAGGCAAATATGGATTCTTGCTGCCAGAGAGTTACATCAGACCCACGTGTTTAGAAGCTCTAGTTGCTGTCGCTAAAATAGCTTCGCATGTCGTCAAGAATGTTTAATGCCCTTGATTTTTTCACTCTGTTCCCATATTTTAATTTACTGATTTCAGCCAAACCATTGTACCCATTTCTTTTTGAGTTTTATCAGTAGTTTTGATCAAAGGTTTTCTCATTCTTTGGTTTTGTCAAAGAACAAAATAAACGGTACCTTGAAATTAACGCCGACCAGGGTTTACATTTTTCTTTTTTTTAATTTGTGAGAGGCTAGGTACTGGGTTTTTCTTGATCCGTGACATTTGACTAGCCATCTCAAGCAATTTCAGTAACTAACTTCATGCAGATCATTGTATCCTAAACAAGGAAAGAAGGTTGTTAGAAGTACAGTCAAGGTTTCTGCTCCCAATTTACAGTAAATTTCTGCTGGCTCCTTTAAAGACGCAGTCGTGCTTGCCTTTTGCTCCACAGTAATAGGCGACAGCTGTTACTGTCTGAGAAGTCAGAGGGGCATGAAAAACAAGACAAATACCGCTCGTCTCTCCAGTTCAGCTGCTCAATAAAAACTTTGAGGGAAATGAATGGCTGCAGTTATTTCGACAACAAATGTGCCATTCTGCACATTTACAATAGCCGTTTATTGTAAGAAATTATGTAATAAAAGGAGAAAGCTCTTCCTCTTAAATTCACTTTAAAAGTGGGAGTTTCTGCTCTCCCGGATTCCTGGTTTCTTCTCCAGGGTTTTCAGGTAAAGTACAGATTTGTAGCACAGATTTGTTGATTTCACCGAACGCCTCGGGGCCGACGTCACGCCAGGGAGGCGTGTCCACAAGGGAGGCGGAGCCTGCGCTCTGACGACTAATCTGGAGGCCGGAAGTTGCCTCGGTCTTCTGAGGAACAGGGCAAACTCTTGACTTCCGGTGGCGTTTTGAGGCCTGGCAGTGTTTTCCTTGTCTTTTCTTACTCCCCAGTCTCTTTCTTTCTTTCTTTTTTTCCCCTACGTCCCAGGCTGGCTCGACCCTGGCGAAGCGGCGAGCAGGCTCTGCTTCCCAGCCGTCCCGGAGTCCCTCGCTAGCCGAGGGCCTGTTCCCGGGGGCCGCGCGCGCACCTCCCTCTCGCCGTCGTCTCCCCGGGGCCGGGCGCGGGGACAGAGTCGCCTCCCCCGCTCCTCGGAGCTGAGGCGGCCGTGCCACCTCCGAACTGCGCTTGCGAAAGAAGCTCGGGGAGGAGGTAAGCTTGAATCCTGTGAATTGGTGTGGGTACCGGGGGGGAAGGGGTTGGTTGGACGCGCCCAGGATGGGGAGGCCCAACCGGTCCTCCATCCTGCTTGGGTCACGCCGGGCGTTTCATCCCTCCGTCAGCGTCCCACCCTTAACTCTGCAGAAGACCCTTGTGCTAGTGCCGGGTTTCTCGCTGTCATCCTGAGGGGGCAAGTGAATTCAGACGGAAAACTTTGCTAGGTCACTACCATTTAATGTGAGCCTGGGAGCTCTTGCGTGGTATTCTCATTTGTGTGAGATGGAAGGGTGCCGGAATATGGTCACGCATTCCCCAGACCTCTTAGGGAAAGGTGTCTTTACTTTTGGTTATATTTGGGCTTGCTTATTTCCCGGCAGTGATACCGACTCAATGTTCTCGGAGTTAAGGAGTGCTACTTTGTCTTCATAGTCCCTCGGTAGTTACTTTTGGCAGCTATCTGTCAGAAACCAGGAAAGGCGGGATGAAAGGCGAGGCTCATGTTTTGGCATCAGCTCTTTCTAAACAGGTGCACACAATTTATGTGGCTGGAACTTTGAGTTGATGAGACCGATGCTGTCGCTAGGATATTGGTTGTGGAGCCTAGGGTCAAACCACTGGGTTATATTCTGAGATTTTCAGATCATTTGAACTGCTTTGAAAATTGTGGGCGTGCTCACCCTCTTTAGGTTTTTTATTTGTTTTTGAAGAAATAATTTTAAAAGTCTGGAAGGATCTTCACACCTCAAGTTTTCAAAGTTTTGCCAGACATACTGTTGCAGTAAACCCAGATGCTTATGCAGGACAGTTCATTCGTGTGTGGTGCCGGCTACCGGGGTCTCCTGCAGTGTTTCAATTTACTGACTTTAGAATCTACGCGTCAATATTTTGGACAGTTTTGTGGACATATCTCTTGATTTTCGAATAATTGAGAATTTAATGAAGTATTTAGATGATAACGACAATTTCAACAGGAGACTAAGAATGTAGATGCTGGGATGTAGCGATTTGTGTCTGCAGAAATAGTTGTGAAAATTTTGTGAAAAATATTGTGACATTAAGACTGGGGGGATCTGGGAGGATCTAGTTTTGTCAAATGCACGCCTCTTTCTCGCCTCCGAACTATTGGTGTTTTGAAATGAACATTGACTGCGGATTTTAAGATATGCACGTTTATCTGATTTGCATATTTGTAAATGAAAACTAAAATCCCACAGGTGGATGCTGTTTTAATTTTTGTACAAGTTATTGAAAATTTAACAGTCTGGTGTTAATTTGTATTGTAATATGCACTGACATTTACTTATAGAAAGCAGTTGTTTAGCATATTTATTTACAGAATTGGTTTTCAGTGTTAGTCTTTCCTACCCGCTCCCATCCCCGCCCCCCACCTTGCTCTCCTTTTCCTGTAGAGTTGAGTTGGAGCTATTTCAGCAGATATTTAGTAGCAGTTGAAATGTTAACTGGTTGGTTTACAAAGTGTCTTTTATTCTTTGTTTTGGTAGTTTTGTTTGTTTGTATTTCACTTTATAGTAGTTGCCAGCATGGGATACTCTCCCTACATAGTCTTTTTAACAAAATGTGTCTTCCACACAGCACTAGTATGCTTGCATAGTCAGTTTAGATCTGACAATTCTGTTCAGAATTTGCTTTTATTAAGTTGTTTTAGTCTATCCACATATAAGCAATCTGCAAGATCGTTTGTGAAAATTCTTTCATTCTAAAATTCTGAAGGAAAAACTCAGAGTATGAATCAAATAAACTTTTTTCTTTCAAAACTGAGACATAAATATGATGAGCTCTTTAACACTTTTAGAGTGCCAGTGGATAGGGATTTATTCTCCTACCAGTTGGTACCAGGAATTCCGCAGCTGTAATTGCTTAGTTATTTGACAGTTCCCTAATACGTGCTTCTGACCCAGATTGAAGTGTCTTCATGCTTTCATTTATGCTAGTGGAGGGTGAGATCTCAAAGACGTAATTGTGGGTTGAAGTGAGACGACTAGAACTAATGTTTTATTGAAAGGTTTTGGTTATCAGGCTTCAGAAATAATTGTTCAAAAAGAGGCCCATTTGTGTTTTTCTTTTCACAAATATTTTTGTAATATGAAGCTATGAATACATTGTGATATTTGTAAGTTTCCGGGGGAAGGAAGACATTTCCCATTTATTAAGACTTTTTGTTGTGTCTTAATAGATTCAAACTTTGTGGCCATGTTTTCCAGTTTCTTGTTTTTTGGCCACACCTCGTGGCTTGCTTGATCATAGTTCCCTAGCCAGGAATTGAACCTGAGTCCCTAGCAGTGAAAACGCTGGGTCCTAACCACTGCACCACCAGGGAATTACCCTTATTTTCTTTTTCAATTGAAAAAATATTAAAGCTTCTGATATTTATTTCTCTGCAAATGGAGAGAAAAATATGAGAATTACTCAATGGACTTTCATCAGTGGCACTGTTAATGCTGGTGTTTGGTAAAGGCATGATAATGTGAGTGGGAGGGTGATGCCAACTTTAAAGAATAAATTGAAAACTGAGGGGAAGCCTTCAAAGTCTCTGAGATAGGGAAGACTTTATTTACATTTTAATCATATTTCTAATATTTCCCATATACGTTGAAGCATTTACTTATTGAAGTCTGTTCATATATTAATTGAAAGAATTTTCCCCTTCTCAGTCAAATCTACATTTTATTCTTTTGTGGTTTGTCTTTCTCTTTGTGCCAAATCTTTAGATTAAAAATTCTAATTCTCACATTATATGCAACCTAATTTTTAATTAATATATATGAGCAAATGCTTTTCTGTTGTACTGTAGATTGTGTATATTTAGACAAATAGGATTTAAAATTATTTTATATTTTTAATGCAAGCTTAAGGCATTTTATCTGTACAAAAATCATAAATGCTTCATAGTAATATTTAGATAATTTGTTGACTACTGATAGAAGTTCCTAGATAGATGATCAGAAAAATTTCTCTATCAATTAAAAAACTTCAATTTCTACTTTTTCCCGCAGGGTTTTGTTTTTTTTCTGTCTAGGACCTCCCTGTAACCTAGACCTGTTTCTGAAACTCAGTGTTATTTTAGGTCATGTTTTGGTACTGTTGACTCTCTGAGAGAATTGACTATGTCTTTACTTTGTTGCTCATCTTCCCTAAGTTGGAAGACTCAACAATAGCAGAAGTAGAATTCTTGGGATAATCACCCTATAGGTGAATCTTGTAGTACTCCATGTCTCTGGTGAAAGCTACTTTGTTTCTATGGGAAGAAACTTTTACAGTCAAGAATACAAAGGAGGGGTAAGGTTGGATCATTAGTCCTCACTACATTGTCTGTTGCAGTCCAAACCCCTTGAAGTCTTCAAAGCTTGTGTTAGGGATGGATCTAACACGGGAGAAAAGCTGTGGGACCATGCTTCCCAGCAGTAGGTCAGAGAAGGAGAGGGTCCTGATCCAGCTAACAGGTTATAGGCAGGGAAGAGAGGCAGTTAATATCTGGAGCCCTCAGAAAGACAAGAAAAGAGATAATTGATGACCAGTGTTTCATGTATACTAAGAAATAGCTTGTTACCCCAATTGTGGAAAACACTACTGTTGATTTTTTTTTTTTTTTTTGGGGGGGTAAGACGGTTGGAAGTGGGGTCCGGTTGGGGATAGAGGTTTGGGGGGCAGACATGATCGTTTCCTTTGATACTGGAAGGAAAAATGTAAAGTTAGGGTTAGTCATCTTGATGCAGCGTGGTGGGATAGTGTGCCTGCTCCCAAGTTGCAGATAACTAGAAATAGCTAATCAACTTTTAGAACACATTCATTTTTAAGTTATTAATGTTTTTCAATTAGTGAATGTGAATTTCAGTGTATGCCTATATATTTTTATAGTAACAGATGATGAAATTTAAAAAATTTATCTTGTTACATATTTCTTATTGAATCTCAGTTATAAATTATAAAAAAGTTGTTTTTCTCAGTTAATCAAAGCTCTGCATTTTCTAGATCTTTTTCAACTTCATTTATCACTTATCTTGGCTTTTAGTTCTTTATGTTCAGTAAGTCAAATGTGTGTATGGAATTTACCCACCTTTTCCTTTATAAATTCACATTAGGACTGAGAATGAGCTCAGGAAAAGTTAAATCAAAGATGATAATATTCACTGTTGTGTGGAGGCTGAAGAACATTTGATACATAAGTGATTTTATGTTGAACAGATTCTTGTTCACTTACGGATGCTTTACATAATTTTTTAAAATTTGTAATTTAAAGTTACTTTCTAACTTTTTTGAATCACTAAAAATAGATTCTAACCCTAATGTTTACAGTGTATATTAGAAAATAATCATACATATTTCCATTTTAAAACTACCATATTGTATCATATCATATATTTTTCTTTTGGTTCATTACCTGTTAGTTTGTCAACTGTTGTCCTTAATCTTTGGACATTTTTAAAATGTGACTTGACAAGAAGTATCTAACTGGACCAAACATTGTTTGTAATTTTTTTTTATAAGTTTTGATTCTGTACTACCATGATTTAACTTCCTTGCAAGTCATGGGACCTTACTTTGACATCACAGTAACAAACGTTGTAAACTTTATAGAGACCAGTTCTTTACCAAATGGAGTTTTTACTTCTTTAGCTGACATCATTCATTCTAGTAGCATTTGACTACTAACAAAATTTCAACTAATGTTTAGTGTATAAATGTGATATGATTGGTTCCTTTTCTTTTTCTTAGGCGTTTTTTGCCCATCTAGATTATTCTAGGTCTAGAATTTAAGATTGTTTTCTAACATTTATCATAGTGCTTTTATCTGATATTTTCATTTCCAGTTGAATCACCTGATTGTATGTTTTAGTTTCTAATGTTTTATTTGCTTTTGTAAAATATTTTCATAATTTCTTGTCTTGTTACTAATAATGGTAAAATAGCCTGTTTATTTCTTTTAGCACCTTTGGCTTTTATGTCAGTGCAGTATAGATTATCAAAACATCTTCACTGTTTCTAGTTGTTCATTCAGCCTGTCCTATTTTGAAAGAAAGTCATTTTATCAATATTGAGGGTTTTTTCTGTTTTTTGTAATACTGCAAAAGAATATTCCTGATTATACTGTTCATCTTTGGCTTGTATAAAACAAAGAAAATACTTAAAAATTTCTCCCAGGCTGATTTTTGGAATGTACCTGATGTTATCACTTAAGTTGTATAAAACACAATTTCTACTCTAAAATTGAAAGAAATTTTTGGCATAGCTTTCTTTTCCAGTAGACCAGTTGATGGAGAATGATAGCACACTTTTTCTTTAAAAGATAATTACTAAATTTTGAAACAGCTTTTATAAGGAACTTAGAAACTTTTTCATAGTGTGTTCTGAAATTGAATGTACTGTGGAAACTGTGTGAGTGGAATATTATTCATTCTGTAGAAGAGGTAAAATTCTAGCTCCAAAGAATCAAAGTCCTAATAAATTCATTAACAAGGTGTGTCTTAGAAGATAGTTTCTTCTGTTCCTCTGTTTACTTGTGACCTCTTCTATGTCTTTTTTCCTTCTGAGAAAAATCCCTTGTAATTTTATAGTGTTATTTACCATCTTATTTACTTGTAAGTTATTGGCTCAGATATTTAAAACTAAACAATTTTACAGTTTGCCTCTCTCTTTTTTGGTTAAAGTAGTACAAAATGTCAAAAATTAGAAGGAAGGTCACTGTGGAAAATACCAAGACCATATCTGATAGCACATCCCGAAGACCCAGTGTATTTGAAAGGCTTGGACCCAGCACTGGCAGTACAGCAGAGGTGAGTTGTCACTAGCATAGTCACAGGGGTTCTCTTGAATTACTGTTCTTCAGATCCTTATTTATATCACAAAAGTGAATAGGATGTTGTAGGAATATTGGTTAAATGTGTTTCATAGCAAAGGAGTGAGATGGGCATTAGGGTTTATAGGCCTCTTTTTCCTGATGTTTTCATTATTTGGGGAGTAATGTATCTCAGGTTAGCTGGATTTTTGATAGCATTTATTTTAATTTTGTCCCACTAGCATTTTTTTTCCAGAAATAAATATGACTAAATATGAAATTCACATAGTAATATCTGTCTCTTAGACACAGTGCCGTAACTGGCTGAAGACTGGCAACTGCCTCTATGGAAACACATGTAGATTCGTACATGGCCCTTCACCCCGTGGTAAAGGTTATAGCAGCAATTATAGAAGGTAAATTGAGAACTTTGAATTGTTCCTATGCTATTAGAAGATGGCTGTTGTAATTTTTTTTTTTTTGGCTTTTGTAATTTATCTAATATAAAATTTGAAATACTGCTATATATTTGGTCAGGTTTTCTATTTTGGTGGTAGTCTTATCAGTAGTCAAGATTGACAAGATTATTTTACTTGTTAATTTCAAGATTAATAAAAATGTTTGCTTTAAAATTTATTTGCTTAAAAATTTGTTTTTGTAATATGTGTATGGCTTATTTTCATGCCCTGCTCCCCAGTTATATATGTTAAAATGCTGTTTAAGATGGCAGAATTTCATGGATTTGTTTTTAGTGAGGAGAGACTACTTTCAACTCTTGAAATAGTAAAATTTAAATAGAATATAATTTTTAGCTTTTTAAGATGTTCAAAATTCAAAACTTCATTGCAAAAAATAATATAATGCAAGCTTCATAGGTTAAAATACATTTGCCAAATCTCTTACCACAATATACTGAGGTAGATGAAAGTATGTATTTATATGTGGATAAGTATACTACCTGTTTAGAATGTCATTTTGCCTTTAATAAAGGCATGGCTAAATTAGACCTTCCTAATAAAAAATCTTTTATTTTTCTTTCGGCTCCCTCATGATGATTTTGTTACGGTGTTTAAAGATGTCACATACATAAAGATTGTCACAAGAGTTTAAACTTGATTGGTAAACAACTAATTTACCTAGTCTTAAAATTGGATGTGCTGATTGCTTTGGTTTCAGCATCAGTATAAAAACTGCACATTAACCTTTGGAGGTGTGTTTTTTAATTGGGTGAATTTTTGTGTATGTGTACTGAGTTTGAAGTTTAATACAATTTAAAATTCACCATAACATTAGCTGATTTTCTGTTCCCTTAAATGTACATTTTAGTTTACTTGTGATGCTGAATACTCTGTTTTATTTGTATTTAGATTATCATCTGTCCTTTCTGTCAATGTGGGAAGATTAATCTTTATAAGTTTAATATGTATAAGTAAATACATACCTGGGGAAACTGTTACAGTAATTTTAATGTCTTGCTTATATTACTGTATTTTTAGTACATGCTTTATTTCATCTTTGACTTTTATTATCAACTTACTCAGAATTTTTATACAAGTGGTTGTAAGGAAAATGGGCACAGAAATTTGTCTAAAATGGAAAAAAGTAGTGTCATTACTAGATATAGAATAAAGGATTTCTGTTATAATTTTGCTATTTTGTGCATTTTTCCCCTGATAACTTTCTTTGTATTTGTGTATTTTCCCTTTTTTTGTAAGGAAGGAAGAAAAATATAGTTCATAATGTGATTCAAAGATGAAAAGAAAAGCATTGTGTTTCAGAAATACTTGTTTAGTCACAAATGATTTAAGTCACTGAGCATTTACTATATGTGGAGAATTCTGTTAGGTACTATTTAGGATAGAAACAAGTTATCATAAACTGTCTTATTATATAAAGGAAACTAGGGTACATAAAATTGACATGTGCATCATAATTATAATTTAAAGCAGTTAAGGGCTGGTTCTTAATAAGAAATTCCATTTACCAGTTCAGCTTTAACTGTTAAAACATTTAATATAAATTTATATAATGTGCATGTAAATGTAAATGTTAGGAGATCCCTTAAAAAGAATTGACTAAAATTATTTTTTCACTAACCATGTGATTTGTATTAGTGATTGATAAAGGAGTTGATTGATCAACTATTACTTGAAATAGATGTGAATATTTATGTAATTTGTTTATATCTTTTAAAAATATTATATACAGTATTCTTTGGTGGCTAAAGAGGGCCATAGCATTTCTTAATAATTCTTGCCCTCTTTTACTGGTGCTCTAGGAATATTTTTTAAGGCAGTATGTTTTCTGTCTCTACTTTTGTTTTTCTTCTTAGTGATGGTGTGAAAATGATTGAACAGCCATTTATCAAATGGCTAGTATAAATTATGAAGCTTTACCAGTATTGAATATTAATATGTGTATTTTCCCTAAATAAAACCAGTCCATAGCAAAGTATAAAAAGTATAAAATTCAAATCTTACTTTGAATTTTTCAACTGCTTTTTATTCTGAAATAATTTCAAATTTAAGAACAATTAAGAATAACATTAATTAACATTAACATTAAATAACATTAAAAATATATGAATATTTGCTTTGATTCTTGAGATGCATAAAATATTTTCATAGTTGATGTTGCATCCAGCCACATACATGTGTAAATAATATTGTTGTTTCTAGATTAATTTTGCTGTTTGCTTTCAAATATAACTAGTATATTTGTGTGATTAATAGGAAAACAAACTGTTAATGACAACTTCCTTTCTCTCAGCTCATGTATAGTTCCTTATTACTATCACCAGCACCTGCCACCCCATGGAATTTTAATGTATGCACTTTGATTGGTATTGGGAGAAAACTTGTAAGTGATGCTCATATTTTTTATATATTAACGTTTAAGCTGAAATTTACTTTTCTGAACTTTAGTAGTCATGGATAGTAGAAAAATTAGAGTTTTGTAGGGTTGTTTCTATAAATATATTCTTATGAAATGTTATATAAATACAGATTTTTGTTATTTTGTTTTTTTGTTTTGTTTTTGTTTTTTTGGTTTAAAGGTCACCAGAAAGACCTACAGGGGATCTTAGAGAAAGAATGAAGAACAAGCGCCAAGATGTGGACTCTGAGTCCCAGAAACGAAATACAGAGGAGTCATCCTCACCTGTTAGGGTAGGAATGAATTTCCTGAAACAAAGTTAAATTTTAGCAGTGATTTATTATATATGTTCTATTTTAAATATTAGCTTATGTGCTAAATATATGGTAAGTGTGTAATATTACATTATAATGTTCTATATGGATAATGTAGTTTAGAGGAAAAAAGTCCTCTGGGAAAATTCATAATTTCACCATTTTAGTTCTTGGTTAAGATGATGGGAACTGGTTGGCAGAGCGCCAGCTGCACTTCATAGGATTTCTGTACCTTGGTGGACATCATGAATATCTGAATGTATTCTTAAGTTTTCAGAATGTAGCCAGCCATCAATTCCTGCCTACTTCCAAGAAAGACTGAAAAGGCTTGCAGTAAAACACTTTTAAATTAAAACAATGAAGGCAAGGCATGGTGGTGGCAGAAACTGAACTATGATCACAGAATTTAGTGTGAATTTCCTGCCAGTGAAATGAAAAGAGAGCACAGTTTATGATGTAGTTTATTGATTAAAAGAAAATACAGATGTTTGTCAGGAATGGAAATTTCCCAGAAGTAAATATTTTTAAAAGAAATATATCATGCTCTTGTGTGTGCATTTGAAACAAATTTATAGAGATACAGTTCACCCATTTAAAGTGTACACTTGGGTAGTTTTTCATAAATTCATAAGAGTCCTGTATCCATTACCACAGTCAGTTTTAGAACAATTTCATCACCCCAGAAAGAAAACCCCATACCCTTTAGTGATCATTTCCCTGGCCCCTCAACTGACCACCAGCCTTAGGCAACCACTGTTCCAGTTAGACTGTCACATAGATGTGCCTGTTCTGGTTATTTCATATAGAGTCATACTGTATGTGGGGTTTTTGGTAACTGGCTTCTTTGACTTAGCATAGTGTTTTCAAGGTTCATGTCAGCTTATGGGATGTAGCAGTATTTCATTCTTTGTTTTTGCCAAACAACATTCCATTGTATTGATACATCACGTTCTGTGTATCCATTCATTCAGTTCAGTTCAGTTCAGTTGCTCAGTCGTGTCCGACTCTTTGCGACCCCATGAATGGCAGCATGCCAGGCCTCCCTGTCCATCACCAACTCCTGGAGTTCACTCAGACTCACATCCATCGAGTCAGTGATGCCATCCAGCCATCTCATCCTCTGTCGTCCCCTTTTCCTCCTGCTGCCAGTCCCTCCCAGCATCAGAGTCTTTTCCAATGAGTCAACTCTTCTCATGAGGTGGTCAAAGTACTGGAGTTTCAGCTTTAGAATCGTTCCTTCCAAAGAAATCCCAGGACTGATCTCCTTCAGAATGGACCGGTTGGATCTCCTTGAGGCCAAGGGACTCTCAAGAGTCTTCTCCAACACCACAGTTCAAAAGCATCAATTCTTCGGTGCTCAGCCTTCTTCACAGTCCAACTCTCACATCCATACATGACCACTGGAAAAACCACAGCCTTGACTAGACGGACCTTTGTTGGCAAAGTAATGTCTTTGCTTTTCAGTATGCTATCTAGGTTGGTCATAACTTTCCTTCCAAGGAGTAAGCATCTTTTAATTTCATGGCTGCAGTCACCATCTGCAGTGATTTTGGAGCCTAAAAATATAAAGTCTGACCCTGTTTTCACTGTTTCCCCATCTATTTCCCATGAAGTGATGGGACTAGATGCCATGATCTTCGTTTTCTGAATGTTGAGCTTTAAGCCAACTTTTTCACTCTCCACTTTCACTTTCATCAAGAGGCTTTTTAGTTCCTCTTCACTTTTTGCCATAAGGGTGGTGTCATCTGCATATCTGAGGTTATTGATACTTCTCCCAGCAATCTTGATTCCAGCTTGTGCTTCTTCCGGCCCAGCGTTTCTCATGATGTACTCTGCATATAAGTTAAAA
>NW_011494917.1:4235731-4240452 GCF_000754665.1 Bison bison bison | reverse complement strand
TAAGTTAAAAAAACAGGGTGACAATATATAGCCTTGACATACTCCTTTTCCTATTTGGAACCAGTCTGTTGTTCCATGTCCAGTTCTAACTGTTGCTTCTGACCTGCATACAGATTTCTCAAGAGGCAGGTCAGGTGGTCTGGTATTCCATCTCTTTCAGAATTTTCCACAGTTTATTGTGATCCACACAGTCAAAGGCTTTGGCATAGTCAGTAAAGCAGAAATAGATGTTTTTCTGGAACGCTCTTCCTTTTTCCATGATCTAACGGATGTTGGCAATTTGATCTCTGGTTCCTCTGCCTGTTCTAAAACCAGCTTGAACATCAGGAAGTTCACCATTCAAGTATTGCTGAAGCCTGGCTTGGAGAGTTTTGAGCATTATTTTACTAGCGTGTGAGATGAGTGCATGTGAGGTTGGTGAATATTTGGGTTATTTCTGCATTTTGGCTGTTACGAATAACGCTGTTATGAACATTGGTATACAGGTTTTTGCGTGGCCATGTGTTTTCATTTCTCTTGAGTTTATGTGTGGGAGTGAGATTGCTGAGTCATATGGTAACTATATTTAATCTTTCAAGGAATTGCTGGGATGTTTTCCAAAGCAGCTGCACTATTTAAAATCCTTAGAGTAGTGTGTGAGATTTCTAATACTCCACATCCTTGCCAACATTTGTTATCCTACTTTTTGATGTAGCTGTTTTATTGGTAATGTCATGTGGTTTTGACTTACCTTTCTCTGATTGCTAGTGATGTTGAGTATCTTCTTGTGTGCTTATTGGCCATTTGTTTATCTTCTTTGGAGAAATGTTCAGATCCTGGGTCCATTTTTAGATTGGGTTATCTTTTTATTGTTGATTTGTAAGAATTCTTTATGTATTTTGGATCCAAGTCCCTTATATATACAGTTGGCAGAAATATTCTTCTATGGATTGTGTTTTCATGTTCTTGATGGTGTCCTTTAAAACACAAATGTTTTTAATTTGATGAAATCGAATTTATATTTTTGTTGTTACTTCTGCTTTTGGTGTCATATTTAAGAAACTGTTGTCTGATTCAAGATCATAAAGATTTATGCTTGTTTTCTTCAAAGAATCTTAGAGCTTTAGTTCTTGCATTTAAATCTTTGACCCATTTTGAGTTAATTTTTAATGGGTTGACCAAAAAGTTCGTTCAGGTTTTTCCAGAGGTGTTATGGAAAAACACAAGCTTACTTTTTGGCCAGTCCTTTTTTTATGGTGTGAGAGAAGGGCTCAACCTCATTCTTTTGCATGTGGATATCTGGTTGTCTCATTATAGCCTTTTTATGAAAGTTACTGAATTGTTTGAGCAACAACCTCTTTGATAGTTTTAGAAATACAGAAGCTTTCTTATGGCTGTTTTGATCCTGAAAAAAAAAGCTGTGTCACAATTTTATATTGTAGCTTGTAAAGACTTATCTTTGGGGACTTGAATACAGTCTTAAGTATGTAGTTTTCTAATGTCTGATGTGATATGTTAAGCCCTTTTAGAAATCTCACATGGTAGTTCTCGGCTGGTGATATGTATCAGAATTCTTTTGGAGGAGAGATGGTCTCTTTCAAAACACACATGCAGATACTCTACCCTTTTTTTTTTTTTTTGATACTCTACCCTTAATCTACTGAATCAGAATTTCTGGGTAGGAGCTGAGCAAGCATGTGTATTACATATTTAAGGGACTTGGATCCAAAATATATAAAGAATAATGAAATGTATCAGGATAATGAGTGGACACCGTGGTTTGCTGGTAAATGTTTGACAACCACTCAGAAAAAAAAAATTGTAGGATTTACCAGTTTCTTTGGTGTACACACTTCCATCATGGTTAGTTTCAAGCTACTAAAATGGTATCACTGAGTACAGAGTTGGAAAGTGTGGGAATACACACACACACACACACACACACACACACACACACAAAACCACAAAAGAAACTATAGTAAAATATTTAGAAAGTGAGTTTTGAGTAATTATTGCCTTTGTTTTTAATATTACTTAATTGTTTATATGATTTAATTTTTAATTACAGCTTGTGCATTTTCTAAAAATTTAACAGTTGCCTCTTATGAATCAGTGTGAGCTGGCTCTAGCATACCATTAGCTGGATTGTACTTAATGTAAAAGGCAGACATCTAGAATTCATATTCTGAACACATTACTTTAGGAATTATTATTTAATGCTACTGTCATTTTTCTTATCTGTAAAACGGAGGTGATATCCATATTATTGTGTTACTGTGAAGAAAATATATGTAAATCAAGTAACATGACTGACTATGATGACAGCTTAATAAATGGTATGTTTTTGTATAAGAATAGCTCTTTAGGTTTTTCTCTCTATTATAGTTTGAGGCTGTTAATAGAAGATGAATATAGACATTGAAGATTTAGGTTTTTAACAGATACCTAAATGTAAGTAGTTATTGATCATAAAAGTTTATATGTTCATATCATTTTAGTAGACAGCAAAGTTGCTATTTTGTTAAGAAATTCAAAGCCTGATTCTCCCTTTTCCTTGATGAGAAAGCCCTCAAAGACACTGAGCTTCATGTACACCTAAGGGATAAAGTCTCAAGATTCACAAGTAGTCAGGTTTTAGGGAATTCATTATTCAAATTTAGAGAACACTGTTAATAAGTTAGGATGCCAGGTATTAATTATATTGAGTTACATATCTGGCATGAAAACAGGTGTTGATCATTTCTGTGATACATTCCCTATTGTAACATGTATGACTCTTGATCTTCACGTGATGAATTTCTGTGGGCAAATCAGATGTAGTTTAGGTGGGGGCAACTATAGCAGATAACATAGCGTAACTAAGATAGCATGTGTGTGGTTTTCCACAAACTAACTGTGAGTCCACTGTTTCTCTGTCACTGGTCTCAACTCCAATGTGTCTGAATTAGGAGGTTGACACACCCTGATTTTGTGGAGAGACAAATTCATAGACTCTAATTCTATAGAGTGTGGTAGTGTTAGAAAGATGAGCAAAGCTCACAATGGAGGGGAAAAAATAACTGCCTGGGGAAGCAGAGTACACTTCAGAGAGAAGTGACATTTGCAATGGGTATTGAAGAATAGATGGAGGGGAGAGGTGAAAGTCTAGGAAGAGGAAGAAAACCAACACGTTATAACAATATCGGGTTTTAGAGGACTGGTGTGTTTGAGAACCTGTGAAACTGAATTGCATGCGTATGTGAGATGAGGGCTGACGAGATCTATCTTGTTTACCAATTCACCTCCATACCCTGGAACTAGTAAGGTCACTTATTGAATGAATGAAAAGTCATTCTAATGTGTAGCCAGTGTTGAGAACTCCTGATGACCTAAAGTGTAGCTAGTCTAAATTGAGATATGCTGTTAAGTATAAAAAACATACTGAATTTCAAAGACTTAGTATGAAAAGAAAGTCAAATATCTTGTTAATAACTTTTATGTTGGTTGTGTGTTGGCAGTATTTTGGACATATTGGCTGGTCTGGGTGATCTAAACCAAACTTGATATAATGGAACTGAATTTAACATGGTGAGAGGCTTATACGAGATAGAGCAGGTAGGATTTGATGACTAACAGAATGAGTGGAAGGAAGCTGTTAAGTGTAACTACAGGCTTTCCATGCCATTAACCAAGATGGAAATGAGAGAAAATTGCTTTCTGGCTCTTTTGTACACTCTGCTCATAGCATCATGGACAACTATTTTTTGACACTGTTTTCTGTATTTGCGCAGACACTGTTATGTGATTTTAGAACATTTATGAAATAATATGTGTATTCTTACGGTGCTGGAAACTTTCACCCAATCTGTACAGCTTTCCAGATGCCGTAGTTGAATTGTGTTTTCTCTAACAGAGGTTTGTTATTTTATGTAATTCGAAAACAAAGATAAATAGCTTTGAAAGCCAAATTCTGTTGTAGAGTCAGGAGGAATATTTAAGCATTTGTTGATGATTAAGGCATGCATTGAGAACTGATTTCTAACGTGAAGTTTTCTATCTCTGGGATCTGTACCTCCCAGAATGTATACAGAATCATTAGTTTTGCTTCATAGTCCCCCACACAGTTCATTCCTATTCCCCATTGCCATCCCCTCATCACCTAAAAAAATTTCCTTCTTGTTTTTCTGCATCTTGGTGCATCTGCCTAGATGAAAAAGAAGTCGCACTGACTAAGGAAGAGCACAAGACTAGATCTGTTACAAAAAGCTGACTCATGTAGTGGAGGACTTTAAGTCATAAACCAATTAAAGTTTTATATCTATTCTTAAGTAAGTGTCTTGGCCTTGCTTTTCATCTTTAGAATAAAGATACCTGCACCAATATGTCACAAGTTATAGTGAGAACATAACTGCATATATGTGAAAGTTCTTTGGAATTTACATACATGTGAAAATTCTCTGGAAAGAATAAAGCACAGTAAATGTAAAACAGGAAGAGTAGAGAGTCATCAAATTAAAAATTTGAGAAGTGAATCTATAGGATTAAGTAGAATGGGTGAGTAGTCTTATTTATTTCAAAGGAAAAGGTTTAGAAGAGAAGGATAAGGGTATAAGTGGAAATACAGTATAAACCACCTGGAGCCTCTTGATGAAAGTGAAAGAGGAGAGTGAAAAAGTTGGCTTAAAACTCAACATTCAAAAAACTTTAAAATCATGGCATCTGGTTCTATCACTTCATGGCAAATAGATGGGGAAACAATGAAG
>NW_011494917.1:4234923-4235631 GCF_000754665.1 Bison bison bison | reverse complement strand
AGCTCCAATACTTTGGCCACCTGATGCAAAGAACTGATTCATTTGAAAAGACCCTGATGCTGGGAAAGACTGAAGGTAGGAGGAGAAGGGGATGACAGAGGATGAGATGGTTGGATGACATCACGGACTCAATGGACATGAGTTGGAGCAAGCTCCAGGAATTGCTGATGGACAGGGAGGCCTGGCTGCAGTCCATGGGGTCACAAAGAGTCAGACAATACTGAGCAACTGAACTGAAGACTTTGATAATGTATAGTACAGGAATGATTATGGTAATTTTTAAGTGTAGATAAAAACGTTTATTTTATATAAAAAATTAGTATGTTTTTTAGTCTTGCATGATCTGCAAATACTTCTTTGATAGCATTAAAAGGAGTTCCAGTTAGCAAACCTTGGTGTAAAACAACCATTTGTTTTGTTCATGTATTCTGTCAGGAAATCAGAAAGGATACAGTAAGCATGACTTACCTCTTCCTTTATGTCTGTAACCTCAGTAAAGTACTAGAATGCTGGAGGTGGGAGTCATTTGGAAGTTTCTGTACCCACATGTCTGGTTGTGGATGCTGGTAGTCAGCTGGTGTCTTTAGTTTCCATGTGGGCCTATTTGTATTGGTAGCACAGGGTTTTTCGCTGATGGCTGCTGCTGCTACTGCTGCTAAGTCACTTCAGTCTTGTCCGACTCTGTGCGGCCCCAGAGACGGCAGCCCA
>NW_011494917.1:4234500-4234823 GCF_000754665.1 Bison bison bison | reverse complement strand
AGTGACAGACTTTATTTGGCGGGGGGGGTGCTCCAGAATCACTGCAGATGGTGATTGCAGCCATGAAATAGACTCTTGCCCCTTGGAAGGAAAGTTATGACCAACCTAGACAGCATATTAAAAAGCAGAGACATTACTTTGCCGACAAAGGTCTGTCTAGTCAAGGCTATGGTTTTTCCAGTGATCATGTATAGATGTGAGAGTTGGACTATAAAGAAAGCTGAGCGCCAAAGAACTGATGCTTTTGAACTGTGGTGTTGGAGAAGACTCTTGAGAGTCCCTTGGACTGCAAGGAGATCCAACCAGTCCATCCTAAAGGAAAT
>NW_011494917.1:4227683-4234400 GCF_000754665.1 Bison bison bison | reverse complement strand
CGACTCTGTGCGACCCCAGAGACGGCAGCCCACCAGGCTCCCCCGTCCCTGGGATTCTCCAGGCAAGAGCACTGGAGTGGGTTTTCATTTCCTTCTCCAGTGCATGAAAGTGAAAAGTGAAAGTGAAGTCGCTCAGTCGTGTCTGACCCTCAGCAACCCCATGGACTGCAGCCTTCCAGGCTCCTCATCCATGGGATTTTCCAGGCAAGAGTACTGGAGTGGGGTGCCATTGCCCTCTCTGATGGCTAGGAGAGAGCAAAAATCTGGGTGCTAGGTGTGCTTGTTCCTGCTGGATTGGTCTGTCTTTTAGGCCCTCTCAGCTGACAGAGCAAAGAAATACATGTGTGTATACTAACTGATTTATATCCATGTATCTATAAATATTACTAGTAACAGTCTTTATCTGTATTGAGCTAAACATGAGTTCTTATTGATGTCTCTGACTTAATCTAAGACTGCTCAGATCAGAGATCAGATCAGATCAGTCGCTCAGTCATGTCAGACTCTTTGCTACCCCATGAATTGCAGCACGCCAGGCCTCCCTGTCCATCACCAACTCCCGGAGTTCACTCAGACTCATGTCCATCGAGTCAGTGATGCCATCCAGCCATCTCATCCTCTGTCGTCCTCTTCTCCTCCTGCCCCCAATCCCTCCCAGCATCCCAGTCTTTTCCAATGAGTCAACTCTTCTCATGAGGTGGCCAAAGTACTGGAGTTTCAGCTTTAGCATCATTCCCTCCAAAGAAATCCCAGGGCTGATCTCCTTCAGAATGGACTGGTTGGATCTCCTTGCAGTCCAAGGGACTCTCAAGAGTCTTCTCCAACACCACAGTTCAAAAGCATCAATTCTTCGGCGCTCAGCCTTCTTCACAGTCCAAAAGACTGCTACTATTCTTTTATTCTTTTTTTTTTTTTGCTCAAATGTTCCTTCCTTAGCTTGTGGGAGGTCTTGGTATTAGATCCTGAGCTCTTAAAAAGTTTGCTGTGAATAATTTGCAAAGAATAAAATGTATTTATTTAAAGTGTACCATTTGAGTCTTGTCAAATGTACACAGCTGTATAACCACCACCACAGTCAAGATATGAGCATTTCCATCAACTCCAGAACCTATCTTCATGTCCTTTTAGAGTCAGTTTCCTCCCAAACCAGGCTCCTGACAACCTCTGGTCTCTCATTATATGGAGTCAGATGTTATATATTCTTGTATCTTGGTTCCTTTAGCATAATACTTTCGAAATGCAGCCATGTTGTAGTTTGTGTCAACAGTTTATTCCTTTTATTGTGGACTGGTGTCCTATTATACAGATGTAATGGGACAAATGGATAAACAGAATTTGTTTATCCATTCCCCAGTTGATGGATACTTAAGAGTTGTTTTCTAGTTTTTGGCTATTATGAATAAAGCTTCTATTAACATTTGTGTACAGGTCTTTGTGTGGATGTATGTTTTCTGTGGGTAAATACCTAAAAGTGGAATTGCTGAGTCTTACGTCATGTGTACTTTTAGCTTTATAAGAAACTGCCAGATAGTTTTCCCTAATGGTTATTTCATTTTACATCTCAGCCCGTAGTGTATGGGAGTTTCAGTTGCTCTACATTTTGGCCAACACTTGACATTGTTCTGCTAGGTATCTAGTGGTTTTAATCTGCATTTCTCTGTGTTTAGTGATGTTGAGCATCTTTTCATGTGTTTATTGCCTTTTTTTTGGTGAAGTGTCTGTTTCCATCTTTTGCTTATAAGTTGTGCTGTTTGTCTTATACAGATTTATGGTTCTTATATGTTTTGAATAACACCAGTCATATGGAAGATACATGTACTGCAAATATATTTTCCTGGTACGTGTGTGTGTATGTGCACTCAGTTGTGTCTGACTCTCTGCCTGACTCCACCGCTAGGCTCCTCTGTCCATGGAATTTTCCAGACAAGAATACTGGAGCAGGTTGCTGTATCTTTCTCCAGGGGATCTTCCTTACTCAGGGGTGGAACTCACGTCTCTTGTGTCTTCTGCATTAGCAGGCGGGTTCTTTCCCAGCTGAGCAACCAAGGGAGCTGTTTCCCAGTATTGTGACTTGGTTTTTCATTTCCTTGGTCGTGTCTTTTAAGATATCTTTTAATTTTGATGAAGTCCAATTATTAATATATCCTGCCGTATATTGACACAGCTTCAGTAGTCCTTGATAGTTTCTTTGTTTCTGTTAAGATGTTTGCAGCTCATTTTGTGTATTTTATACCCTCTGTTCAGTCAGCCATTTTCCCCTATAGTCCAGGTTCTTTTATTGGGGGATGGTATTTCAGGACCACTACTTGGAAACCACTAACTTAGTCATTTTTTAGGACTTCTCATTGCATTTCAACTGGGAAGTACAAAAGTACAAGTACTTTTTAAAAGTACTCTTTAAAAACTTGCAAACAAGCACAAATTCAAATAATTCAAATTTAGAATTGAAAGGCTTTTACCTAATTCTTTGATTTTATAGTTGTATCACTTTTGTGCTAAAGATTTTAGTCCCTGCTGACATTCATTTGCATTATCTTACTTTTTAATAGTTACAGAATAATTAACAATAGTGTTACTAATAATACGATTACTTAGAACAGTTTAAGATTTTTGTAGTTCTTAGACTATAACCCATGAGGGAAATATCTGTGAAATTGATGTTAGGGATGCTGTGCTTAGTCACTCAGTAGTGTCTGACTCTTTGCGACCCCATGGACTGTAGCCTGATAAGGCTCCTCTGTCCATGGGAATTTTTCTGGCAAGAATACTGGAGTGGGTTGCCATGTCCTCCTCCAGGGGATCTTCCCAACCCAGGTATCCAACCCAGGTCTTTCGCATTGCAGGCAGATTCTTTACCATCTGAATCACCAGGAAAGCCTAAGAATACTGGTGTGGGTAGCCTATCCCTTCTCCAGGGGATCTTCCTGCCCCATGAATTTGTTAGGGATAGATAGTCAGATTATTGTATTTTTAAAAAATTAATTTTCATTAACTTACAGTGTGTTTCTGCTGTACAGCAAAGTGCAAATTATTGTATTTTAAGTCACTTGAGCAGTCTGTGTGGTTAAACCACAAATATGATGTGGTTGAGTTGATTCATTACAGTTTGATTTTAGTTTTAGGGTTTTTTTTAAATTTTGTTAAATATGTAGAACATTTCCATGGTTTCAAAGTTATGAGACTGATTCCTACTGCTCTAATGAGGACCTCATGGTTTCACAGTTAAATCTACAGAATGGGTTACATTCAGAAAAATCTACCTTTTATCTTCTTGATCTCTCTACTTGTTTCTCTATAGGTAACCTAGAAACTAAATGATTGGATTATCCTGCCACTTCAGTATACCAACATATATACACACACATATACCTGACTATTTGCAAGTGACATGGTAGTATATATAGAAAACCCTAAAGATCCATCAGAAAGCCGTTAGAACTAATGAACAAATTCAGTAAAGTTGCAGGATATGAGTATACAGAAATCTGTAGCATTTCTATACACTAATGATCTATTAGAGAAATTAAAAACCTATTTACAGCTGGATCACAAAGATTAAAATACATAGAAATAAATTTAACCAGGGAAGTAAAAGATCTATACACTGAAAACTGTTAAGACATTGATGAAAGGAATTGAAGACAACACAAATGGAAAGATATATTGTACTCATGGATTGGAAGAATTAGTATTCTTAAAATACCTGTGCTATTCAAAGCAACCCACAGATTTGTTGATTCTTTCTACATAGACAGTCATGTCATCTGTGAACAAAGACACATATTTTTTCCTTCTCAATCTGTATACTTTCTTTCTTTTATTGCATTAGCTAGGACTTCCATTATGATGGGGAAAAGACATGGTGAGAGAAACATGTTAGCAATCCTACTGGAAGAGAACTTCTCACCATTAAATATAATGGTAACTGTAGGCTCTGTATAGATGTTCTTTATCAAGTTGAAGAAGTTCCCTTTTTAGTTTGCTAAGGATTTTTAATCACAAATGTGAGTGTTGCATTTTGTCAAATACTTTTTATGTTTATTGATATGATCATGTCATCTTTTCTTTTCTTTCTTATTAGTCTGTTAATGTGATGGATTACCTTGATTGATTTTTGAATGTTGAACCACCCTTGCATATCTGGTATAAATCTCACTTGGTTGTGGTGTATAATTATTTTTACATGTTGTTGGATTTTATTTGCTTATATTTTGCTAATATGTTTAGGGTTTTTACATGGATGTCCATGAGAAATAATTGTGTGTTTTTGTTGTTGTTGTTGTTATGTCTTCATCTGGTTTTGGTATCAAATACTTAGATACTAATGCTATCCTTAGAATAATTCAGAAAGTATTCCCTTTGCTTCTGTCTTCTGGAAGAGATTGTAGAGAATTGGTATAATTTCTTTCTTAAATGCTTGATGGAATTCACACATGAACCCATATGGGTTTGGTGCTTTAGGTTTTGAAAGATTTACTATTAACTCAGTTTCTTTAATAGATATAATTCTGTTCAGATTGTTTATGGTTGACGTGTGTGTTTTGGCAGATTATGTCTTTCAAGTAATTAGTCCATTTCGTCTAGGTTATCAGATTTGTGGGCATAGCATTGTTTATAGTATTGCTTTATTCTTTAAATATCCTTGGAATCTGTATTGATGTCTCTTTTTGTTTCTGATGTTGGTAATTTTTCTCTTCTTTTTTTCTTAGCTTGTATAGAAACTTGGATCTTTTCAAAGAAATGACTTTGGTTGATTTTTTTTTCCCCATTGATTTCCTATATTCATTGTTACTGATTTTTGCTCTACTTGTTGTTTTTCTTCTACTTTAGATTTCAGTTGCTCTTTTTCTAGTTTTCTAAGGTAGAAACTTAGATTATTGATTTTAGAACTTTCTTCATTTCTACTATATGAATTCAATGCTATAAATTTCTCTCAACAGTTTTCACTTCATTACACAAATTTAGAGAAATTGAATTGTATTTTCATTTAGTTTGAAATATTTTGAATTTTCTCTTGAGATTTCTTCTTTGATCCATGTGTTAAGTAGAAGTATTTTATTTAATCTCCACATATTTTGGAATTATCCAGCCATCTTCCTGTTATTGATTTCAAGTTTAATTCCATTGTGGTTTGAGATTAGACATTATATGATTTTTATTCTTTTAAAAGTTTGTTTTATGGTCCAGAATGTGGCCCACATTGGCGAGTATTCTTTGTGAGCTTGAGAAGAGTGTGTATTCTACTGAAGTTGCTTTACAGTGTTGTTTTAGTTTCTGCTGTACAGCAAAATGTATTAGCTGTATATATGAGAGTGAAAGTTGCTGAGTCACCTCTGACTCTGTGTGATCCCACCCATGGACTATAGTCCATGGAATTCTCCAAGTGAGAATACTGGAGTGGGTAGCCATTTATTACCTTCTCCAAGGGATCTTCCCAACCCAGGGATCAAACCCAGGTCTCCTGCGTTGCGGGTGGATTCTTTACCAGCTGAGCCACCGGGGAAGCCTGTACATATATCCCCTCTTTTTTTGGATTTCCATCCTGTTTAGGTTACCAGAGCATTGAGTAGAGGTGCCTGTGCTACACAGGAGGTTCTCATTAGTTATCTATTTTATACATAGTAGTTGCTCTAATAATATCTTAAGTGGTATTGTGATTTTCTGCTCTTGAAAGATTTGGTAGAATTCCTATGTGAAACCACCTGAGTCTGGTACTATTGTATGAAGAAGTTCTTTATTTTTAAGAATTTATTTTTCCAATGGAAATGAATAGACTTTTGGTCTTTCAGTCAGTTTTGTTAAATATTTTTTTTTAGAAAATTGTGTATTTTGAATAGACTTTTAAACTAGTTTGCATAGAGTTGTGTGAAGTCACATTTTTCCTTTTTCTCTGTTCTAATAACTGTTTTCACATTGTCAGAGGATTTTGAATACTTGTTATTTTCTCCCTGTTTTCTTCATTAGATTAGTCAGTAGTTTATTTTCAGAGTAAGCTTTTGGATTTATATATTGTTTCTCTTTCATGGCTGCAGTCACCATCTACAGTGATTTTGGAGCCCAGAAAAATAAAGTTAGCCACTGTTTCCCCATCTATTTGCCATGAAGTGATGGGACCGGATGCCATAATCTTCGTTTTCTGAATGTTGAGCTTTAAGCCAACTTTTTCACTCTCCTCTTTCACTTTGATCAAGAGGCTCTTTAGTTCTTCTTCACTTTCTGCCATAAGGGTGGTGTCATCTGCATATCTGAGGTTATTGGTATTTCTCCCGGCAGTCTTGATTGCAGCTTTGTGCTTCCTCCAGCCCAGTATTTCTCATAATGTACTCTGCATATAAATTAAATAGGCAGGGTGACAATATACAGCCTTGACATACTCCTTTTCCTATTTGGAACCAGTCTGTTGTTCCACGTCCAGTTCTAACTGTTGCTTCCTGACCTGCATACAGGTTTCTCAAGAGGCAAGTCAGGTGGTCTGGGATTCCCATCTCTTTCAGAATTTTCCACAGTTTATTGTGATCCACACAGTCCAAGGCTTTGGCATAGTCAATAAAGCAGAAACAGATGTTTTTCTGGAACTCTCTTGCTTTTTTGATGATCCAGCGGATGTTGGCAATTTGATCTCTGGTTCCTCTGCCTTTTCTAAAACCAGCTTGAACATCTGGAAGTTCACGGTTCACGTATTGCTGAAGCCTGGCTTGGAGAATTTTAAGCATCACT
>NW_011494917.1:4218231-4227583 GCF_000754665.1 Bison bison bison | reverse complement strand
TGGAGCCCAGAAAAATAAAGTTAGCCACTGTTTCCCCATCTATTTGCCATGAAGTGATGGGACCGGATGCCATAATCTTCGTTTTCTGAATGTTGAGCTTTAAGCCAACTTTTTCACTCTCCTCTTTCACTTTGATCAAGAGGCTCTTTAGTTCTTCTTCACTTTCTGCCATAAGGGTGGTGTCATCTGCATATCTGAGGTTATTGGTATTTCTCCCAGCAATCTTGATTCCAGCTTGTGCTTCCTCCAGCCCAGCGTTTCTCATGATGTACTCTGCATGTAAGTTAAATAAATAAGCAGGGTGACAGTATACAGCCTTGACGTACTCCTTTTCCTATTTGGAACCAGTCTGTTGTTCCATGTCCAGTTCTAACTGTTGCTTCCTAACCTGCATACAGGTTTCTCAAGAGGCAAGTCAGGTGGTCTGGGATTCCCATCTCTTTCAGAATTTTCCACAGTTTATTGTGATCCACACAGTCCAAGGCTTTGGCATAGTCAATAAAGCAGAAATAGATGTTTTACTGGAACTCTCTTGCTTTTTTGATGATCCAGCGGATGTTGGCAATTTGATCTCTGGTTCCTCTGCCTTTTCTAAAACCAGCTTGAACATCTGGAAGTTCACGGTTCACGTATTGCTGAAGCCTGGCTTGGAGAATTTTAAGCATCACTTTACTAGCGTGTGAGATGAGTGCAATTGTGTGGTAGTTTGAGCTACCACGTCCGAGGTCAGGGGCAGCGACCTAGAGGAGCTACCTGATGCCCGAGGTCACAGGCAGCGGCTGAGAGGATGACTAGAAGGCTTGTATAAGAGTCCTGATGGGGGCACTGGTGGTGGGGAAAACTGGGTCTTGTTCTGATGGGCAGGGCCATGCTCAGTAAAAGCTGTGACAAACCTAGACAACATATTAAAAAGCAGAGACATTACTTTACCAACAAAGGTCTGTATAATCAAAGCTATGGTTTTTCCAGTAGTCATCTATGGATGTGAGAGTTGGATCATAAAGAAAGCTGAGTGCCGAAAAATTGATGCTTTTGAACTGTGGTGTTGGAGAAGATTCTTGAGAGTCCCTTGGACAGCAGGAAGATAAACCAGTCAGTCCTAAGGGAAATCAGTCCTGAATATTCATTGGAAGGACTGATCCTGAAGCTGAAACTCAATACTTCGGCCACCTGATGTGAAGAACTGACTCATTGGAGAAGACTCTGATGCTGGAAAAGACTGAAGGCAGGAGGAGAAGCGGATGACAGAGGATGAGATGGTTGGATGGCATCACCAACTCGGTGGACATGAGTTTGAGTAGGCCGTGGGAGTTGGTGATGGACAGGGAAGCCTGGCATGCTGCATCCATGGGGTTGCAGAGTCAGACGACTGAGCCACTGAACTGAACTGATGGGTGAGACTGTGCTCCCTTCCTGTTAGTTGTTTAGCCTGAGGTGACCCAGCCCTGGGGTCTAGAGGCTCTGTGTTAGGGTTGATGGCCACCTCCAAGAGGATTATGCAAAGGGGCCCCTTCCAGAACTGCTGCCAGTGCCCCAGTCCTTGTGGTGAGCACCTACCGATGCACGCCTCCACAGGAGACCCTCCAGGACTAGCAGGTAGATCTGGTTCAGCCTCTTGTGGGATCACTGCTCCTTTCATCTGGGTCTTGATGCACACAGGATTTTGTTTGTGCTGCCCTCCAAGAGTCGAGTCTCTGTTTTCCCCAGTACTGTGGAAATCCTGTAAGCACATTCCACTGACCTTCAAAGTCAAGATTCCCTGTCCTTTTGCCAGATCCCCAGGCTGGGAAGCCTGACATGGGGCTCAGAACCTTGACAACAGTGGGAAAATTTCTTAGGTATTCTCGTTCTCCAGATTGTGGGTTGCCCACCCGGTGTGTATGGGATTTTATCATGTCGGTGCCCCTCCTACCATCTCATTGTAGCTTCTTTGTCTTTAGACTTGATATACTTTGGGGTATCATTTTTTGGAGGGTTCCAGCATCCTCCTGTCAATGGTTGTTCAACAGCTTGCTGTGATTTTGGTCCTCTCACAGGGGGATATAAGCGTACATCGTTCTACTCTGCTATCTTGAACTGGAACACTGAGGATGCCTTTTAAAGTATCTTAGTAGCAGTGTGTTTCTATCTAGTTCTCTCCCTGTCCCTGTTTGTGCTGTTCAGTGCAATATTATTAGGTACATAGTTACAAAGATATTAATAATTGTCCTCTCCCGTTTGTATTTTTAAAATGTGGTGTTTGAAGATGACCTGATCTTTGTTATCTGTTGAATGTTTTTTGAAGTTTATAATCTTATTTATTTGTGACTCTGCTTATTCTGAGACAAGCTAGGTTTTCTTTTTCTTCATAAAAGAAAACCTCTGATAACCCTATTATGGGATTTTTCTTCAGTATAGTACAAATAAAATATAGTTTCCTAAGTGTAGATCTAAATTTCTTTGCTGTCCATATTTCTATAATGTTGAAATAATCCAAAATTTCACATCTGTGAATCATTTTAAAATTTCAAAATGTCAGTTATGTGTATCCTAAAAGGCATATAGTGAGCTAAGTTGTTGGGCTCGTGTTCAGGCCAGAAGCCACAATGAACATTGTTCATTTAAGTTTTCAGCCTTGGTCAAAAGTGTCCCAACTGAAAAGGTTTGAAAACCTTAAGGTGAGAACCATAATCTCCAAACGGAGAATTGGTGAGTTGGAAAGTGGTGTTGAAGAGTTTATCCAGAATGTAGCCTATAAAGACAAGGTTATAAAAAATATATAAGAAATTCATAATTGTGGGTGAAAAACTTAGTAAATCTAATGTACATCTAATTGGAATCCTTGGGGGAGGGGAATAGAATATGGGAAAGGCAGTGTTGAAAGAAATAGTGGCTGAGAATTTTCCATAATTGATGAGACATATGCCTGCAGATACAGAAAGCACAATACATATCATCAAGTAGAGTATTAAAACTGCAGAACATGAGAGGCATAGAGAAAATATTGGAAACACCCAAAGATAAAAGGCAGATCTTTCTACAAAGGGATGATGGGCAACATCAGTAACAACAATAGAAGCCAAAATACAGTGGAATGATATTTTCAAAGCTGAGATGAATATGTGAACCCATAGTTATTTGCCCAGAAAAACTGTTTTTCAAGAATGAAGATATAATAAAGAAAATTTTTGGTAAAATTGAGGGTGTTGATTACTAGGAAACTTTGATTACATAATTTCTAAAAGGATATACATCAGGAAGATGGAAAATGACCTTAGAATGAGGGTCCGAAATGCATTAGTAAAGGTGAACAAAGAAAATCTTCAGTAGGTTGGAAAGTATATTTTTTTACTTTTATGGCCTCTGCAGTTGTCAGAAGTGTTGTGGTCAGTCCATCAGTCATGTCCGACTCTTTGCAACCCCATAAACTTCTGCAGCACGCCAGACTACCCTGTCCTTCACCATCTCCTGGAGTTTGCTTAAACTCATGCCCATTGAGTCAGGGGTGCCATCCAACCATCTTACTCTCTTACTTCTCTTCCTGCCTTCAATCTTTCCCAACATCAGGGTCTTTTCCAGTGAGTCAGCTGTTTGCATCAGGTGGCCAAAGTATTGGAGCTTCAGCTTCAACATCAGTCCTTCAATGAATATTCAGGGTTGATTTCCTTTAGGATTGACTGGTTTTATCTCCTTGCAGTCCAAGGACTCTCAAGAGTCCTCTCAAAAGTGTTGTATTGTACAGTACTTTGAGGAAGTAAAGTGTAGTTCCAAAGGTATAGTGTAAATTACTTTGAACTTCCCAGAATCCATTCGCTTTTTCGTTTTGAAGCTGCATTGCTATTTGGGGAATTGACCCCAGATTCACTGCTGGACCCTCATTGGTCATGGCACCCCACTCCAGCACTCTTGCCTGGAAAATCCCATGGATGGAGGAGCCTGGTGGGCTGCTAGTCCATGGGGTCGCTAAGAGTTGGACACAACTGAGCGACTTCACTTTGACTTTTCACTTTCACACACTGGAGAAGGAAATGGCACCCACTCCAGTGTTCTTGCCTGGAGAATCCCAGGGACGGGGGAGCCTGGTGGGATGCCGTCTGTGGGGTTGCACAGAGTCGGACATGACTAAAGCGACTTAGCAGCAGTAGCAGCAGTCATAACAATCCCATTCTCCTTGCTAATTCAGTTGACTTAGGAACCAGGCCTAATTGATTTAGCTGGTGGCTGTTATCTTTATTAATTATTGATTCAGATGTGGCCATGTGACTGAAGTTGGCTTATTTAGACTAAAAGAAAACATTATTTTTTGATTGGAGAAAGGCGCATACTGGGTGAATCTAGATTGCTTGTCCTTGTGGTAAAAGAAATGTGCCTTCATGTGAAGTCAACAATAGGAATAGCAGTGTTGTGAGAAAGGAGAAAAACAGTAAGAAAATTTGATCTCCAATGATTTCACTGTATTTCAAAGTAGTACTTTACCCAGCCCTGAAGTTTACCCTATTTCTAGGCTTCATTTTGATGGGGCTTCCGTGGTAACTCAGTGGGTTAAGAATCTGCCTGCAATGCAGGAGACCTGTGTTCAATCCCTGGATTGGGAAGATACCCTGGAGAGGGAGATGGCAAGCTATATACAGTCCATGGAGTTGCAAAGAGTTGGACACGACTGTGCGACACACAGGCTTCATTATATGTGAAATTGTAGTTTACATTTATATAGCTTTTAAAATTATAATTTATTTAAACTCCACCCAAAACACCTCTCCCTCCTCCAAACACCTTTCCCCCAAAAAACAAGTTCATTAACACAAGAATAATTTCGATTCTGTACTGGGAGAGGTAGAAGCTATATACTCAATGCTACTCTGGCAAGACTAAATTAATTTTAGTTATCACATTTTATTGAAGCAACATTGCAAGATTAGTGTGTCAGAGAAAATGAGAGAGTAGTAAAGGGTATGAAAATATGAAATGTTAATATATGATCAGTGTGAAGAGTACTTTTGTCCTGATATAAGAAGATATTGAAAAGATTTAGTACTAGTATTCCACTTTCTAGTAATGTGGAAGAATTACTAGATTTTACATGATTTAGATGTCAAATCATGTAAATTGATTTTTTACATGATTGTAGAGGTCAAAAGTAGTTCCAATCAGTAGACATTCTGGAGAGGTAGCAATATAAGAAAGTTGTGATCTGTATATGAAATAATTTTCTAATGTTTAGAACTGTCTAAAAATGGGAGCAATGCAGTAGTGGAGAACTATCAGTGGAGACCTTGGGAGTAACTTTTTTCCCCTGAAATTCTTCTAATAGAAAACTTGTACAAGTACACAAAATTTAGGAAAAAATTTTCTACATGGGGTATGAGGTTGGATTATGTTCCTTTAAGGACCCCTATTATTTTATTATTATGGTTGCTAATCACTTATTATATTAGTAATATTGTCTTTCTGTTCTTTTAGCCTCATTACTTCTTTTCAAATCATAATCTTGTTAATGGCTCCTTACTAGCTAGAAATAAAATTTGTAATAAATATAATCTGTCCATACATACAATGTTTAAGAACTAAATATGAGTGATATAAAGTAGAAATAAAGTGAAAGTAAAAGTTCACAATTATTTACTGCATTTCTGAAACGTAAAAGACTTTTACTAAAAGAAACATTTTTCCTAAGTTAGGTAAAGACTTATTTGGCAACAAAACCAGATCTTAATTGTTAAGAAGCTTATTATATAGCCTTTATCCAGTTGGTGAATTCATATATTTTGCTGCAAAAATAACAGAATGTTTGATCACAGGTTGCTGCTCCAGACCCTGTTGGCATTGTTACTTAGTATATTTTGAAATCCAAATAATTCTGAATTCATAAAATATCTCATCTCATAGGTATTGGCTAAAATATTGCGGTTCTTTAACAAATATTTCAGCATGTACATGTTCCAGAATGATTAATTTAGAATACATAATAATCAAATGGTTGTACTTGTAATTTGCATTTAAGAGTAGCAAGATGACAAACCATTCTATTCAAGAAATACAAGAAGTTGTAGAGCAAACCATTCTGTACTACATGAGACAAGCAATGGCAGACCCCTTACATTTGAATATGACAAGAGGAGAGAAATAATTTTATTTTACAAGGAATAACATGCCTAACAAGTTATACACTGTTGTTTGAAGAGGAAAAAATGAGGAAATACAACATTTTAAAAGATGACCTGAGCCTTAGGTATTATCAAAATTGTTTCCTCTGTTATGATTTGAGGTGTGCTTAATCCATCAGTCATTTCCAACTCTTTGCCACCGCATGGACTGTATCCCACCAGGCTCCTGTGTCCATAGGATTTTGATTTGAGGTGAGATAGTGACAAAGTTTTAGGCAAAAGCATATCTCCTAACTTGAAATTCCACCACATATTGAAGCCTACCCTAGTACTTAATAACAGTTATATATGATCTTTGGAGACAGTATTAGAGTCATACTGGAAAACAATAGGCAATGCAAAAATTGTATAATTTCAATATGTAGGGTAAATGTTATTAAATATTTACATAAATATATTTATATACACACATTTGTATGTGGGTTTAATTCACAGAACATTCAAAAGTTGCATGGCATATAGAATAATTCTTCATTAATATTCCACAATATATTTTAAGAGTAAAAATAGATGGTGTTCCTTTTTCTCCTTTTATCTCATGTACAGATAGGACTGCATTTATTTTTTCCTTTTCTTTTTTTGATCTTTCACCATTTTGTCGTGACTGGTTCTGTTATATAGTCTTTTAATATTTGTCAGCCTCTGTTGTATCAGCAACTATATATGTCATTTAGCAAGTAATACTTAAAACATGACTTCCTACTTAAATAAATAAAATTTAGGGGCACTAGAGTTCTTTAAAAAGAAGACAAAGAAAAGTTAATTTGTGTTGTAGGCAGCCAAATTTTATGTCTGGTAATGCCCGGAAAGAATTTACAGCACTTAATATCCTTGTGTATTAGTGTCTTTCATAGTCAAGATTTAGTCTTAATAAAAGTGAGACACTGTGATGGGAAGGTGAGAATTCCATGACACAGGTTATGTTTTCTTTCCACTTAGTAAAATGTGGTTTCAAGTTTTCATCTTAAATAATAGGATATTTCATTAAATTTTACAAGCTGAATTACTATTATCCTGCTTTGTGTGTAGGCTACTGTTATACCTGGAATAAAATGTTAAACTTTTTCGCTTTGCGGCTGCAATATAAAGATAACTTTTCTAAATATTGTAGTTACTACACCAAAATAGGGAAAATCCCCTCTTTTAAGGCATTTATAAAATTATTAGATGACTTTGGATTTACCTTTAGGTGTCTTTAAATGCTCGTTTGTTAGTAATATATAACACGTCCTGGATCAGCAGTTATTTTTGAGACTCTACTGTGAACAGTGTAACCTTTTTCTAGTTGTTTTAAAATATAATCACAGTTCCTCCTGTTGTATTTTATCTGTTTTAAACTTTACCCCTGTAATGTTCATATAGAAACTGAATATGTAGTATACTACCAAATGCATATTAAAGTATTTGATTTTCATTGTATCTTTTAAAAACTTCATACATTTGCTGTTTTTTAGTAAAATAGATAATAGTACAGTCTTTTCATTGTGATGATACTCTAGAATTTGTTACTTCCTCCACTTAGTGGATGAGTGTTTGCAAAAATGATTCTTTAATGAAACAAAGATGAAGTTAGAAATATTCTGCATTATAGTAACTACCTCTTGTAGTTTGTATAAATGTAATAACCCATATGTATATATGTATGTACTTTTTAGAAAGAATCTTCAAGAGGGAGACATAGGGAAAAGGAAGACATAAAAATCACTAAGGAGAGAACTCCAGAAAGTGAAGAAGAAAATGTAGAATGGGAAACTAATAGAGATGGTGAGTTTCAAAAATCTTTGCTTATATAGTCAGTGTATTGATTGTTCACTTTGTAGGTTTTTCTGTGGGGTTCAAAACACTTTCTAGCTGTGATCTCCCTGTTGTTTCAGAATCTAATTGACTTGTGTGTCTTACTGAGTTATAAGGCAGGAAATAGCGTGTAGCTGAATAAAAGCCAAGAAAGCTGTTCTCTCTAGAACTTACCTGTTAAGCATCATGCTACTTTGAAATTTATTGCACTTGTCAATCTTTAAGTTTCTCAGTATCAAGGTTTAAGAGAATTGAAATTTATGTTTATTGTTTTCCATAAAATATTAAAAGTGAGATTTTTAAACCTTAAAGACCTAGGAAGATTATTTGCAAGAAATTGTTGGATTTCATCTTTCAAGAAAGTGATATCAGATGGTAACGGGGGGATTTGTTCATGGAAAATTAGGAAAATCACCTTTAAGTCATTGTCTTTTGACAAATAAGCATTTGTTTTCCACCCCATGAGTGTTCTGCCTTCTCTTCTGTGATCTAGAAGTTGAGCACTATAGTCTCACACTACCAAATACAGAGAGAGGGAACTCACATCTGTAGTTACACTGAGCATTTTAATATGATTTATATAATTATTTTAGTAATTCAGCTTTGTTACTCTACTGTAGTTGACAAAACTAAAGACTTTAGAATGTAACTTCCTTCCTCATCAGATAGCCAAAAACTTAGTCCAGGGGCTAGGAAATTATAGCTTGTGGACCAACCACCTGTTTTTGCAGTAGAATTTTATTGGAGAACAGCCATGTCCATTGGTTACGTATTTTCTGTGACTGCTTTTGAGCTGCAGTAGATGAGTTGAATATGTGTGACAGCCAAGAGACTGCAAACCTAAACTGTTTACTATAATATTTAAGAAATATCCCTGAAAACTTATAGACTAATACTTGAAAAGTACCTTAAGAGTTCAGTTCAATTGCTCAGTCGAGTCCGACTCTTTGCAACCCCATGAAATGCAGCACGGCAGGCCTCCCTGTCCATCACCAACTCCCGGAGTCCAGCCAAACCCATGTCCATCGAGTCGGTGATGCCATCCAACCGTCTCATCCTCTGTCATCCCCTTCTCTTTCTGCCCTCAATCCCTCCCAGCATCAGGGTCTTTTCCAATGAGTCAGCTCTTCGCATCAAGCCAAAGTACTGGAGTTTCAGCTTCAACATCAGTCCTTCCAATGAACATCCAGGACTGATCTCCTTTAGGATGGACTGGGTGGATCTCCTTGCAGTCCAAGGGACTCTCAAGAGTCTTCTCCAACACCACAGTTCAAAAGCATCAATTCTTTGGTGCTCAGCTTTCTTCACAGTCCAACTCTTACATCCATACATGACCACTGGAAAAACCGTAGCCTTGACTAGACGGACCTTTGTTGTCAGAGTAATGTCTCTGCTTTTGAATATGCTATCTAGGT
>NW_011494917.1:4217828-4218131 GCF_000754665.1 Bison bison bison | reverse complement strand
TCCTCTTTCACTTTGATCAAGAGGCTCTTTAGTTCTTCTTCATTTTCTGCCATAAGGGTGGTGTCATCTGCATATCTGAGGTTATTGATATTTCTCCCAGCAATCTTGATTCCAGCTTGTGCTTCCTCCAGCCCAGCGTTTCTCATGATGTACTCTGCATGTAAGTTAAATAAATAAGCAGGGTGACAGTATACAGCCTTGACGTACTCCTTTTCCTATTTGGAACCAGTCTGTTGTTCCATGTCCAGTTCTAACTGTTGCTTCCTAACCTGCATACAGGTTTCTCAAGAGGCAAGTCAGGTG
>NW_011494917.1:4196097-4217728 GCF_000754665.1 Bison bison bison | reverse complement strand
CTGGAAGTTCACGGTTCACGTATTGCTGAAGCCTGGCTTGGAGAATTTTGAGCATTACTTTGCTAGAGTGTGAGATGAGTGCAATTGTGCAATAGTTTGAGCATTCTTTGGCATTGCCTTTCTTTGGGATTGGAATGAAAACTGACCTTTTCCAGTCCTGTGGCCACTGCTGAGTTTTCCAAATTTGCTGACATATTGAGTGCAACACTTTCACATCATCATCTTTTAGGATTTAAAATAGCTCAGCTGGAATTTCATCACCTCCACTAGCTCCAGCAATTTGAACATTAGTACTTTTTAAGGAAATCCATTTCATCTTTATACAGTATTGTCTGTTAAAAAGTTGCTTCTAAGAATAGGAAACTTCTCTATTAGTTCATTGGGATTTCAAAAGTAACAGTAATACCTCCTACAGAATAGCAGTAAATATTCCAAACCTTGACTGTTCAAAAGTGGCTTTTTCTAAATTCTGAGGGATTAACGCTTAAGATTTTCCTTCTCATTTTAATTATTTTTCTGAAAAAAGCATTCTGAAATACATTGGATACTTATTTTTAAAAATAGAAACTTATGTATTTCCATTACAGTAGTACATCCTAATTGTTGAATATTTTAATGGTTCAGAAAAGCCTAGGTCAGTTTGCTCCTTTTTTCATAGTAGCTCTTTCGAACCCTATCCTTAAATCTCCACCCTTCCAAGCCCTTTCTCCTGCTTGCTATTTATAACACACAAATAATGTAACTCTTTATCCACAGACTCTCTTAGCTTCCTGCCAGAACATCTGTAAACTAGTTTTTATTCACTAAAGTTTTTAAATTTCCTTCGTGTTCTTAATAAGAGGCTTAATATAGGTTAGAGTCCCCTGATTTCCTTCCACCTCTGCAATCTTATTCATTTATCTTACATTCTGTTTTTTAGCTTTAAGATCCATCTTGGCACATTTTCTCTTTTCACCATATTATTTTTAGTCATTTCCTTGTTTATTCCCACTTTACAGCTAAATTGTACCTTTTCACTTCATGTTTATTCCGTCTTCTGATGCGCATCTTCACTAAAACTGCTCTTTAAGGTCACAGTAACCTCCTTTTTACTAAATAAATGAAGACATACTTGTCCCTCTCTGTAATCTTCCTGCAGCATGTGACACATCCCATAACCTTTCTTCTTGAAACACTTTCCCCTTGGCATCCATATGTCACTCGTGGGGTTTTCTGTCTTCCTCTTCAAACTCTGGCCTTCCAGAGGCCCCTTGTGTGCTATCTATCCCTTCCCAACGCTTTGCTCTAGACTCATCTTTAAAAAAACTAAACTGATTTTTACTGCAAGAGCCTTTTATATGTAAAATTCTTTTAAAAGGTGAGTAAATGTCTTTTATAGTACTTTTACATACAAAATATTCACATGGCTGTTTCTTAGGTTTTCTTTTGATTTTAAAACTCATAGGTTCTGATTATTATAAATCGCTGTGGTTTAAAAGTTTCTGTCAGCAGATGAATGGATAAGAAAGCTATGGTACATATACACAATGGAGTATTACTCAGCCATTAAAAAGAATACATTTGAAGCAGTTCTAATGAGGTGGATGAAACTGGAGCCTATTATACAGAGTGAAGTAAGCCAGAAAGAAAAACACCAATATAGTATACTAATGCATATATATGGAATTTAGAAAGATGGTAACAATAACCCTGTGTACGAGACAGCAAAAGAAACACTGATGTATAGAACAGTCTTATGGACTCTGTGGGAGAGGGAGAGGGTGGGAAGATTTGGGAGAATGGCATTGAAACATGTAAAATATCATGTATGAAACGAGTTGCCAGTCCAGGTTCAATGCATGATATTGGATGCTTGGGGCTAGTGCACTGGGACGACCCAGAGGGATGGTATGGGGAGGGAGGAGGGAGGAGGGTTCAGGATGGGGAACACATGTATACCTGTGGCGGATTCATTTTGATATTTGGCAAAACTAATACAATTTTGTAAAGTTTAAAAATAAAATAAATAAATAAATAAATAAAAGTTTCTGTTTGAAGAAATGTTGAAGCATAGAGTTAGAGAGTGGACTGACCTCATTTAATGTGCTTACCCTCTGCATTTTCAATCTAAATAGCAATTTTAGCTAGACTCAGAAGAAGTTTGGTCTGTATGAGTAGTTCCCAAACATTTTGGTCTCAGGACACTTGTTGCTCTTTTTAAGGACCCTGGAGGGCTTTTCTTGTTGTGGATTATCTGCTTCAGTAGTTTCCATTTTAGAAGTTAGTGGTTAAGAAGTTTACTTTAAGAAGTTAGAATGATTTGGAAAAACATTTAAAACATTGCCACCTCCTCCAATTTTTATTTTTGCTTTGCAAAGCATGGCTGTTTTCCATAAAACTGACAGTAGTAAATCTAGCATACAGTTTTATGGAAAACAGCCATGCTTTGCAAAGCAAAAATAAAAATTGGAGGAGGTGGCAATGTTTTAAATGTTTTTGCAAATCGTTTTAACTTCTTAAAGTAAACTTCTTAACCACCTTAATGAAAGATACCTAGATTTTTGTGTCTTCTTCCGGATTCAGTCTGTTAATGATATCACATATCATGTGACACCTGGAAAATGCCACAATATACTCTAGAGATTGAGTGGACCAGGCAAATAGTGTAGAATTATGGAAATACTTTTGATCTTCTGGAACTCCAGAAATTGTCTTGGGGATCTCAGGGAGTCCTCATACTGCTCTTTGAGACCCACTTGTCTTTAGAAGCTGCTTTAAAAATTTTTAATTGTTTCCCCTTCCCACTTTCCAAAACTTTTTTCCCCCTCACTTTCAGTTTTTCTCTCCAGATGAAATCATGCTCCCAGGGCATCATTAACATCTACATATTAATGACTCCAATATGTAGAGCTCTTAATTGAGGCATTACCAGTTAGATATCTCTACCTGAGTTCCATATCTTAAAGGCACCAGTTTTCCTACTGGTTTCCCGAAAGTCTAAAGGTCATTATTGAGAGTCCTTCTGATCAACCCAGACACTTAAGATAAATCTAAACATTTCTATCTGTTGAGTGTCTTTCAAAACCACCTGTTTCTCTAAATTATTAGTACTAATATTCTAGTTCTTAAGATACTTATTTGTTGGCTATAAGTGTGTTTTACAAATAATTCTCTAACCTCATGCGTTGAGGTTAGTCTTGTCTTCTAAATCATTCTCCACTTGAACCCCAGACTAATCTTCACAAAAGATTTCTTTTTATTAAAGTATAATAATAACTTTCAGAAGAGTACATGATTCATGTGTACAACTTACTGAATTTTCACCAATAGAACAGGCTTGTGTAAGCAGCACACATCAATACATGTAAAATTACTCATATCCCATAAGCCCCTTCGTACTCCCTTTTTTCAGTCACTACTTTCCCAGCCTCCACCTCCTGAAGGTACTTGCTGTCTTGATTTTTACTACCATGGGTTAGTTTTGTCTGTTTTTGAAGTCTACATAAATGAAATCTTTAGCATGTACTCTTTCTATACTTAGCCAAAACTATATGTTTGTGAGATTTTTGAACATAGTTATAGTTCATTAATTCTTATTGGTATATAGTAGTTCATTGTATGAGTATACCATAACTTATTCATTTTTCTGTCAATAAACATTTGGTTAATTTCTAGTTTGGGGCTATTTTGAATAAGTTGCTACTCCTAATCATACCTTTGATAAACATGTACTCATTTCTCTTGAGTTTATGTTTGGGAGTAGGATTGTTGGGCCATTGAGTCTACATATGTTCATCTTCAGTAGATAATGTCAAGTCAAAAATAGTTCTCCTTTCTATGGTATTTTTTGCCTTTTTCATCATAATCATTCTAGAGATAGGTGGTTGTTTCTTACTATGGTGATTTTAGTGTACATTTCCCTAATGAGTAATAAGTTGACAGTTTTCTCACATTTACTGGCCACTGTACCACCTGTTTTGTAAACTCTATAGACTTTTGCCTACTTCTTTATTGTTACTGCTTTTTTTGATTGTTGAATTTTCTTTATATTGGAGAAGGAAATGGCAACCCACTCCAGTATTCTTGCTTGGAGAATCCCATGGACAGAGGAGCCTGGCAGGCTACAGTCCATAGGGTCACGAAGAGTCGGACATGACTGAAGCACACAGCACGTTCTTTATATAGTCTGAATATGAAATCTCTTAATCAGTATACATATTATACATATCTTCTCTCACTCTGTGAGTTAGAGTGAACTTCTAAAAGAATAAATTAATTCATTTCACTCCCCTGTTTAAAATTCTCTGATTTCCCATTGCCTACAGGATCAAATATAGATTCTTATGTACCTGTAAAACTTTTCATCATCCCAGTTGTTTTATGTATTTCCAGCTCCCATTCCCCAAGTGGTTATTTTTTGGTTCTCTAAACTTACCATATTTGTTTACTACAAAATACAATGCAGTAATATAAAAAGCAAAAGTACCATTGTAGTAGAAGAGAAAATGTATGAACATATTTAGGAAATCTTGGAGGTATGTACATTCTCCTAAAATAAGCATAAAATGCAGAATCCATAAAATATTTGATTGTATAAGGATTTAAAATTTTGTATCTAACTAAACATAGACGTCATCTATTAAAAATACATCACAAAAGAAAATATTTGACGTGTCATGTGTAGGCATATAGTAAAAACACTGTATTAACATATAATGAACTTCCACAAATACATGAGGGCAAAAAATAAAAAAATTGAATATGTGATTCATAGTGGAAATAGAAATGGCCAGTAAATGCTCAGCTTTACTATAGGGAAATACTGGTGAAAATAGATAACATTCTTCACCCATCATACTGGAAGAAGTGAGAGATAATTAAGTTAATTAAATTAAAATAATTTAATAATAAAATAATTAAAATAAAAATTAAAATAATTTTTAAATAATAAAAAAATATTATCTCACTAATATTATCAAGTGGAAGTTTACTTTGGTAAATCTGTTTCTGAGTATGAAAGTGGGGTCTCTTAGTCATGTCCGACTCTTTGTGACCCCATGGACTGTAGCCCACCAGGCTTCTATGTCCATGGAATTCTCCGGGCAAGAATACTGGATTGGGTTGCCATTCCCTTCTCCAGGGGATCATCCTGACCCAGGGATTGAACTGAGGTCTCCTATATTGCAGATAGATTCTTTACCATCTAAGCCACCAGGGAAGCCCCCAAAATTTCTGAGTATAGTTTGGCAATATTATAAAAATATAATATAAATTATATTAATATAAATATTAATATAATCAAATTCTGAGTATATCTGGCAATATACTACTATTTGGCAATAGTATAGTTTGTCAGGAAAAAAAAATATATTGTTTGCCAAACAAACAAGTATAGTTTGGCAAATTAAAAATTACACTTACTCCAGCAAATTTAATTCAAGAAATATGTTCTGAAAAGACAATATTTGCACTTGTAAACCAAAGTAGGTATCACAATGTTCAATGAAGTCTTGTTTATAATAGCAAAATATTGAAAACAAACTAATTGTCAGAAGGAAAATGGTTAAATAAACTATGATATGTTCATATCATGAAATGTGTCACAGATGTTAAAATGAAGTTGTTTGACCTTGTGTATGACATGGAGAGATCTTTCTGTACGGCAGTGTAGAAGACTATAAATTTAAAGCTTTATTTTTATATCTATTATTAGTTGCAATAGATTTCTAAAAGTAAAATTATGATATTAAAGGGTATGAATGTTCTTAAGGCTTTTATTCATGGCTATCAAATTATTGTCCAGGCTGGATGTATTAGTTTACATTGCTACCTCCAGAGAATGAACATGGCTTTTATCTGTACCTTTGCCAGTACCAAATATTACCATTAAGGGGGGAAAATGGCTCTTTAGTACATAAAAAAGACTTATTTTTCTATCATCTGCATTTCTTTTTATGAATTGCCTGTTCATGTCCTTTGACCATTTTCCCTTTTAATTAGTAGGAATTCTTTATATATAAAGAATGTCAGTGATGTCCATATTTTTGTGCTTTAAGCAATCAAGTAGGACTCCTTTATCTTTGTTTTTAGTTCTTCATTTTATTTATTTACCCCAGGTTAAGAAATGATGATCTTAAGTGCTAAAAGTGTGACTTGAGAAGGCTCTTCAGTTTGTAAGTGGTCAGTCCCAATGTGGTCAGGTGTTAGGATACCAGTCAGTGAAATTTCCTCCTCTAGGCTTGTTGACATTAATGACAAAGAGATAACAGTGCCAGTTGGCTCTGAAGACATCTATATGCATTTGTAATGAAATAGTCTGTACGTCACTCTTCCTTGTTTTCCCCTCTTTAATCTTCATATTCTTTTCTTTGAAAGGGTAAATAGAAATAGATACATGGTATCAGATCTATTGAAGAGATGGACAGTTCTAATCTAAGGAACTGCTACAAACCACTTACAGTGAAAATGTTATAGATCATTCAGAAATGAGCTCATGTACACATTAGTATTAAAATTAATTTTAGTAATGATATTAATTTAAAAACAAAACTACAGAAACAGGATTGTACATTTAATATAACCTTAATACTAATGAGTCTTTAAGAAAAGCAGGGAGATAATGAATCACATCATTTACAGTATGAAATATTAAAGGTTTTGGTAGCCTTAATACTTAGAATTTGTAGCTGAGTATTTTAATTATATCTTTTAAAAATTCCATCGAACCAAAAACCCAACCCCCAAACAACCCAAAATGACTTACAGAAAACTAGGAACCTTAAGACTGGTTTTTCATAAAGAAATTAGCTATATCAATTTTAAGTGTTTATAGAAACAGTATGCTACTGTGCTTAATCACTCGGTCGTGTCTGACTCTCTGTCACCCCATGGACTGTAGCCCGCCAGGTTCCTCTGTCCATGGGGATTCTCTCAGCAAGAATACTGGAGTGGATTGCCATGCCCTCCTCCAGGTAGAAACAGTATATTTTTTCTTTATTTTTTAGAAGTGTGTTACTCTTATTAAAGAATCTATGATTTTAATTTGTATAAAAAATAGTTGAAAAAATTGCTATAATTTTTGGTATAGATAACTATAATAGTTTTTGAAAAGTAATGGAATTTTTATTTTAAAGATTCTGACAACGGAGATATTAATTATGATTATGTTCATGAGTTGTCATTGGAAATGAAGCGTCAAAAGATACAGAGGGAATTAATGAAGCTGGAACAAGAAAACATGGAGAAAAGAGAAGAAATTATTATTAAAAAAGAGGTATGCTATTTATTGAAATATGTTAGTAATTAACATCAACATGGATATTGATTGGAGAACTCATTAACTGCTTGCTACATCTAAAATTGTATTGGGATATTGATACTTATACGTGTTAATCAATTAATCTTCACATTACTCTATTAGATAAATAGGGCATATTTTTAATATTAAACAGATAAACAAAACTAAGTTTCTGTTGCCTGGAGTCACCAACTAATGTGAAATGGAACTTGAATCTATATACACCTGATTTTTAGGCCCATGTTATCTCTATAGTGGAGAAGGCAATGGCACCCCACTCCAGTACTCTTGGCTGGAAAATCCCATGGACGGAGGAGCCTGGTAGGCTGCAGTCGTCCATGGGGTCGAGAAGAGTCGGACACGACTGAGCGACTTCACTTTCACTTTTCCCTTTCATGCATTGGAGAAGGAAATGGCAACCCACTCCAGTGTTCTGGCCTGGAGAATCCTAGGGACGGGGGAGCCTGGTGGGCTGCAGATCATGGGGTTGCACAGAGTCGGACACGACTGAAGCGACTTAGCAGTATCTCTATAGAGTACTTGTTTCTTTTCTAAAGAGTAGAAAGAGATAAAATATATTTGAATATAATTTGTGATTTTTCTGAGGAGATTTTGAAATTTCATAATTTTAGTTTGCTTTATTGATACTCATGTTAATAGCTGTGTGGCAGATATAGAAGGGGCTGGAGAACCTGATGCCCCCAGGTGCTGAGCAGAGTTTTGTTTTAGACTGTCTGTGATGAACTTGAACATCCTGCCCCAGCCATGCCAGCTCCAGTCAGTCCTCTCTGCAACCCTGCTGTCGCTTCCCTGTTAACAGTCATAAGCTCCAAATAATAGCCTACAAACTGCCTATGACTTCCCTGGTGGCTCAGATGGTAAAGAGTTTGCCTGCGGTGCAGGAGACCTGGGTTCAGTCCCTGGGTCAGGAAGATCCCCTGGAGAAGGAAATGGCAACCCACTCCAGGATTCTTGCCTGGAGAATCCCATGGACAGAGGAGCCTGGTGGGTTACAGTCCACGGGGTCACAAAGAGTCAGACATGACTGAGCAACTTCACTTTGACTTTTGATATTAATGTTGGGGCAATTAGGGTATTGGTTAACAGTATAGGTTTAGAAGCCAGGCTGATACTAATGTCTGGTGGCTGTCATAACACTTAATGTTTTATCTGAAGTTTGTTGTTGTTGCTTTTTGTCTGATTGAAGCAACCATGATTGGTATACTTTCTGACTTACTGAATTCTTTTGAAAGGTTTCACCAGAAGTGGTTAGATCAAAGTTGTCTCCGTCACCTTCTCTAAGAAAGTCTAGCAAATCTCCAAAGAGAAAATCAAGCCCTAAGTCATCATCTTCAACTAGCAAGAAAGACAGGAAGACAACTGCAGTTTCCTCTCCATTGTTGGACCAGCAGAGGTCAGTAGGGTGATAAATAGTGCCAGAATAAAATAGCTTTTTCTGACATGATATTCAGAAGAATTACTTAGTAGATTACAAAAGGATACTTTTAAATACATTGAGCATTTCATATAAGCTTTTTTCTTAAAAAATAAAAAAGTATGGAAAGTTTCCACTTAAAATTATAGAGAACGATGAAACAAAGATCTGTGTCATACCTATATATGCTTCAGAACATTTTTTCCCCAAAAAACTAAGCAGGTGTATTTCCTGTCCTTCCCTCTTGAATTTGTTGTTTATGATACTTGTGCATGTGTGTTTATACTTCCATATCGTATTATCTTACAGTATATAATATTTTCATTTATTTAGTCTTAATATAGATATAACTTTTCTTCTGCAATTTACTGTTTTACTTAGCTTTTTTTTTGCAGTTTTTTACATTTACCTATGTTGATACATATATAGCCATAGTTCTTGCATATTAATATATATATTTACTTTTTTGTTATTGAACATTTACGTCATTTCCAGGTTTTAGTTATTACAAATTATGCACAGTGAACAACATTCTTCTGTCTCCTGGTGTATGAAGCAGTATGAATGCATTTTTTAGAATTGTTGTAGTAGCCAGTTGAAAGAATAAGGATAGAAATAAATTACACTGGAGGGTTGAAAATAAGGCAGGAGATAGTTTTCCATATAGTGTCATCTGTACTCTTTAAATTTGATTTCAATTAAAGGGCATACAGTAATTTATTATTTAAGAACAAGGCTAAACCTTTTCTCAATATTTGACCAGTTGGTAGATGTCTGTATGATCCTATAATGAAATTTATATTCTAGTTTCTGGAGGCTTTAACCCTATTCTAGACTTCATTTACTTCTTGCCTAGTTTATTATTAATATATCATCCTACAAACTATATTTACTTTATCTAGGGTCCATTCCTTCACATATGTAAACATATTCATTCAGCTGCCATAACCGTTCACTTTACAAATGTTGTAAGAGTTATCTTAAAAGAAAAATTCCTATTAATTTATTCGCCATTGAAAAACTCAGTAGTTTTCCATTCTGTTGAATGAAATTCAGATTTTTTAGAAGGGAATTCATACATTGATCTTCTCAGTCTTGTCCATATTTTTGTCCAATGTTCCTCCTACACTCATCATCTTTAGTCCTTCAGTGTCTAGCTCAAATTCTGTCTTTCCATTAAGATTTCACATTTCTCCTTACTGAACATAATTTCTGCTCCCTTTGTATATCTATCAGATTTTATTTATACCTTTTGCATAATACTAGCTGCTATTTCTATTATTATATTTTAGCTGTGGCATACATGTTTTACAACTTCTATTAAACTTAAGCTCCCTGAAGACTGGCATCTTGATGGTTCACTATTCTGTCTTTCATAGTACCTACTCTTCAAAGAGCTTTGCGCTGTAATAAGACACTTTGTAAAGCAGGCTTAATTCTCTCCTTTGCTCCTGGAATTGAGTAAAGGGATATGAAGGAAGTCAAACTACAGAGTGATACTATTTAACCCACCTGCTCTTTTTCCTTTTAACTAACCAATTATATAAATTCCCCTAATTCCATTTATTTCCCCCCCAAAACCCAGCATGCCAGAAATACTCCTTTTTATTTTCTTACCGTGTTTATGAAATCTTCAGTATTTAATCTCTTCATAGAAAGTTTTGATACCTATTTAGTTGAAGGGTTAGTTTCATTCTGTTTTTCCTATAGTCTTCTCTAACACTCTTATTGGTGATTCACTTATCCTTTCAATATTGAGCATGAATTATTGGGGGCTGCCCAGGTGACATTAGTGGTAAAGAACCCGCCTGCCAATGCAGGAGACTTAAGAGACGCAGGTTCAATCCCCGGGTTGGGAAGATCCCTGGAGAAGGAAATGGCAATCCACTCCAGTGTTCTTGCCTAGAGAAGCCCATAGACAGAAGAGCCTAGCAAGCTGCAGTCCATGGGGTCACAAAGAGTCAGACATCACTGAAGCAACTTAGCATGCACACATGAATAATTATATTGATTTAACTATTATATTTCTGTATTATGTGATCCTGAGTTTAAGATGCATCATTAATTTAATAATAGAAACAGAAGGATCTGAAAAACAGTACATTGAAGATACAAAGAAAACACTGAGTTGAATATAGCACTTCTGTAGTCATGCAGTTTAAATTGCCTAGTGTGTGTCAGATCATCAACTTATAGTTTCATTGTGGATCATATGATAAACTGTTTGAAGACATTCAACAACAAATAATGATTAGAATTTCAGTTAAAATTCAGTGGAATATTGCAACCAATGCCAGTAAGTAAACCGAGGGGGAAATCAGGTAAACTAACTCCTTGGTTTTACGTGGTTATCATATTGAAGGGGCAGAGATAATCACAGACAAATTAAGACTCACACTTCTCCCTGAAAGTTAGCAGTTTTCTGTGACATTTGTTGTGAGAGATAGTCTGATACTAAGCTTTATGCTAAGATGATACATGAAGTATGTCAAAAGCTATTCAAAAGAATTAAGTTTTGGGGAGAGAGAGAGAGAGAGAGAGGCTCTAAAAAGTGGTGGAAGTAGATAATTGAGCTCTGTGCCACAAATAGGAAGTGGGCTCTGTGCCCCTAAAAGGACGATCATTTGACTTAAAAAAATGTTGAAAGATCTTGCTGACTGCAGAGTGCACAAGACCAATTTTGGCCCATTCTGTTGGAAGACACTTGTAAACTCTTATTTGTAACACAACTGTTTCCCAACTATTGAATACATATATTTTTTAAGGTATTTGAAGAAATTCTGCACTTGAATGAGTGTAATGGCATAATCTTGGTTGTTATGATAGCTTACTCCCAGAATGTGAATTTATTTATTTATTTTTTAAATTAAAAGTTTATTTGGAGTTAGTTGAACAGAAATAAAAATTTCAACATTTTCCAATTATAGTTCTACTGTTACTTTTATTTATTTATTTTTTTAATTTTATTTTATTTTTAAACTTTTAACACAACCAGAAGTTTATTTCTCACTCAAGTAAGAAATGGGTGTTTCTGATTAAGAGGTGACTCTCCTATACATGGATATTGAGTAACTAAGCTCCTGACTGTGGCTTCACTATCCTATATTATTGGGATCAAAAAATGAAATATGCAAAGAAAAAAAGAGTATTGTACTTATTTAGTTATATAGTCTATAATTACCTGGAATGTGAGAGGCTTTTTTATTAATTAGGCCTGGAAGTGGTATACATCACTTCTTCTTATGTTCTTTTGGCCAGAACTTGGTCATTTGGTCACATCTAACTTTATAAATGTCTAGAGTATTGTTCAACAGTATGGCCAGGACAAAAGTTTAGTAAATGCCTAGTTAGTCTCTGTCACAGGCAGTAATGTGAAAATACAGTTTGTGTCAAGAATTCCTCTATCATTTTGAAATGATAATGGTTAAAAATGGCTTTTTAGTAATTTTGATACTATCTGTACCAACTGTTGATTAGTGTGTCATTTTTTTAATTGGAAGACAATTACTTTACAGTGTTTCAGTTTTTGCTATACCACAACTGCTGCTGCTGCTAAGTCATGTCCGACTCTGTGCGACCCCATAGACAGCAGCCCACCAGGCTCCCCCGTCCCTGGGATTCTCCAGGCAGGAACACTGGAGTGGGGTGCCATTTCTTTCTCCAGTGCATGAAAGTGAAAAGTGAAAGTGAAGTCGCTCAGTCGTATCTGACTCTTCGAGACCCCGTGGACTGCAGCGCACCAGGCTCCTCCATCCATGGGATTCTCCAGGCAAGAGTACTGGAGTGGGGTGCCATTGCCTTCTCCAATACAACAACTAGAGTCAGCTATAAGTATACATGTCCCCTTCCTCTTCTGCTTCCCTCCCCCACCCCCAGTGTGTCTTTTAAATGGAAAAGACATTTATCACTTATCTGTTAAATACATTAAAAGTTTCAGTCATCTCATAAATATGCAGTGAGATAATGTAGCTAATAATGGTTTTTGGCAGAAGACGAAGATGAAAAGCAGATTTGGTCATATTTTAATAATTTCTGACTTGCTAGATGGTTTACCCTGTCTGTGATAATAAGTAGGGAGAAAGACTAAGGCAAATTTTCTGAATGCCCACTCTGAGTCAGTTGCCTGTTTTTATCTGTTTTTAGTCTCATCAGCAATTTTGAGGAAGATACTACCGGTTACTTTTTAATTTAGCTAAGGAATCTTGGGCTAGAGAACTCTAGGTCACAGGTAGTAAGTTCTGGGATTTTGGCTTAGGTCATCATTTATAAATATCAATAGGTACTGAAATAAATAGCTAGTGAAAACTTTCCAGATATCTGAAAAGAAAGGACTCCTTTAAAACTCAGTACCAGACTGACCATCCATGTTTCAGAAAATAGGAATGAATTTAGACAATAAATTCATTCAAAATTTTAGTATGATTTGAGAGGATATTGCATTGATCTGTTGAGAGCAGTTGATCGTGAAAAAATTAAAGCAGTCTGTGAACAAGGATATTTTGGAATGAAAATGATTTTTGTACTGGGAATAGCAGAATAATGAGATTGCCAAATTTAGAAATAAAAGAAAACTTACTGAATTTGAAAACACATTTAAGATACTGGAAAGCAAAGGGAGAGATGGGAATAATGAAAAATAATGGAGAAGTGGCCTAGGAGATATGCAGTAACTGCAATAAAGCACGCTAGAGAGACCTAGTGAGACCATAGGTCTTTTTAGGAGGTCCTATGTCCTATGGAGAACGGATGAAATAAGAATAGGAAAAACAATGAGCAAAACACTTAAGGTTTCAGATTGAAACAGCACATTGAGTACTGGAAAAGTTTAAAAAAGAAAACCTAGATTTATCTTGATGAAAATTTTAATTTCCAAGGAATAATGTATTATAAGCATACCAACAGCAAAGCTGAAAAACCTGCATAGGAAAAGTAATTGACTCTTTGGACTTTTCATCCAAAACACTAAATGCTGCAAGATACTGTAACAGTATTTATAGAGCTCTGAGGGAAAAGGATATCATTCTGAAATGCTCTAGTATTCAGTCAAACCACTGTCAAGGTATGAAGACAGACAATTTGTAATGTGTAAGGGCTCAGAGTTATAGCACTTAGTTCCAGATGGAGTAAAACCATGAAAGACAAAATTCTAAAATTTAAAAGATCATCTCTGTAGTCTAAGAGTTGGAAAAGGTTTAAATGAATATTTAAGATACAAAACAAAGATTTAAATAAATATTTACTAATAATGCTTAGGGTTTCATTTATACTTGATGTCCTTTATAATGCTGAAAACATGGAAGCCACCTAAAAACCTTATAAATGTGAAATTGTTGAAAGAAGTTATAGAGCATATCTATTAAGGGAATTCTGTACAGTCCATAAGAATAATTATAGGAATCCACTTTTTGTTACAGAAATGTACCAATACTGTATTTAGTACAGACAATTTTTAAAAAACATTGCATTATGACTGTGCATATGGGGGTGGGCAGGGAGGAAAAAAGGAAAAGAGACAGAAAAAGTGGACGTTTATCCATGGTGTTACTATTGGCTGTCCTTGGGTAATGGAATTGTAGGTGATTTTTACTTTTCTATCTACTTTTTTATAATCTTAAAATTTTTTCAGTTTTTTTTTAATGACATTTTCTTTCCTGAATCTCTTCCTATTCCACCTCTTTCTTTTCTCAGAAATCTACCTTTTAAAATTATATAGTAAGCACTGTTAATGAAATAGGTAGCAAGTAAATCTTTCCTCATTTCTCTGTTTTTTTTTGTTGTTGTTGGGGGGGGATATTGATTACTAGTATATAAAATAGTAAATGGCAAGTTACTGAAAGGAGTGCTAACCATTCTTTAATCATGCTTTGTTAAAAACAAAAAACACCTTATTTCACCTTCTAAAAGTCTTTAGACTTCTGACAGCTTTGTGTTAACTTTAGGAATTCAAAAAGCAACCAAAGTAAGAAGAAAGGACCTCGAACTCCTAGCCCTCCCCCTCCTATACAGGAAGATATTGCTCTGGGGAAAAAATACAAAGAAAAATATAAATTGAAAGACAGGATAGAGGAAAAACCAAGAGATGGAAAGGACAGAGGACGAGATTTTGAAAGACAAAGAGAAAAAAGAGACAAGCCGAGGTAAGTGGGATTTTTAATAATCTTACTTTCTTAAAATCTGTAATACTATTCAGAAGCTTTCAGGCATTACTATCCTGGATTTTTTAGTGTTTTTTAAACTCTACCTAATAATTACCATATTGAAGTATGACTACTTCAATAAATGTTAATAACATAACAAATCATTATTACCTAAGAAACATAAAATTTCTAATTTTACCCACTTTTAAATGTGCAGTTCAGTATTGTTCTATATATGCGTGTGTGTATATATATATTTTTTTTTTCCACAGTGTCATGAAACAGATTTCCAAAACTTTTATCTTGCAAATCTGAAACTCTGTACCCCTAAAACAACCTATCCCCGACTCCCCAGTCCCTAGTAACCACTATTCTGTCTGTTTCTGTGAATTTGACTCCTTTAGATACCTCATAAATGGAATCACTTTGTCTCTTTGCGACTGGCTTATTTTACTTAGCATTAGGTCTTCAAGGTTTACCCACGCTGTGCACATAACAGGATTGCTTTCCTTTTTAAGGGTGGATAATATTCCATCACCGATATGCCACATTTTGTTTATCCATTCATTTGTCAGTGAACATACAGGCTGCTTCCACCTCTTGGCGATTGTGAATAGTGCTGTTATGAATATGGGTATGTAAACATCTCTTTAAGACCCTTCTTTCAGTTCTTTTGGACATAGACTCAGAAATGGGATTTCCAGATCATATGGTAGTTTCGTTTCATTTTTAATTTTTGGAGAAACTTTCATAACTGTTTTCCATACCAGCTGCACCACTTTACAGTCCTGTTAAGAGGGTTACAGAGTTTGAGTTTCTCCACATCCTCATCAACACTTGTTGTTTTCTGTGTTTTGGATAGCAGTCATCCTGACTGGTGTGAGATGATACTGTGACTTTGATTTGTATTTTGCTAATGATTGGTGATATGGAGCATCTTTTCTTTGCCTGCCACTTGTATGTCATCTTTGGAGTGATGTCTATTTAAAGTCCTTTATGCATTTTTAAATTGAGTTAATTTGATTCTTCTTGTTGAATTATAGAAATCCATTATTCTGGATGTTAACTCCCTATCAAGTACATGATTTACAGGTATTTTCTCCCTTTTCATACGTGGCCTATTCATTCCTTTGATGGTGTTTTTTGATGCGCAGAAGTTGTTAAAGTATGATATGTCCTGTTTGTTGATTTTGGTTTTGTTGCCTGTGCTTTTGATATGAGAACTAAGAAATCATTGCCAACTCCAGTGTCATGAAGACTTTCCTCTATGTTTTCTTGTAGGAGTTTTATAGTTTTAGACCGTACATCTAAATCTTCAATACCTTTTAAGTTAATTTTTTGTGTATGGTGTAAGATAAGCTTCCAACTTCATTTTTTGTGTGTAGAAAAGCACACTTCCCAGCACTGTTTTTTGAAGGAACTTTTCCTTTCCCCATTGAGTGTTTTTGGCGCCCTTAAAGATCATTTGACCATATATATGGAAGGAAGGATTTCTGGGCTCTCTGTTTTACTCTGTTGGTCTTCTTGTCTGTTTTTGTGCGAGTACCACATTGTGATTACCTTAGATGAAAGTGAAAGAGGAGAGTGAAAAAGTTGGCTTAAAACTCAACATTCAGAAAACTAAGATCATAGCATCCAGTCCCATCACTTCATGGCAAATAGATGGGGAAACAGTGGAAACAGTGGCTGGCTTTATTTTCTTGGGCTCCAAAATCACTGCAGATGGTGACTGCAGCCATGAAATTAAAAGACACTTGCTCCCTGGAAGAAAAGCTATGTCCAACCTAGATAGCATATTCAAAAGCAGAGACATTACTTTGCCAACAAAGGTCTGTCTAGTCAGAGCTATGGTTTTTCCAGTAGTCATGTATGGATATGAGAGTTGGACTATAAAGAAAGCTGAATGCCGAACAATTGATGCTTTTGAATTGTGGTGTTGGAGAAGCCTCTTGAAAGTCCCTTGGATGGCAAGGAGATCCAGTCAGTCAATCCTAAAGGAAATTAGTCCTAAATATTCACTGGAAGGACTGATGCTGAAGGTGAAACTCTGATACTTTGGCCACCTGATGCGAAAAAGCAACTCTTTGGAAAAGACCCTGATGCTGGGAAAGATTGAAGGTGGGAAGAGAAGAGGACGACAGAGTATGAGATGGTTGGATGGCATCACCTACTCAAGAGTTTGAGTAAGCTTCGGGAATTGGTTGATGGACAGGGAAACCTGACATGCTGCATTCCATGGGGTCTCAAAGAGCCGGACACAACTGAGTGACTGAACTGATAATACTGAACTGCACTGATTTTGAAATCAGGAGCATGAATCCTCTGACTGTTATTTTTGAAATGATTTTGTCTATTTGGAATCCCTTGAAATTGCATGTAAATTTTGGGGTGGTTTTTTAATCCTCTGCAAAAACTACCTTTAGGATTTTGACAGGGATTGTATTAAATTTGTAAATCACTTTGGACAGTATGGACCTCTTAACCATATTAAATCTTCCAGTCCATGAGCATGGAACGTCATTCTGGTTATTTGTGTCTAACATAGTTTTGTAGTTTTCAGTATACAAGTCTTTGACCCCTTTGGTTAGGCTTATTCCTAAGTATTTTTTATGTTGTGTTTTTTGTGTTTTCTATTGTAGATGGAATTATTTTTTAAATTTCCTTTTCAAATTGTTTGTTGTTACTGTGTAGAAACACAAGTGATCTTGTGTGTTGATTTTGCATCCTCCAACTTTGTTGAACTTGTTTATTCTAGCAATGTGAAATTTGTAGTGTTTTCTAAATATAAGATCGTGCCATCGGCAGGTAGAGATTTTATTTTTTTCTTTCCAATTTGGATGCCTTTAAAAATTTTTTCTTAGCTGATTGTCCTGACTAGAACTTCGAGTACTGAGTTACATAGAAGTGGTGAAAGTGGGCATCTTTGCCTTGTACCTTAGAGAAAAGTTTTCAGTCTTTCACCATTGAGAGGGATGTTTGCTGTGGATTTTTCATAAACAGCCTGTGTTATATTGAGATCATTCAGGATAAATTATCCACTCAGTAAGCAGTTAATACAACTTTATAATATGTAAGTTCAATAAAACCCATCCTTTTCCCCAAAATAGATTTTGGTGATACGCTTAACCACCCCCCCACCCCCCCCCGCCCCGCCACCACTTTTTTTGTCTTTGTGAGAGATCATCTTGTCTAACTCATTTAGGTGAAATTTTTTTTTTTTTTTTCTTTCTGTCCCCCCTCCGGTGACTTGAAAGAACCAGAATGATTGTGTCAGCTGTTGTAGGATCTAGCAACATTATGTCTTAGTGGAGCAATAGGAATTGGTTAACTGGAACATCCATAATTCTTGAACATATTTTCCTAAAATATACTCTTTATCTTACTCAGTCTGATAGGTTAGTTTTTGAAAATGACATGTAAATCAGGTATAAATCATGTTAAATGTTCTTGCTGAAGTCTTTTATTCTTCTCTAATGATTCTTAGTGCTGTTATTTTGTTATTTTGACCCAGAAATCTGTTGTGAGAGGTGATTCTTATGTCCCTGGGGTAGTTTGCCATTCCATGTTTTTCTCCTTGACTGTCTGTATCAGAAGTAATAAGATATGTCTAGGACTCACCTGTTGCTCTCTGTATGGAAAACTCTGAATTTGGTTTATTTCTTCTGTGTAAGGAAACTAAGCAGCAGATTACTGAAGGGCTGCACAGGTACCCTGTTGGCACTGGAGTCCTAAAGCCTGAAACCCCTAAAGGGGTCCAGTTTGACTTTGGTGTTCGACAAGGTTGAAAGGGCCCGCTTTGAGTTAGGAGAAACTGATTTGATTAATAGGTTTTTGTTTATTTTTAAGGCAGATTTGTTAACTTATCTCCATTCAGTTGAGCTCAGTTGTGTCCAAATCTTTGTGACCCCTTGAACTGCAGCTTGCCAGGCTTCCCTGTCCATCACCAACTCCTGAAGCTTGCTCAAACTCATGTCCATCCAGTTGGTGATGCCTTCCAACCATCTCATCCTCTGTCGTCCCCTTCTCCTCCTGTGTTCAATCTTTCCCAGCATCAGGGTCTTTTCCAATAAGTCAGTTCTTCACATCAGGTGGCCAAAGTATTGGAGTTTCAGCTTCAGCATCAGTCCTTCCAATGAATATTCAGGACTGATTTCTTTTAGGATGTTCTGGTTGGATCTCCTTGCAGTCCAAGGGACTCTCAAGAATCTTCTCCAACACCACAGTTCAAAAGCATCAATTCTTCGGTGCTCAGCTTTCTTCACAGTCCAACTCTCACATCCAAACATGACTACTGGAAAAACCATAACTTTGACTAGATAGACCTTTGTCAGCAAAGTATCATCTCTGCTTTTTAATATGCTGTCTAGGTTGGTCATAGCTTTCTTCCAAGGAGCAAGTGTCTTTTAATTTCATGGCTGCAGTCACCACCATCTGCAGTGATTTTGGAGCCCAAAAAAATCCTGTCACTGTTTGCATTGTTTCCCCATCTATTTGCCATCAAATGATGGAACTGGATGCCATGATCTTAATTTTCTGAATATTGAATTTTAAGCCAACTTTTTCACTCTCCTCTTTCACTTTTATAAGGAATTTATTAATTCTAAAGCCAAACCATGTATTTAAGAATCTTTGTCATTGCTTTCAGATTCTGGGATATATGGTTGAAGATTAGTATCTAAATTCCTTTTGGAGACAATTGTACTTTAAAATTAATTTAGTTGTTATAATGGGCTTATTGGGAGTGTTTTGGTTATCAGAATGTGCTGGGCTTAAGTGAAAGTATGCTGATACATTTATTCATTCAATTGTTACTGACTTCCTAGTGTGTGGGGTGTGGGGGGGGACACTGTTTTAAAAGATACTAATGCACCAGTGAACTAAAATGTTAGCCAAAGCTTTGTTACCACAGGTGGAAGTAATATAGTAATCATGTATGTGTAAAATAACATCTTTGCATGTATAGGGTTTTTTTGTTTTTTCCTTTCAAGTAAAGAAGACTTACTAGGCCTATTGGATTTAGGGGATCACTTACATTTCTTAAAGGGTGGTCCAAATGTATGTGCCTACATGTGAGACAGATGATGCCACAAAGCCACACGATTCTATGACTTTGAAGTCCTTCTCCCTGTCTTCTGTGTCTCAGTTAGTTCTTCAACTTTCTATATCAAGGGCGACTGACCTGGATTTTAGGGTCTGATTTGTGAGTTAGAATTTGCCTGTGTGTGTTTTGGTGAGGGGGAGTATGTCCATAGCCTTCTAAAAGTTTTTTAGAATTATTAATCATTCTTTAGGCCTTTGGCACTACTGGCATCGAGAATTCAAGTACTTTCCTCCTAAATCTTTATTGTCCATGTCAAACTTAAGAATATACTCTGTTCCCAGAATAGTTTGTTAATTTGAATAACACTAAATTCTGTCATGTAGTTGTTTTTGAAGCAAATAATGTCCATGAAAATATTCTATACACTTTGCTGAATCTCAAATGTGAGGCAGTATATTAGTGTAGTTTAAGAACAAGGGATTAAGCAAACACAAAATCCTTTTGGATAGTAGTTAACCAGAAAAGTTAGCTAATTATTGCATATAGTTCATTCTGCTGGTTAAATACAGTTTTAGGATGGTTAATATGCTTTAATCAGAATACTAGGTTGCAGAATTTTATGGTTTAATAAGATAATATAAAGAGCATAGTAAGTTTTTTTTTTATCACTTTATTGTAATTAACCTGAATATGTCTTGATAGAAATATAAATGCCTGTATGAGTCTTACCCAGATATTTTAAAGACAGGTGTGATCATTCAGAATTTGTTGACTGACATCACCTTACTAGAATAAACAGCTTACCACCAAACTGATAGTCTTATTTTCTTTCAGTGATTGTGCACATCGGAATAATTAAAATCAGAATGTTTCAGACCTTTGACAAAGACTGTTACATATTGGATTAATTCTTTGGTTTATTCAGCATCTTATTTATTAAGTATCTGCCATTCATAGTGTGGACTGGTGAATCTTATTCTGTGTCCATTAAGGACAGGTCAGGGAGGAATCCATGGGTGCACTCAATAAGCATTTCTATAAAATGAACTGATAGGTTTCTTGAGTAAGTGTATGCTAATGTTACTCAGTTATATAGAGAGAATGGAAAAATGTTATAGTAACATTATTATGGAGCATTTCACACACACAAAAGTAGACAGTAGTATAATGATCCTCATATCCATAGTTTCATTTGTACCCCTGTCTTCTTCCCCACTCCAGTGCTATTTTGAAGCAAACCCCAGACAACTTCCTGGAGAAGGAAATGGCAACCCACTCCAATATTCTTGCCTTGAGAATCCCATGGACAGAGGAGCCTGCAGGCTACAGTCTATGGGGTCACAAGAGTCAGACACGAATTAGTGACTAAACCAAACCAACAGACATCTTCAGTTCAGTTCAGTCGCTCAGTCGTGTCTGACTGTTTGCGACCCCGTGGATGGCAGCACGCCAGGCCTCCCTGTCCATCACCAACTCCCAGAGCTTGCTCAAAGTCATGTCCATCAAGTCAGTGATGCCATCCAACCATCTTATCTTCTGTCATTCCTTTCTTCTCCTGCCTTCAATCTTTCCCAGCATCAGGGTCTTCTCCAATGAGTCAGTTCTTTGCATCAGGTGGCCAAAGTATTGGAGCTTCAGCTTCAGCATCAGCCCTTCCAATAAACATTCAGAGTTGATTTCCTCTAGGATGGACTGGTTGGATCTCCTTGCAGTCCAAGGGACTCTCAAGAGTCTTCTCCAAC
>NW_011494917.1:4190786-4195518 GCF_000754665.1 Bison bison bison | reverse complement strand
ACACAGTCAAAGGCTTTGACATAGTCAGTAAAGCAGAAATAGATGTTTTTCTGGAACTCTATTGCTTTTTTGATGATCCAGACATCTTACTTTATTTCATTTGCATATATTTTAGTATATATCACCAAAAAGAAAGATACTTAAAAATATATAGTCACTGTACGCACATACGCAATCACCAGAAATATAACTGAATCACTTTGCTGTACACCAGAAACTCACACAATGTTGTAAATGAACCGTACTCCCAAAAAAGAAAAAGCCAGTATCACATCTATAAGGAAAAAAGGAGTGTAATATAAATTTAAAATTCAAACTTTAAAATCATTGGTGAATTTGTAATATCTTCCTAATTAGTGGACTTTAGCACAAATAATATCATGAAGGATATGCAAACCTTTTAATAGTAATATGGAACCTTAGTATTCAGGTAGGGAATTGATTGAGTTGGTGTCTTTTTTTCTGCATTTATTTGAGCCTTGTCTGTAGACCTAAAAAGTATTTTTAGGTGCATAATTTAGGCTAGGGATATAAAATTAAGACACTTAAATAAATATAGCTCAACATAATTATATGCTAAATTCATAATTGTTGTTTAGTCACTAAGTTGTAGCTGACTCTTGGAATTCCATGGACTATAGCCTGCCAGGCTCTTGTGTCCATGGGATTTTTTAGCCACGAACACTACAGTGAGTTGCCATTTCCTTCTTCCCGGGATCTTCCCAACCCAGAGTTTGAACCATGTCTTCTGTGTCTCTTGCATTGGCAGGCAAATTTTTTACAACTGCACCACTTGGAAGCCCCTATTCATGGTAACCTTGTGTTAAAATGAAATTATTTTATAAATATCAAAATAACTGCATTGAGGGGGGCAAAATCTTTTATATTTAGTCCAGTTGATCAAGGCTTGGGCTCTGTTTTATAGGTGTGATATTGAAAAAATTTGTTGAACCAAAAGAGAAGCTTGTATTTTGCAGCCAAAATCTAGAATGGTATTTATGTTCCAAAAGTTGTGCTCTCAACCCTTTGTCTATGATGTTTAGAGACTAAAGAAGAAAATTGTTTTTCAGGGAGGTTTTCAGTAGCATTAAGTAGTTGCAACGTTTAGCCCTATTTAATGATTGATCCAATCAGAAATGCATAAAATAGCATATAGAGGCTGAAAATTCAATCCAGTAAATATGTGGGACTGTGTTGTATGTAGTGAGATTAATGAAATAACAGATAACCAGCCACACTATCGAAATCTATTGCTGGCTATGGTTCGATTCTGTCTGGTGGTATTTTTTTTTTTTTTTTTTTTTTACTGACAGTTAAATGACCTGTCATTGGATAGAACTCCCGAGACAGTGGCAGGGATTTCAAGAATCTCCCTAATTTGACATACAGTTTGTTGGCCTGAGCTGAAAACATTGTGAGTCTGAGTAGTTGGTCTAGGGACTTGAAAACCATTCTTTACCTCTCTCTCCCTCAAGACTGGATTGCTTGCTGTTTCTTGGCAGGGGCTGATCCTCTATCTCTTCACCACTCCATCCTATTTCAGGAGAAAGGGATAACTTTAACTTGATGCGCCAAATAGAAGATAGGAGCCAGTTGTCTTAAATTTGTGTTATGCTGGTGTGCATTGTTTCTGGGCTTTATTACATTTTAACTACCAGTTGTCTTACTCTTCAGTTCAGTTCAGTTGCTCAGTCGTGTCCGACTTTTTGTGACCCCATGAACTGCAGCACGCCAGGTCTCCCTGTATAACACCAACTCCTGGAGGCTACCCAAACTCATGTCCATTGAGTCGGTGATGCCATCCAACCGTCTCATCCTCGGTCGTCCCCTTCTCCGCCTGCCTTCAATCTTTCCCAGCATCAGGGTCTTTTCAAAAGAGTCACCTCTTCGCATCAGGTGGCCAAAGTATTGGGGTTTCAGCTTCAACATCAGTCCTTCCAATGAACACTCAGGACTGATCTCATTTAGAATAGACTGGTTGGATTTCCTTGCAGTCCAAGAGCTTGGAAACAGTCTCTTCATGTGCTAGGGATGCTGAATATTTTCTTCTGACTTTTGATCACAGTGATGGGTACAATTTTTAGTTCACTCTAGTCATGTAAGTCTCTTGAGCCAGATTCTGAAAAATCACTTTATTTAAATGGCACCTAATTCTGGGCTTGAATATGGTTGAAGGGTGTGCTGATAATAGGTCTTAACATTCTTCTTTATTCTTTAATTGAGGTTTTTTAAATAATTCATTTCTATATAAATACAAAAATGAAATTGAACCACAGTTATTAGTACTTGGACAGAGGAGCCTGGCGGGCTATAGTCCATAGGGTTGCAAAGAGTCAGGTGCAACTGAGCGACTAAGCACATACTCTACAAAAATGTTGAATCACTATGTGTACACCTGAAACTTACAATAAAGAAGGCTCCTCTGTCCATGGAATTTTCCCAGCAAGAATACTGGAGTGGGTTGCCATTTCCTTCTCCAGGGGATTTTCCCAAGCCAGGGATCAAACTGAGGTCTCCCACATTGCAGGCAGATTCTTTACCATCTGAGCCACCAGGGAAGCCCCTGTTTATATAGAGTCCGTTTAGAGCTATTATAAAATATTGGCTATATTCCCTGTGCTGTACAATAAATCCTTGTAGCTTATTTTATACCTAGTAGTGACTTACTTTTTAAAATAAGTTTCTTATGTAAACAATAAAGCCTAAATATTTCTATGTGTGAAATGTGTACCATTTTGTGTTCTATTTTACCACTGAGAGGAGAGTTGATTTTGATAGTGTCCATAGTTCATTTAGTGTTTTTTAAGTGTGCTTTTTTGCATGATAATTTTAAAGGTTGAATTATGAATTTTAGCTCTGATAGCTTACAGTGAACAATGTTAGATTTGTGATCGCCAAAGAAGATTTAGCTTCAGGACCAGGAGCCAGGCTTGATCACTCAAGAGCTTTTGTGTAGCAGAGTTTTATTAAAGTGAAAAAGGGACAGAGAAAGCTTCTGACACCAACATCAGAGGGGGATGGACAGTGCCCCCTGCTAGTCTTAGCAAAGGGAGCTATATACTTTTGTAATTGGTTATTACAGTAAATCAAAAGAATGTTTAAAGGTTGTAAAGGCCTTATCAGACCCACCCCCATAATATACATTTTAAAGTAACGGAATTAGAACTAACAATAAAAAGATTTTATAAGACCCACTCCCACAATATACATTTTAAGATGACAGGATTAGTCAGAAGGTTCTCAAGAAGGAGAAACATGTCCTCAAGCAGGTTATGTTCAGTTCAGTTCAGTTCAGTTCAGTCACTCAGTCCTGTCTGACTCTGTGATTCCATGGACTGCAGCACGCCAGGCTTCCCTGTCCATTACCAGTTCCCGAGCTTGCTCAAATTCATGTCCATTGAATCGGTGATACATTGTTGTTATATAATCCTTAGTACAGAGTTTAAGCTGAGTTGTTTTGTTGTGTAATCATCAGCTCTGGGCTTAAAGAAAAAAACATGTGTCCTTTTCTTTTCCTCCTCCCCCTCCTCCTCCTCCTCAGGGACCCCGGACTTCTTATCAACCTAAGAATTGACTCTCTTAGTTACATTATATAAGCATATTTTCATATTTGAGACATAGAAACCATTTATTGAGAAAAATTGGTGTTACAAATTTTAAGAAAGTCTGGAGTAAACATATCCGTTTGTAGGTGGAATTACTTGCATCTCAAATGAAAGGAACTTTCATTTTAAATTGCATAAATTTTCATATCTTTTCCTCAAGTATACCCTGAATATTCTCATTCCATGTTGTGTCGTAATTATAGCAGCGTTAAAAAGCTTTTGAATGGCATCAACTCAAGCTAAAGATTAGCTTTCCTTGTGTTTTATAAATCACAGTGCACTTGCTGACAGTCTACAGTTTTCTGTTTTAAGGTATTGAGGCTTCTGTTTGTGCAATAAGCTTTCCTTTGTTCTTTATTTGAGTGTCAAATGTCACCTCTTTTTTCCCTTCTGATAGGAAATCATTCAGTTTTAGAGTGTACTCAGTTAAGTTCTATTCAGTTGCTCAGTCATGTTCAACTCTTTGAGACCCCATGGAATGCAGCACGCCAGGCCTCCCTGTCATCGCGAACTTGCTTGCTCAAACTCATGTCCATCCAGTTCGTGATGCCATCCAACCATTTCATCATCTGTCATCACCTTCTCCTCCTGCCTTCAGTCTTTCCCAGCATTGGAGTCTTCTCCAGTGAGTCAGTTCTTCACATCAAGTGGCCAAAGTATTGGAGTTTCAGCTTCAGCATCAGTCCTTCCAGTGATTATTTGGGACTGATTTCTTTTAGGATCAACTGGTTGGATCTCCATGCAGTCCAAGGGACTCTCAAGAGTCTTCTCCAACACCACAGTTCAAAAGCATCAATTCTTCGGTGCTCAGCTTTCTTTATAGTCCAACTCTCACATCCAGACATGACTACTGGAAAAACTGTACCTTTGACTAGACAGACCTTTGTTGGCAGAGTAATGTCTCTGCTTTGTAATATGCTGTCTAGGTTAGTCATAACTTTTCTTCTAGGGAGCAAGTGTCTTTTAATTTCATGGCTGCAGTCACCATCTGCAGTGATTTTGGAGCCCAAGAAAATAAAGCCAGCCACTGTTTCCACTGTTTCCCCATCTATTTCCCATGAAGTGATGGGACCAGATGACATGATCTTAGTTTCTGAATGTTGAGTTTTAAGCCAACGTTTTTACTC
>NW_011494917.1:4190505-4190686 GCF_000754665.1 Bison bison bison | reverse complement strand
ATCATCACCTTTTAGGATTTGAAATAGCGCAACTGGAATTCCATCACTTCCACTAGCTTTGTTCATAGCCTTCACATTGCAGGATGTGTGGCTCTAGATGAGTGATCACACCATCATGGTTATCTGGGTCTTGAAGATCTTTTTTGTATAGTTCTTCTGAGTATTCTTGCCACCTCTTCTT
>NW_011494917.1:4166508-4190405 GCF_000754665.1 Bison bison bison | reverse complement strand
TGTTTCCCCATCTATTTCCCATGAAGTGATGGGACCAGATGACATGATCTTAGTTTTCTGAATGTTGAGTTTTAAGCCAACGTTTTTACTCTCCTCTTTCACTTTCATCAAGAGGCTCTTTAGTTCTTCTTCACTTTCTGCCATAAGGGTGGTGTCATCTGCATATCTGAGATTATTGATATTTCTCCCAGCAATCTTGATTTCAGCTTGTGCTTCCTCCAGCCCAGCATTTTTCATAATGTACTCTGCATATGAGTTAAATAAACAGAGTGACAGTATACAGCCTTGACATACTCCTTTTCCGATTTGGAACCAGTCTGTTGTTCCATGCCCAGTTCTAACTGTTGCTTCCTGACCTGCATACAGATTTCTCCAGAGGCAGGTCAGGTGGTCTGGTATTCCCATCTCTGTGAGAATTTTCTAGAGTTTGTTGTCGTCCACACAGTCAAAGGCTTTGGCATAGTCAATAAAACAGAAATAGATGTTTTTCTAGAACTTGCTTGCTTTTTCGATGATGTTGGCAATTTGATCTCTGGTTCCTCTGCCTTTTCTAAAACCAGCTTGAACATATGGAAGTTCACGGTTCACATATTGCTGAAGCCTGGCTTGGAGAATTTTTAGCATTACTTTACCAGCGTATGAGATGAGTGCAGTTGTGTGGTAGTTTGAGCATTCTTTGGCATTACCTTTCTTTGGGATTGGAATGAAAACTGACCTTTTCTAGTCCTGTGGCCACTGCTGAGTTTTCCAAATTTGGTGACATACTGAGTGCAGCATTTTCACATCATCACCTTTTAGGATTTGAAATAGCGCAACTGGAATTCCATCACTTCCACTAGCTTTGTTCATAGCCTTCACATTGCAGGATGTGTGGCTCTAGATGAGTGATCACACCATCATGGTTATCTGGGTCTTGAAGATCTTTTTTGTATAGTTCTTCTGAGTATTCTTGCCACCTCTTCTTTCTATCTTCTGCTTCTGTTAGGTCCATACCATTTCTGTCCTTTATCGAGCCCATCTTTGCATGAAATGTTCCCTTGGTATCTCTGCTTTTCTTGAAGAGATCTCTAGTCTTTCCCATTTTATTGTTTTCCTCTATTTCTTTGCGTTGATCACTGAGGGAGGCTTTCTTATCTCTCCTTGGTTTCTTTGGAACTCTGCATTCAAATGGGTATGGCTTTCCTTTCCTCCTTTGCCTTTAGCTTCTCTTCTTTTCTCAGCTATTTGTAAGGCCTCTTCAGACTGCCTTTTTGCATTTCTTTTTCTTGGGGGTGGTCTTGATCACTGCCTCCTATACAATGGCCTGAACCTCCATCCATAATTCTTCAGGAACTAGAGTGTACTAGTTAATGTGAAATGTATTTTACTACATCCCTGCAATATTCTAGAAGCCTAATTGCTAATAGTTTAGGTCAGATTTCAAAACTGTTTTATAACCTAGAGTCACGTCTTTTATATATGCAGAATGAACATAGGTGTGGGACCAATTAGGCTTATATCCATAATTTGACTCATCTTGTTTTGGTAATAGATCCTCTCTGTCTTTTCACTATTTTTCAGTCTTCAGACTTAAAAAAAAAATAGTAACAGAAAAAAATGTAAAAATGCTGTGATTTTTACATAATATAGACTGGGTAACTTAAACAACAGGCATTTATTTCTCACAGACCTGGTTTCTGGGTAGTCCAAGGTCAAGGTGCTAGCAGATTTGGTTCCTGGTGAAGGCCTTCTTCCTGGTTTGTAGGTGGCTGTCTTCTCACTGTGTCCTCATTTACAGGGGAGAGAGAACTCTGTAGTCTCTCTCTTTGTCCTCTTATGTGGACACTATCCCCTTATGGGAGCCTCATCCTCAGGACTTCATTTAAACCTAATTATTCCCAAAGGCCCTGCCTCCAAATAGCATCACATTGGAGGTTAAGGCCTCAAACATATAAATTTGGAGTAGGAGGGGGAGGGGACGCAAACATTCATTTGATAACAGATGATTTAATCAACAAACTCCCCTCTCCCTGCCCAAAAGGATAAGTAGAAAAATATGGTTAAAATGCTGAACATAACTTGACAACACATTGGTGTTCAGTCCTTAATATGATAGCTTGATTATCTAATCTTGAACTGAAGTTTTTCTTCCATTTTTGTGTGGATCACAACAAATTGGAAAATTCGTAAAAAGATGGGAATATCAGACCACCTTACCTGTCTCCTGAGAAACCTGTATCTGGGTAAAGAAGCAGCAGTGAGAACTGGACATGGAACAACTGACTGGTTCAAAATTGGGAAAGGAATATGACAAAGATGTATATTGTCACCCTGCTTATTTAATTTATATGCAGAGTACATCATGTGAAATCCTGGGCTAGATGAATCACAAGCTGGAATCAGTATCAAGGGGAGAAATATCAATAAGCTCAGATTTACAGATGATACCACTCTAATGGCAGAAAGTGAAGAGGAACTAAAGAGTCTCATGATGAGTGTGAAAGAGGAAAGTGAAAAAGCTGGCATGAAACTCAACATTCCAAAAACTAAGATCGTGGCATCCATTCCCATCACTTCATGACAGTTAGAAGGGGAAAAAGTGTAAGCAGTGACAGATTTTCTTGAGTTCTGAAATCACTGTTAATGGTGACTACAACCATGAAATTAAAAGATGCTTGCTCCTTTGAAGGAATGCTATGACCAGCCTAGACAGTGTATTAAAAAACAGAGACATCACTTTGCCAACAGAGGTCTGTGTTGTCAAAGCTGTGGTTTTTCAGGTAGTCCCATTTGGAAGTGAAAGTTGGACCATAAACAATGCCTAGTGTGTAAGAATTGTTGCTTTTGAATTGTGGTGTTGGAGCAAACTGTTTAGAGTCCCTTGGACTGCAAGGAGATCAAACCTAAAGGAAATTCACCCTGAATATTCATTGGAAGGACTAATGTTGAAGCTGAAGCTCTAATACTTTGGCCACCTGATGTGAAGAGCTGACTCATTGGAAAAGTCCTCGACGGTGGGAAAGATAGAAGGCAAAAGAGAAAGAAGCAACAGAGGATGAGATGGGTAGACAGCATTACCAGCTCAGTGAACACGAGCTTGAACAAATTCAGGAAGAGAATGGAGGACAGAGGAGCCTAGCATGCTGTAGTTCATTGGGTCACAAAGAGACATGTCCTAATACCTGAACAACAGCAACAGTAGACACCAAATTTGAACAGAGATGTGATTAGACTGTAATGTGTTTTTTAAAAGACAGTATTGTGAACTGTTTAAGTTTGTGAACAAATCACCAAAAGGAGTTGCAGACATTCCTGAAACAATTTGAGTTTATCTCAGAAATAAACTCAAAGTTAAGCAAAATGTCAGTTCAGTGGAGAGCTACATTGTTTATTTTTTCAATTTAGGTGTTTCCAAATTGATCAGAACCTAAGGAAATTGAATTTGGAAAGCACCAAACAATAGTCAAATTAGAATGAGAATTTCTCAGTCCTGCAATAATTTTTCTGTTCAGTATATGAGTAGCCTTTGGTCATAAATGGTTTTCCAGATTTGGCTAAGACTCATGGAGCATTTCTGCTCATACCTGTTAGTAAATCTATTCCAGTTTAGAGTCAGTTTAACTCTGGTGGTTTATGTCTTATTTTTTGTATGTAAGGAAAGAATAACAGTTTTTATTAAAAGTATGAAAGTTTTGTAATCATAAATAGCTAGAATGTTTAGATAAGTGTGGTGTTCTAGTTAGCTGATATTTATTGATTGTTGTTGTTTTACTGTCAACTTTTATCCAAAAAGTGTTTCTGTTCGCTCAACTCATTATTTTACAAAATCCTTTCCAATGTATTAGACCACTTTCCTGGCTCAGCAACATGTATTTCATAGATTTAAACCTTTTATTGATAAAAGTTCTACTAAGGCATCATTTATAAACAACATAGTTTAGGGCAAGGATTCTCCAGAAGGTTTGATTTTACCTGCCTGGAGACATTTGGAGCTATATGAAGTAATTTTTACTGGTATGAATGGGGGTGGGAGTCAGATGGTACTGGCTTCTATGGGTAGGGGCCAGGGATGATCTCAACATCCTCCAATGTACAGGATAGCCCCCAGCACAAAGAAGCACTGCATACAAAATGCCAGTAGTTCCAAGATTGAGAAATCTTGGTTTAATAACTTTGTCAGCATTGCAGAAGTTAAAAAATACTCATCATAGACACTGAAGGTAATTCCATAATATGTTAACAGGAACTCATAATTTTTTTGAGCAACCATGTAGCCTTGAAATGATTGCTTTGAGAAATATGATATTTATCTCAGTATGTGGTATCTCAGTATGTGATGTCTGGAATGCTGTTTTTTTAAATGTTAGTCATGTTTCTTTTCAGTTAATGTGCAAATGCATGTGTTCTAGCTCTCCGTCACACTTAACTTTTGCATATTCATTGTAGACAGAGCCCAGGACCTAACAAATCATAGGAGTGATTCAGATGTGCTTCATGTGTTTTTAAGTTATTTCTCTGGCAGCAGTCAAGCAACATGATTTGAAGGGAGTAGAGGGAGCCTTAGTTAAACCAAAGCTTATGAACTAAATCTCAATTTGTACTGCCCAAGAGTGAAAGGTAGGTTATTTAAGATAAAGACAGTATAGGCAGTATGTCCTGTCCTTAACCCTAGTGTTCTTTCCCCATCCTACATGTCAGCCCAGGCAGTCAAACTTTATGTTTGGTATAGCTGGTGATAGCTTTTCGTTTCTCCCACAACCCTGAATTATAGGCATTCTCACAGCCAGTAATATCTATCTAGATCTCACTGTCATGTTTTCTCTTTAGTTCTTTGTGGATTCTGTCCTCTAAGTACCCATTCACACTGTCAGAGATCATCTCTGGTTAAGAGTGAATTCCGTACTTTATGTGATAATAAGAACCGTTTGTGATCAGGGAGAATGTTACCTGGAAAAAGGAAGTGTGCCTTGGAGCCAAAGCTCAGGAGGTCAATATGTGTCTCATCTAGAACTGTTGCCTCAAACTGACTTAAAAATCAACCTGTTAATGATTTACATCATTTTGAATTAAAATTATTATTCACACTTTTAGCTTTAACTTTTATATTCAGGGTTTTGTTGTTGTTTTAAAAGACTTTCCTTTGGTGGAAAGTGAAGGCTCTTGAACCCAGTTTTTTATTGTTTCTCTTTACAGATCCACTTCCCCAGCAGGACAACATCATTCTCCAATATCTTCTAGACATCACTCATCTTCCTCACAGTCAGGATCGTCGATTCAAAGACATTCTCCTTCTCCTCGCCGAAAAAGAACTCCTTCACCATCTTATCAGAGGACAATAACTCCACCTTTACGCCGCTCTGCTTCTCCCTATCCTTCACATTCTCTGGCTTCTCCTCAGAGAAAGCAAAGCCCTCCAAGACATCGCTCTCCAGTGAGAGAGAAGGGGAGGCACGATCATGAGCGAGCTTCACAGTCTCACGATCGGCGTCATGAAAGGAGGGAAGGTAAATACTCGGCAGTGTTGTGGGTTTTTTAGAGTTCTTCTATGTGAGTGGATATTTTCTTTATTAAAAAATCGGACATTCAGATTTATTGTTAGAATAAGGGATAGAAGAGAACTGTGTTATATACTACATTTTCTGTAACACGTGGATCAGAGCTCTTTAGGGCAATAGGAGGTGCTTAAGGACATGGAAATGTAAGCTATAGATATATGTAATTGGGCATTTATTTTATATTAAGTTGTTGCTTTCTTTCGGTACATTGTTTTACTTGAGTAGTCTCAAGTTCTAGAAATTTGGGACTATATGGTTCTTAAGAGTGTCCGTCTAATTGCTTAGTTAATTCTTTAAAAACAACAGAAGAGGTTAAAAGAAAAGCAACAAACCAGGGAGCAGAGTTGGAACATATCAGAGATGTCTTAACAAAGAGGTGTGGGCTGGGGGAATGTTCAGCAGGTCCATGGGAACCAAGTGATCAATTTTCCAGGTCTAACTCAGCAAAGAAGTAAGCAAGACAGTTTTTAGATTCCTGAGCATTACATTAACTTTGAATTTGCTATTCCGTCTTCAAGCTGAGATTGAAGTAGTACAGTTGAAGCAGTACAATTGAATCACTCTCATCTCTTTCTGTAATTCTTGTCTAAGCTTCTTGTTGTTTATTTAACTTAGCAAGCCTTTTTCCTAAAATCTTCTAAGTTAGTTTTTTTTAACATAAAGAATACTCAGGAAATATGTGCTTACTTGCAACAGCATTTCTATTTAATGTGCGCTTTTAAAGTCTCTGTATCACATAGCATCTCCTATGAAACATGTTGAACTTATTCTCCAGTCAACAGTGTAAGAAATAATTATTTTTTTTCTAGAAATGATGGATGCATAGATAGGGACTAGACAGGGCATGTATTTTAGAGAATTATTGCTTGTATACATGATTTTGGAACCAGATCAGCACAGCAGTATATATAAAACATTGGTAAGTGGGGAAAATGCTCTTAGACCTATCAACAACTAAGGTTGACTGGGAATATGGTATATTTTTAGTGACTACTTATTGAATGAAAACTCTTAATTATTTCAAAATACTATTTATTAAACACAGTTTCCTTAATGAAAGGGAAATTTAGTATGCAGTTGATTCTTACAAGAATGCTTTGTTTTGTGGTAAGGGAGTTTTATGGTATATGAATCCTTTTAATAATAAATCATACACTTTTTGATTGTTTGTAAGGAAGATGTTTCTTTAATCTTCCGAAAGTCATTTTTTGAAATAAGAATAATTTTAGTGAAAGGATGGGAAGGAAGGTAAGGAGCAAATACAGGAACTGAGTGTCTTTGGTAAAGACAGCTGGGGGCATCATAAAAGAGAACCTAGTGCGAAGTGATCAAATTTCTAGGCAAACTTGGTATTGGAGGAGGACTTGAAGTCATAGATGTAGTCAAAAAAAATTGAGACATTGTCAGATTCTTGCCTAGGGCTTCTATCCTTAGGTGGCGTTTATGGATGTAGGCAGAGGAGATAAGTTATTGATGAGGATCTTGTGGATACTAGACAGGGAAAGTCTACGGACCTACCCATAGGTCCTAGGCTACTATAAAATGGCTAAAATAGCGTCAGATCTTGTGGTTGTTCCAGAGTATAAGAGTAATTTACAAAGGAATCTGATTAAAAAAAAAGTACAGGGGTTGTTCTTTGAGGGTCTCTCGTTAATTCTTTCAGTTCTTTTCAATTTATGCTGTCATCAATTTATGTTTCTCTAGATGTCTCTAAAGAATAGTTTCTAATCTTTGCAAATTCCCACCATGTATGGGGCTGACTAAACCACTTAAGCTCTTGACCTCTGTTCCTTCATGTATACAGTGATGAGTTTGAATTAAATAACTATTGAGGTTCATTCCAGCTTTTTTAAAAGTGAAGTTGTTTTTTAAAGTTTTCCCATGAAATGTTAGAAAGTGCTTTAAGTAGAAAAAGCTTTAGAGATGGGAGTGTGAGTCCATTAAATAGCTTAAAAAAAAAAACGGAGAGAGAGAGAGAGAAAGGGTGAATAGCAGTATCTCTTTGCCACCAGCTTATTAAGTATAGGTTACTCTCAAGTGCTTAAGTACATTGGAGGTCATGTGTGAACTAGTCTGGCCTAATACTTAGTAGAGATGAGTTAAAGTCACTTGTACCTTTGAATCTCAAAGTGATTTCTAAAAGTAATCCATCATTGATAGGATTGATAGGAGATCAGCTTACTTGTTTCAGATCTTACGTATGGGTATGTTAATACCAGAATATCTTGTTCAATCAAGACAAATAATCCAGGTGTTAATAAAATTACCTTTGGAATTTTAGCTTACAGATAGGTTTAATTTTCTTATTTGCCCATGTTTTCTCCTTTTAGTTTTTGTAAAGAACATGAATTACCATTGTAATAAAAATTTTAAAGCTGTGTATTGAATACATTGTCTAGTTTCCTACAGTTTTGTGAAAGGAATTACAGTGTATTTCCTAAATTATGTTTACAGAGACTAGAGGTAAAAGGGACAGAGAAAAGGACACAAGAGAAGAACGAGAGTATGAACAGGATCAGAGCTCTTCTCGAGACCACAGGGATGACCGAGAACCTCGAGATGGGCGGGATCGGAGAGATGCCAGAGATACTAGAGACCGAAGGGAACTAAGAGACTCTAGAGATGTTCGGGACTCCAGAGAGATGAGAGATTATAGCAGAGATAACAAAGAGAGCCGAGACCCCAGGGATTCTCGGTCTACTCGTGATGCCCACGACTACAGGGACCGTGAAAGTCGAGATGCTCATCGAAAGGAGGACGCCTATCAGGAAGAATCCCGAAGTTATGGCAGAAACCATCTGAGGGAAGAAAGTTCTCGCGCTGAAATAAGGAATGACTCCAGAAATGAGTCTCGAAGTGAGATTAGGAATGACCGGATGGGCAGAAGTAGAGGAAGAGCTCCAGAGATGCCTGAAAAGGGTAAGGTGTTTGACTTGTCAGTGAACTGTATCTTGTATGTTCATACAGAAATTATGAAATCTCCTAAGATTTATTTCTGACATTCATTATCACTTTGTCAAAGTAATTTTCAATTAATTGCATTTATCATCTTCTCTATAAATTCTGAGTAGGAATTATTAGCTAAAATTGCAGAAGATAAACGGGGCCTGACTTAGGGACCCCTCCCCCCATCCCCCCAGTTGAATTATATCCAGTCATGGCTACCATCTTGGTTAATGTGGAACACTAAGAAAATTGCTATCAGGAAAAAAAAATCAAAAAGAAGTAATTTCTAATAAATAGGTAAATATATGATAAAATGATCATTAAAATGGAACTTAAAACGATAGACTTTCAAAGTTGGTGGTGTCAGAAATGACTGACTCATGTGTTCTTCAGTACTTGTGCTTGCTTCAAAGCCACCTCAAAACATCCCATGTCAGAATCTTGAGCCATTTTTTCTTACCTTCCTCTAAAAAGAATTTGGCATCACCATTATCATCAATAACCACCTACCTAAGTGAATTTGACTATCTCCACACTTCCTGGACTGGGTCAACTTTGACATCTCTCTTCCTCCACCCACTTTGCTCCCCTCCCCAAAACACTGCTGCAGAGTTCTGACCATTCTTACTCTTTCTATAGGCCTGTTGGTTTATTATAGTTTCACAGTAAGATGAAGGCCCGCCACCTTCTCCTTCATAGTTGTCTTGGCTTTTCTTAACCTTTTGCTTTTTCATATATATTTTTTTATATAAATTAATTTATTTTAATTGGAGTCTAATTACTTTACAGTATTGTAGTGGTTTTGCCATACACTGACGTGAATCTGCCACGGGTGTACATGTGTTCCCCATCCTGAACCCCCCCTCCCACCTCCCACCTCCCTCCCCATCCCGTCCCCCTGTTTCATGCATCGAACCTGGACTGGTGATCCGTTTCACATATGATAATATACATGTTTCAATGCCATTCTCCCAAATCATCCCACCCTCGCCCTCTCCCACAGAGTCCAAAAGACTGTTCTATGCATCTGTGTCTCTTTTGCTGTCTCATATACAGGGTTATCGTTAACATCTTTCTAAATTCCATATATATGCATTAGTATACTGTATTGGTGTTTTCCTTTTTGGCTTACTTCAGTCTGTATAATAGGCTCCAGTTTCATCCACCTCATTAGAACTGATTCAAATGTATTCTTTTTAATGGCTGAGTAATACTCCATCGTGTATATGTACCACAGCTTTCTTATCCATTCGTCTGCTGATGGACATCTAGGTTGCTTCCATGTCCTGGCTATTATAAACAGTGCTGCGATGAACAGTGGGGTACACATGTCTCTTTCAGTTCTGGTTTGCTTGGTGGGTATGCCCAGCAGTGGGATTGCTGGGTCGAATGGCAGTTCTATTTCCAGTTTTTTAAGGACTCTCTACACTGTTCTCCATAGAGGCTATACTAGTTTGCATTCCCACCAACAGTGTAAGAGGGTTCACTTTTCTCCACACCCTCTCCAGCATTTATTGTTTGTAGACTTTTGGATCGCAGCCATTCTGACTGGCATGAAATGGTACCTCATAGTGGTTTTGATTTGCATTTCTCTAATAATGAGTGATGTTGAGCATCTTTTCATGTGTTTTGTTAGCCATCTGTATGTCTTCTTTGGAGAAATGTCTATTTAGTTCTTTGGCCCATTTTTTGATTGGGTCGTTTATTTTTCTGGAATTGAGTTGCAGGAGTTGCTTGTATATTTTTGCGATTAATTCTTTGTCAGTTGCTTCGTTTGCTATTATTTTCTGCCATTCTGAAGGCTGTCTTTTAAAAATGAATTTTTTTAAAGCTTCATGAAAAAACTGTTGGGTTTTTACTTCAAATACATTAAATTTATTGATTAGTAACTTTTTCTATTAAGGTCCTGTGCATGTTTTATTCCTGGGTAACTTCTATTTTTGTTGCCATTGTAAATGGTATTTTTAAAAAAAATTCTCTTTTTTTTAAAACATTTTATTTGGCTTTATAAAATTTAAAATTTTGTTATGCACTGATATATATGTACCGTATTAGCTAGAAACAGCAGAGTATTATAAATTCTCACTGTTTAAACAATAGACTTTCATTTATGTCAAAATTATCCTAACCCAAACTCTAGTGAAATAAAAACAAAAGAATAGATTATAGGTGGAATTTTAGCACCATGGTATATATTTTCATTAGCAGCAGCCTCAACATTTTCTTTTTTTAAAGAACTCTATTTAAAATCACATGTGTATCAGCACGTGGATGGATACCAAGCAGATGCTTCTGGGTTTCTGTTCTGGAGGCCCCACAGGGTAGATTTGCTTTTATTTAGAAATTTACAAAAAGTTAATACCTGATTGATGCCAAATCAGTGACAAGTTTGAAGTCCTTAACAACATTTTGCCTTAGAGTTTACAAATGATATATAAGGCATTATGATAATTTTCTGTGACCCAGGTCATGAGTCTTGTGGCTTCAACCTATATGTTAACTGTAACAAGATCACCTTAATTTTAGCCCCAGCCAGTATACCAATAACGAATCAAGTCTCCCACTTGACTTTTAAACTACTTTGTGTGTGTGTGTGTGTGTGTGTGTTAGTCTCTTAGTTGTGTCCGACTGTGTGTGACCCCATGGACTGTAGCCCACCAGGCTCTTCTGTCCCTGAAATTCTCCAGGCAAGAATACTGGATCGGGTTGCCATCCCTTCTCCAGGGGTCTTCCCAACCCAGGGATTGAACCCTCATCTCCCACATTGCAGGTAGATTCTTTTCTATCTGAGCCTCAAGGGAAGCCCCAAATAAGGCATTACTCAGGGCATTATAGAGTAAACAGAAGGAGAAATAAACCAAGATTCCATTAATTCTCAAATTCCATACGTTCTTTCTGTTGGATATAGCTTTGGCTTTAGAAAAGGAAGGTACAGGGCAGGAGAAACTCAAACACTTTGATGCCTCTTGTCTCTCTCTTCCATAGGGATGTAGTTATTTTGGTCAAAAGTGAAAGTGAAGTCACTCAGTCATGTCCGACTCTTTGCGACCCCATGGACTGTAACCTACCAGGCTCCTCCATCCATGGGATTTTTGGGTTGCCATTTTCCTTTCCAGAAGATTCTCTTTTTAATAATGTGTTCACATGGTGCAGAATTTCAGAGCTATGAAAAGATACATAGTGAAAGCCTCCCCTCTGTTCCTGACCTGGTCCTAGCCAATTTTGTATGTAACCAGCTGAAGAACATGCTATACAAGCAAATATGTATGTTTATTCACTTTCTCTTCTGGTTTTACAAATATAATTTTTAAGAATTTTTTATTAAAAAAAAAAACAACTATATATTCTGTACACTGCTGTTTTCCCTTTAAAATATCTTAGAGATAGTTACATATAAGTCAGCTTGGTAAACAGCCACATCCTCCTTTTGGTGCATAGTGTATATTGTAGGGTATGCCGTAAGTTATTGAATCCTTTATGTTCGAGCTTCCCAGGAAGCGTTAGTGGTAAAGAACTCACCTCCAGTTTAGGAAACTTGAGAGACACGGGTTCGATCCCTGGGTTGAGAAAATCCCCTGGAGAGGGGCATGGCAAACCACTCCAGTATTCTGTCTGTAGAGTCTCATGGACAGAGGAGCCTGGCGGGCTATGGTCCTTAGGATTGCAAAGAGTTGAACTTCACTGAAGTGACTGGTTTTTTTTTTGGTTTTTAATAGTGCTTAAGTAAATGCATACAGGCACACCAAATGATATATTTTAAAACATTTTCTGATGCTTATTGCTGGTGTATGGAATGTTAATTAAATTTTTTATATTCATCTTACATTATGATGTTGCTGTATTTTCTTGGTAGATATAATTAGATTCTCTTAAACATTTACATCTGGGAATAGACATATTTGGCTCTTCTTTCTGAGTAATATTTATTTGTTGTCAGTAACCTGCTGAGCAGCTGTTTCAACGCACTGTTGACTACAAGTGGTATAATGGGCTTCTTTGCTTTGTTTCATATTTTAAGGAATTATTGCTGACATTTCACCATTAAGCATGGTGTTTGTAGATTTTTGTTGTTTGTTTAGTTGCTAAGTTGTGTCCAACTCTTTGCAATCCCGTGGACTGTAGCCCACCAGGCTCCTCTGTTAGTGGGGTTTCCTTTTCCCAGATAAGTATGCTGAAGTGGGTTGCCATTTCCTTATCCAGGGAATCTTCCCAACCCAGGAATCAAACCCTAGTCTTCTCCCTTGGCAGGGGAGTTCTTTTCCACTTGCAGATGCTTTTTATTGTGTTTAGGGTGCGTGCATGTGTGCCAAGTCGCTTCAGTTGTGTCCGACTCCTTGCAGTCTCAGGGGTTATAGCCAGCCAGATTCCTCTGTCCATGGAATTCTCCAGGCAAGAATCCTGGAGTGGATTGCCATGCCCTCCTCCAGGGGATCTTCCCGACCCAGGGATGGAACCCGTGTCTCCTGCGGCTCCTGCGTTGTCAGGAGGTTTCTTACAGCTAAGCTACCAGCAAAGGGAATCTCCTATTTTCCTAACTTAGCCGGCAGCTTCTGTCATGCCTGTTTTTTTGTATCTTGAGAAGATCATATAGTCATTCTCTTTTACCTTGTTACTTATGTTAATTTTTTTTTTTAATTTACAACTATTCTTCTAAATAGGTTTTCCTGGTGGCTCAGATGGTAGAGAAACCACCTGCAATGCAGGAGACCACCTTTAACTGAGGTTCAAAGAAGAGCTAATAGCTTGAAGCTACAGCAGCAGGGCTTCTTTGGTGGCTCAGTGGTAAAGAATCAGCCCGCAAATGCAGGAGATGAGGGTTTAATCCCCGGGTCGGGAAGATCCCCTGGAGTAGGAAGTGGCAACCCGCTCCAGTATTCTTGCCTGGAGAATCCCATGGACAGAGGAGCCTGGTGGACTGCAGTCCATGGGATTGCGAAGAGTCGGATACAATTGAGCGACTAACACTTTCACTGTCAGAACTATTCTTGCATTTCTAAAATAAATTTATATTTCATTTCTTTTAAAAGTTCGAAAATAGGTTTGTTAAAATTTAATTTTGAAATAAAAAAATCTTTTTCTATAATTGAGGTTGGTATATAATCACTGTATGAGTGTAAATATTTAGCAACTTACTCTTCAGAAAGAAAGCCCTGGCTTGTAGCTAATGCCAGTTTCCATAGTATAAATTACTCCTACCATAGCAGATTTTGAGCTGCTAACAAGGCCACTCAGTGTGAAGATGAGAAGAGAAGCACACTGGTGGCTCTTTGGAGCCAGCATACCATTGCATAGGTTTTAGTTTTTAATATTGTCTTTGTTTGGTTTGGAGATCAAAATGTGTTGGAAAGTGTTGCTTCTGTTTTTTCTCTTTTCTAAAAGAGAACAGTTTGTGTATAAATGAGCATTTATCTGTTCTTTGACAGTCTGATTATATTTATATGTTCTAAACACTTTCTGAAGTTTGGTATGGTTTTTTTCTTTGACTCATGAGTTGTGTAGAAATAGGATTTTAAATTTCCAGTCATGCTTTTTAAAATAAATCCCCTACCCTCAATTTTAATTGTTATTGGAGGAGACTGTTTGAACTCAGTTTTTTGGCATTTTTTTGTTGTTAGGACTTATTTTGTGGCTTGTCAGTCAGTTTTCATGTATTCTGCATGTGCTTTTAATGGTTGCAAAGTATGTAAAGTGTGTCTCTGAAGTTAGGTGTGTTAATCATGCTTTCAAAACTGCATTTCATTTTCTTTCTAGTCTGCTTTTTCTATCATTACAGAGATGTGAGCCGAATCTTCCATTATTACTTTGAATTTGTTGATTTTTGTATGATTTGATCAATTTTTGCTTTGAATATTTTGAGGCTTTGCTCATAGGCACATGTAAGGCAAATTATTCCTTTTATTGTTACAGAATGATCCTGTTCATCCTAAATGTTATCTTTTTGTCTAAAAAAGATTATCCCACTCACAGATTTCTTTTGGTTAGTATTTGTATGATATAGCTTATTCTATCCTTTCAATCTTTCTGTCTTAGCATATAGTTAGATATATGTTTGAGCCCCTCATGGCTCAGAGAGTAAAGAGTCTGCCTGCAGTGTGGGAGACCTGGGTTTGATCCCTATGTCAGGAAGATCCTCTGAAAAAGGAAATGGCAACCCACTCCAGTATTCTTGCCTGGAGAATACTTCTCATGGACATGGGGTCGCAAAGAGTCAGACACAACTGAGTGACTTTACTTTCACTTTCAGACATTTGTTCGGTCTTCCCATTGTGTTCTCCTTGATTCTTAACTTTCAGGTTTTCCATCTCTGTTTCTCTCTTTCATTTTCTGAGTTGTATCCTCAGACGTGACTTTTTTTTTAACCAATTTTCTCTTAGCATCTATCTGACATTTACCTTTTCATTCCTTGATGTTATATGTAGCTCATTTGTAGTCTTTTTTAAATTTCTTTCTCTAGTCTTTAATTATTAAAATAGTCTTTATAGATATTTTGATTATTAAAACATCACAATTAAAGCATTTAGAATTATACTATAATTCTTTCAGTGCTCAAAACCTGTTACCTGTAAGATGTGTGTGTAGCTCTATGCAATTTTTTAAAAATCACTTTACTGAGGTATGATTGACATACAGAAATCTATACACAGTTAATATATACAGCTTAATAAGCTTGGAGATAAGTGTATACCCTTGAAACCACCACCGAAATCTGTGCCATTAACATGTGAAAGTTTCCTCTCTATTGTTATTTGTGTGTGTGTGTGATGAGAATGTTATTGATATAAGATCTGTCCTCTTACCAGATTTTTGAGTTTCCAGTACAGTATTATCGACTGTAGACACCATGCTGTACAGTAGGTCTCTGTGACTTACTCATCTTATACAACTGAAATTTTGTACCCCTTGACTAGTCCTCCATGTTCCCCCTCTGACCAGCCCCTTGGTAAAACCATTCTACTCTCTGATTCAATGAGTGTGACTATTTTAGTTTCCACATGTAAGTGGTATCATGTAGCATTTGTCCTTCTGTGTCTGACTTATCTCACTTAGCAAAATGTCTTCCATGTTGTTGCAAATGGCAGGACTGTGTTCTTTTTAAAGGGTGAATAATCCTTTATAGGGCTTCCCAGGTGACTCAGGGGTAAAGAATCCACCTGCCAATGCTGAAAACGCAGTTTCCATCCCTGGGTCGGGAAGATCACTCGGAGAAGGAAATGGCAACCCACTCCATATTCTTGCCTGGGAAATCCCATGGACAGAGGAGCCTGCTAGGCTCTATTCCATGAAGTTGCAAAAGAGTCAGACACCACTTTGTGACTAAAAACAACAAAGAGAAATCCATTATATATATATATATCTGTTGTTGTTCAGTCGCTGAGTCACATCTGACTCTTTGCGACCCCATGAACTGCAATGCGCCAGGTTTCACTGTCTCTTGGAGTTTGCTCAAACTCATGTCCATTGAGTCAGTGGTGCCATCCAGCCATCTTTTCCTGTCATCCCCTTCTCCTCCTGCCTTCAGTCTTTCGCAGCATCAAGGTCTTTTCCAGTGAGTCGGCTCTTCACATCAGGTGGCCAAAGTATTCTATGTATATACGACATTTTTTCCCCATTCATCTGTCATTGGGCATATAGGTGGTTTCTGTCTTGGCTGTTGTGAATAATGTTGCAGTGAACCTGGGAATACAGATATGGGAATACAGATACCTCTTTCAGATCCTAATTTCAGTTTCTCTGGCTCTGTACCCGGAAGTGGAACTGGTGGATCAGATAGTAGTTCTGAAATTTTTTTATGAACTTCCATACTATTCAATATTTTCCATAGTGACTCTGTAGTCTTGCATTACCATCATCACAATCAGGATCCTCAACTGTATCATCATGGGACTCCCTTTGTTATCCCTTTGTTGGCACATTCAGACCCCTCCCCTGTCCTTGACCCCTGGCCACCACTAATATGTCTATCATCTTGTAATTATTATTTCACAAGTATTACATAAACTGAATCCTGCTGTGTGTATCCTATTGAGATTGGCTTTTTCACTAGCAGAATTTCCTTAAGTTTCCAAGTAATTGCATGTATCAGTAGTTTGTAACTTATAATATTCTATGATCTGGATGTACCACAGTTTGTTTAGCCTTTCACCATTTGAAAGACATTTGGGTACTTTACGGTTGGGGCTATAATAAAGCAACTGTGAACATTCATTTCCCAATTTTTTTAATGAAAATTTTCAGGTATCACCTACTGTCAACAAAGTACCTTGGTTCTATATTAGAATGTTTTCACTATAAAGTGTAGTCAATGTAATATATCCATAATTCATATTTTAAATGTTTTTATGGTATTTCTGTAATTTAGATATGCATTAATAGTTTTTATTTTTTGTTTCATTGTTTTTGGCTTAGTTGAAATGAGTCTGTTTGCTTTATGATTTCATTATGTGTCCCTTTCTTTTATAGGAAGGGAAAACGAGGACTTAAGCTTACTCAAGTCAGTCATTAGACATTTTGAGTATTCTAATCCAGCATATAATATCATTTTCAACGTTATCACACTTTCAAATATAAAAACTCACCAAAAAGAACCCAACAACAACAACCCACACATATTTATATATTTTGGGGGAGGAAGGATTGTGACTTACAACTTGTTGAATGAAGTGTACGTGTTAAATATTTGTGTGAATATTCTTTGTTTAGGAAGTCGAGGCACAAGAGGTTCTCAGATTGATAGTCACAGTAGTAGTAGCAACTATCATGACAGCTGGGAGACGCGAAGCAGCTATCCTGAAAGAGACAGATACCCTGAGAGAGACAACAGAGAGCAAGCAAGAGATTCTTCATTTGAGAGAAGACACGGGGAGAGAGACCGTCGCGACAACAGAGAGAGAGGTTTGTTAACTGAGATACTATTAAATAGTCACCAACAGTGATTGGGAGAATTGTAGTTTTTTCCAACCATTATCAGTTTACTTTTTAACATAAAATATCTTTTAAGTCTTTTGTTCGTTGGCACATTTTAAACTATTTATTCATATAATCTTTTTTTACTTAGTTTAGTAGAGATTATCTAAATAACTGGCTACCAGTACTCACTTGGTAACAGAGCAGGTACTGAATTAGTAGGTACTTGTATACTGCAAGAGTTGAGGTGCCTTGCTGTATGCCTCTTACCTTAACCAAACAGCTCACAGTGTTTTAAAGAACATAGGTGCTTGGGTGCCATTTCAGGTATTTGATTCAGGAGATAGCGTCTCATCTGAGTGTCCTGACCACTCACTCACTCACTAGCTGTGATACACAGACTTGTAAGGACCGCCAGGGAGGGACAAGACAAAGGCAGTGATGATAGGGTTAGGGGCTGCCTGGAGAAATAGTTTATTCGTGTTCCTTCCTGAGAATATGTAATACTTAGTTTAGCTAACTTTATATTCTTGTATATGTTAAGCTAAGCTAAAACATTTTCTGTTATTCTACTAGAAGACCTCTTAAATCAGTATTGAAGCAAGATACTAGAAAGCAGTTTAGAAGGGTTATAAGTACTTTCTTAAACAAGCTTTTATTGTCAGTATGTGTTAGGCCTTTGAGCATTTGTGACCTTATGAAGGTCTTACTAACTTTGCCTAGTTACTAAAGTAAGGTTTGCTATAATGCTGAAGTTAACATCATATAAAACTTGGAGTAGGGGACTGAGTGTTGATGCTTCAGAGTGGGCTGCATTATATATGAGGCAACATTCATCTTGATATGGGTAGGAATAAGAGGAGAGCAAAGACAGTAAGAAACCTTGTACTTTTGAGAGCATAGATGAGATCAGAGACATAGATGCGCGCTGCTGAGTTGAGTTTGTTATAGCAAGCCTAATACGTTTGGGTTGAAAGATGTGTATGATTTCCTTAGTTACAGATGAGGCTGGAGTTGATACGATCTGTGTTAATGCCTGAAATGATTTCTTCCCAAACACTGATTCACCAGTCTTTATTTTCTTTAATCTAACACTGTGTTCTGGTAATGCTTTTTTTAATATCTTATTTATTTTTCTTTTTTTCTAGTTTGATGTCCCTCTCAGATTTTTCTCATCTCATGCCTGAATTCAGTATAACATTTGGTTTCAGCCTTATTTAGTTCAACCACACATGTATTGAGTTACCAAGAACTTTGAAAGTTGCTCTTTATATACTCTCTGGCTTAATATTTTTTTACAGTATTAAGTCAGAAAATGTATGTTTTAAATCCTTTTATCTTTCAATATTTGTGAGCGTAGGTATAATAAGGAAATCTGTGTTTATAATTCAGGAGACTTGGGCCAAGAGAAGGGTAATGATTCTTTTCATTGTCAGAGAATAAAGTTCTAAAGCTAAAATTCAAACTATAGGTTTTCTGACTACATGTCCTGTTGTTTCTATTTTACTTTACTATAACTACCTCAGTAAATATCACTTGTACAATTGAAATATACTTTTGATTATATATTCTACAAATGATTAAGGAGTACAACCACACTTTGCTGGGTTTTTGGAGTACAACAGTTCTTGCACTTGTAGAACTTTATAAAAGGGACAGTATGCCTCCTGAAGAAAGAAATGATTGGTGGATGCTATGAAGGAAACACACAAGAGATCCAGATAGAAATAAAGGATGAGTGGGACCCACTTTCCTTAAATAGTGTGCTTACGAAAAATTTTGAGATGACATATATGCAGAGGCATAAATGCAAGGAAAGAAGCTAGCATTGTAGGTATTGAGGGGAGAAACATTATATGGAGAGAAAAGAGTATGTGCCAGTTCTCTGAGATGGGAAATAACTTCATGTGTCCTAGAATTTGGAAGATGATCAGTGTGACTAGAGTACAGTGAGCAAAGGGAGATGGGTAGAGGTCAGAGGTAGAGATGTGCTCAGGACCTTGTTCTTGTGCTCAGGAATTTAAATCTTCTCATGTTCTTCACAGGCTGATTAGGGTAGATAACCAGATATGATAAATACTGCTACTGTGTGAAGTTCTGTGAGAAGACAGATGCACACAGAATTCTGAGGCAATCCACAAAAGCATCCTGAAGAAGAGACATCTGAATTAGGGCCTGAGGGATGAATAGGAGTTGGCTAGAAGGAGCCATGAAAGAAACACTGTCAGGTAGAGAGTCTAGCATGTGTAGACACACAGGACTGGAAAAAAAATATGCTTTGGAGAGTAAAGAATCATGAGGTTGGAGCAGAGGTGTGCTACAATTGGAAGGAAAGGAAAGAAGCTAGGAAAAAGGATGGGTGAGAGACCATAGACCATGTTGTAAATAGCCTAATAAGTCAGGCTAAAAAATTTGGATTTAATTGCCTTTTTCACTGCCTATAATAAGTGCTTTTAAACAGCCTTTTTTTTTTTTTTTTTTAAGCAGTTGGGGAAAAAAAATAGTTTTCATCAATAAAAATAAAAACATTAGAGAGTCTACAAAAAGACCAAAGACAACATTAGACCCCTGATAACATGGGCATCCAAGAAGAACTGACCAAAGTCTAAGTTAATAATATGAATTGTAGGAATTGAGAGAGGAAATGGAAAAAAAATATTTTGAGAGTGAAATTTATGGTACTTGAATACAGTGGGACTTGGACAACTCAGAATGGGTTTCATGAGTGGGCATGCCATTCATTAAAGTAAGGAAGTATATGAAGAGAGGTGTACCTTTGAAAAACACATTTTTGGGGAAGGATACAGAAGATGAGATGTATTAAGTGATGTTCCTTTTCATTTTCTTTGAAGTATGGAACTTTGTCAGCGTGGTTGGGAAGATAAGTTTTCATTTGTCAGAAAAAGCTTGCCTGAGTAAAGCAGTCTATTTCCTAACATTGCTATAATCAGAAATTTCAAGTATGAATTGCTATAAATTACAGTATTGAATTTGTTTCAGGTTGTTTTGTAAGCTTTGTGATGTTAGTATGACCCCCAAACCAGGAATTCAGACAAAGACATGAGTATATAGCTTTCCAGGAACTAGAGTATAGTACATGGAACCATTTTAAATTTAAATTGATTTCAGCAAAAAAAAAAAAAAAGAGGGGGGCTGGGTGTAAGGGAACTGACTTCTAGTCCTGAGAGCCTCATGTATTTACCATCTCTGTGACTTTGATAAATCAACTTTTGGACCATAAATTCTAAGAAGAACAGGAGGAAAGGAGGGATGGACAGAGTTTAGTTTTCTTTCAGTTTTAAGTTTTAAAATTCTGTGAACTTTCATAGCTTGATATATAAAGAATAAGCATGGATAATTCTGATTTCTTTTACCTGTGATAAGAAAGGAAATTCAATATTACTATATTGGCCCCTTCCCTACAGATATCCTAAAATTATTCTGATTAATAAGTTGATGCTAGAGATTTCATGTACCAACCCTGTTGGCCATATTGTTTTGGACCTTTATGACTAACTAGTAAACATTACTTTGTAGTGTGAAAATAGAGACATCGTAGTAGCCTAGATCCAGGCACAGTGACCTGCTTTTCAAACATGGCTATCTCTGTGGAAAGGTTCATGCCATTTTCTTAGACATTTTTTGATCCCAGACTAATTTTTTGCTCAATTGGGCATATTGGGCAGCATGCATTCAGTCTGTGTTTATATGATTCGTGTATTAAAATATATATATATATATATAAATTTGATGAGGTTATCATCATTTAGCATTTTAAGAAAACAGCTCTTCATCTGAGTAATTATATGATTAAAGTTTTCAGTTTATTAGTATTTATAAATATAGATCACTAATATGAAACACTTTTTATATTTATTTCAAGATGGCTAAGCATCAGTACCCTTATATTCTATTTTATGATAAATTGACATCACAGCAACAATTACTGACAGATGTTTTGTTCTTCTATATTTTCCTCACATAGTAGCTACACTTTGTGTATATATTTTCGGCCTGAAATTAGAGGTGTGACTTACGAGGGAAATTTTTTTTTTCCTTCAGCTCCTATGTTCTACACCTCCTGCTGCCCCTATCCTTTGCCACCAGTGTTCTCAGGCCCTGCTGGGGGGACAGAGAAGATCAGAGGTGAAGGGTAGAGATGGCAGAAAATGGGGTTGGAGCAGTGGGCTGGAGGCAGGGTAGGGAGCATGCAGAGAAAGATGAAAGGCGGATCAGCGGGAGGTGGGAGCGGGGTTGATGGGAGCAGAAAACGCGGTAGTTAGAGGGCAAATAAAGTTGACCTTTAAGAAAAGAATACTTTTAAACATCTAGTGGTGATTATTTGGATGATTAAAAGTAAATATAGTACCTGATTTATATTTGTTGCCAGTGTGACCCTATACACAGATAAAGTTTAAGATTTGCCATACTGTCTTAACAATAGCTTTAATCTGTCAAATTAATCACTGATGAAACTTGATTTTCATTGTAGATCAAAGACCAAGCTCACCAATTCGACATCAGGGAAGGAATGACGAGCTTGAGCGTGATGAACGAAGAGAGGAACGAAGAGTAGACAGAACGGATGATAGAAGAGACGAAAGGGCTAGGGAGAGAGACCGGGAACGGGAGCGCGAGCGGGAGAGGGAGCGCGAGCGGGAGAGGGACCGGGAGAGAGAGAAAGAGAGAGAACTGGAAAGAGAGCGGGCGGCGCGGGAGCGCGAGCGCGAGAGAGAAAGAGAGAAGGAGAGAGACCGGGAGCGAGAGCGTGACCGGGAGCACGACAGAGAGAGGGAGAGAGAGAGGGAGCGCGAGCGGGAGAAAGAGCGGGAGCGCGAGCGCGAAGAGAGGGAGCGGGAGCGTGAGCGGGAGAGGGAGCGCGAACGCGAGCGCGAGCGGGAGAGAGCGAGGGAGAGGGAGCGCGAGCGCGAGCGCCAGAGGGAGTGGGAAGACAAGGAGAAAGCTCGCGAGGACCGCAGGGAAAAGCGGGAAGATCTGCGAGAAGACCGGAACCCCAGAGACGGCCACGAGGAGAGAAAGTCCAAGTAAGTGACCGCGAGCCAGGCTTTTACATTTTAGTGGAGGAATTCAGAAAGTTCCTTACATTAAGTTTCTCAGCGGCACCTAACACCCTGTTCATTCTTTTTCCTCTCTGCATTTTCGTGTATCTCAGCTTTATTTTCTATATTTGGCATGCAACATCTTTTGAATTGTCGACGGAAAAAAGTAACAGTTTTCCCATTATTTTATTTCTGTATCCAACAGATACAGTTAATAATTTTTGTTTACTGTTTGATTGCAGCCATTTTTGATGGCACGTTGGTTTGACTGCTGGAGACTTGTTTTTAACAGGAATCCAACCTAACAGTGGTAGAACCAGTGGATTTGTATCCCATCCCTTCATATCCACTGTATAACAAGTTAATAGAGTTGGCTTGTCACCAGGACATAATGCTTGTCCCGTTCCTGATAGTCCTTTATGAGTTTGGTGTACTTAGAAGTTTAGAATCACCGCTGGCAGGCTACAGAAGCATTCATAATGTCTTAGAACTGAGGAACTTCTGGAACCACCAAAAAAGAGAGAGAGAGAGAGGTCCTCTCTGGACTGTGGAGTTATAGTTGTTCTGTTTAGTATGGGCTTCCCAGGTGGAAGAGTGGTAAAGAACCTGCCTGCCAAGCAAGAAACGTGAGTTAGATCCCTGGGTTGGGAAGATCCCCTGGAGAAGGAAATGGCAACCCACTCCAGTATTCTTGCCTGAGAAATCCCATGGACAGAGGAGCCTGGTGGACTACAGTCCATGGCATTGCAAAGGTTCAGTTCAGTTCAGTCGCTCAGTCGTGTCCAACTCTTTGCAACCCCATGAACTGCAGCACACCAGGCCTCCCTGTCCATCACCAACTCCCGGAGTTCACCCAAACCCATGTCCATCGAGTCGGTGATGCCATCCAGCCATCTCATCCTCTGTCGTCCCCTTCTCCTCCTGCCCCCAATCCCTCCCAGCATCAGAGTCTTTTCCAATGACTCAACCCTTTGCATGAGGTGGCCAAAGTACTGGAGTTTCAGCTTTAGCATCAGTCCTTCCAGTGAACACCCAGGGCTGATCTTCAGAATGGACTGGTTGGATCTCCTTGCAGTCCAAGGGACTCTCAAGAGTCTTCTCCAACACCACAGTTCAAAAGCATCAATTCTTGGGCGCTCAGCTTTCTTCACAGTCCAACTCTCACATCCATACATGACTACTGGAAAAACCATAGCCTTGACTAGACGAACCTTTGTTGGCAAAGTAATGTCTCTGCATTTGAATATGCTATCTAGGTTGGTCATAACTGTCCTAGGGAGTAAGCATCTTTTAATTTCATGGTTGCAGTAACCATCTGCAGTGATTTGGGAGCCCAAAAAAATAAAGTCTGACACTGTTTCCACTATTTCCCCATCTATTTCCCATGAAGTGATGGGACCAGAAGCCATGATCTTCATTTTCTGAATGTTGAGCTTTAAGCCTAACTTTTTTC
>NW_011494917.1:4142319-4166357 GCF_000754665.1 Bison bison bison | reverse complement strand
TCTCCTCTTTCACTTTCATCAAGAGGCTTTTTAGTTCCTCTTCACTTTTTGCCATAAGGGTGGTGTCATCTGCATATCTGAGGTTACTGATATTTCTCCCAGCAATCTTGATTCCAGCTTGTGCTTCTTTCAGCCCAGTGTTTCTCATGATGTACTCTGCATAGAAGTTAAATAAGCAGGGTGACGATATACAGCCTTGATGTACTCCTTTTCCTATTTGGAGACCTAGATGTGTTGTTATTATATACCGAGGACATTTTCCCTTTCCTTTTCTCTCTTACTCTTTTTTTTTTTAATACCAAAAAACTTATTGCTCAGATATGTGGGAAGTCCAGGGTTTTTATTTGTTCTGATGTGATTATACTCAGATTCTCAAAGCATCAAGAATGGTATTTCTGCACTATTTTCTTATGTGTTAGTTTTAGACTTAGAAAGCTTTTCCCCAAATGACGGCTAGGATGACCCCAGGGTTATACCTGTCAGCTCAGTTAAAGCCTTCATTTGAGGAGTAAACAAGAGAGCTAAGCCAGTCACTATAGCCACAAGAATCCCAGACTCTGATTGGTCAGTTTTGAGGTTTTACAGACCTAAAACCAAACATCCAAATTAAAGGCCTTTTTTTTTCTTTTAATGCCAACTAGAATAGAGGATGCAGTTAAATTTGTTAAGACAAACTGAAAATCATTTATATAGCTTCAGTTTCTTTGCCCCTACTTCTAGCTCATTTGCCTCATGGTGAATACACCTCTCTGCTTTAGGCATTTGCATCATTGCTGTTATGGATTTTGGTTATAAACAAACAACATACCACAGAAATGGAGGCTTCTTCCATTAGGTCTTGCCTTCCCTTCAGTCTGCAGCGGTGGTTTTCTATAGTTCACTCTCTGGCTTCCCTCACTCTGCATTAAAAGAAAATATCTCACATTAAACATAAAATTCAGATACTACCTTTAACACATGTAGAGCAAAATATGTATTATTTCTCTTTACTCTGGCCTCTTTAACTCTCTGTCTTCTAAGATTAAAATTCTGAAATATTTGTTATTTGTTTTTTAGTCCTATGCTTTGATTATATTTTCATGCTTCTAATCTCAATGTACAGTAGCCAGAATTTCTTGGAGCTTGTTGTGGTTAAATATTCCAAGCATTGACAAGAGCCCCAGAAATTTAGTAGTCAGCTGCTCAATAAAGTAACTTGGTATATGAGATAAATATCTTGATGTTTTTATCTATTGTTATCTCAGTATATTGTCATGGTGGAAGTTTAAAACCACCACCGTTTATTTGGTCATGATTCTGTGGGTTGGCAGTTTGACTCAGCTCAGCAGAGTGGCTCTTCTGCTGGTCTCATGTAGGATCACTCTGTTTCTCCAGTCAATCTAGCAGGTCGGCTAGGTCTGAATGACCCCATATGGCCTTCCTCACATGTCTGGCGATGTGCTGGTTGGTGCTGGTTGTTGCTTAGGGCATCTTGACCTCTTTTCCTCTAATACTCTAAACTCTGTTTTTGCATATGATAATAGATACATACCAAGAAGGCAAAAGCAGAAGCTGAAAGGCCTCTTGAATCCTAAATCTCCACACTTACACGGTGTCATTTTCACCACATCCTCTTGTCATATATAGTAAGTCACTGGGTTAGCCCAGATTCAGAGGATGGGGAAATAGACTACCTGATGATGGCAGGAGCTTTAGATAAGGAATTGTTACAAGCTTGGGCCTGCAGGCATCATACTACATCTGGGGCCTCATTTTCTACCTGGTTGCTCATCTGTATAAATGAACCATCAAGAAGGTACATGTGCTACAGTGTTACTCAACTTCTGGTCATAGTATTTATAAACAGTGTTTGTTTAAAAAAAAAAAAAAAGTGGTCAAAATTCAGTGAAAATATAGGAAAACACTAGAATAACGTAAGTATCCAGAGATACAGAGAACACTAGTCATCTAAAGTTTAAAGAGTAAGAAATAGTGAACATATGAATTATTTTATTAATTTGTCATTAAGTAGATGATTTAGTTCTAAGAGGTGAGTTAGAACCAGTTTTTCCTAGTGTGCCCACAACATGACAGGCACTGGGCTTATGACATAACAAATGTATTCCTCACTGCAGTTTTATGAGATGGACCCCCATTTTTCACCTATATTCAGATGAAAAAGCTAAGAATGACTTCAAGGAATTTACCTCAAATTGCATAATAAGTAACATGACTAAAAGTTGAACTCAAGTCTTATTTGACCACAAAGCCAATACTAGGTTTTCTCATTTGTCTTTCCAACGAAAGATATTTCTATATCATAAAACAGTAAAACTGATGAATAAGTTTTAGTAGAGTTGAATCCTCTGCTGTGTCACCACTTTACAGTAATTAAACTGGGCGAATTTCAGTGAGCGATTCTACTTGTATGGTAAAAAAAAAAGCAGAGATGGCACCATGTATTTTAAGTCCACAATCATTAAGTCTCAACAAATGAAGAATTTTGTTAAAGATGCTAAATAAATGCCCTTTGTGTGATACAGATAGCTCTGATAGTATTGTTATCCTGCAGTTATATCTTATAGTTATAGTAAAAAATAATAGTAAAAAACAAGGAAATCTTTTTCATCCCCTGGAATCTTACAAATTATGTTTGTCTGATTTAGGAAGCGCTATAGAAATGAAGGGAGTCCTAGCCCTCGGCAGTCACCTAAGCGCCGGCGAGAGCATTCTCCTGACAGTGATGCCTACAACAGTGGAGATGATAAAAGTAAGCAGAATCTGTGTTCCCTGTTTCTAGAGTCAGACTCATTTGTAACCATGAGACAATTCTTTTACATCAATAGGAAATGATGAATTAAGATTTAAAATTTTTACTTGCTCTGCTGCTTCTGAATATATCACATTGCGACTAAAAAAAGTATGTGTTCGAAATATATAGTCATTTTACCACAGTGGCACTTGTCATTTCCCACTAGTTGTAGTAAAGCTGTACTTCGGTTTTTACTGAAATTATTGTTATTTTTACACTTAAAATGAAAAGGGAGCCTCTGGTTTGTTATTTATAGGTAACATGCAGTATTGTTAACATGATGAAAGTCTGATGACTTTTATCTTTTGGTCTAGATGAAAAACATAGACTCTTGAGCCAGGTTGTTCGACCTCAAGAATCACGTTCTCTTAGTCCATCACACCTTACAGAAGACAGGCAGGGTAGATGGAGAGAAGACGATCGTAAACCAGAAAGAAAAGAAAGTTCAAGGCGCTATGAAGAGCAGGATTTCAAAGAGAAAGTTTCTTCTGTAGATAAGCAGAGAGAACAAACAGAAATCACAGAGAGCTCCAGAACTCGTTCACAAGACCTGACAGGACACCACCCATCCGAAGATCGAGACACCTCTGATGGAGCTTATGAGGAGAGCAAGAGAAAAGCAAAGATTCAAAAGAAACCTATTAAGAGAAAGAAAGATGATGATGTTGGAATGGGGAGGGGTAACCCAGAGATAGCGTCTGAAGATGGTCAAGTATTTTCACCAAAAAAAGGACAGAAGAAGAAAAGTGTTGAAAAGAAGCGTAAGCGGTCCAGAGGTGATTCTGACATCTCTGATGAAGAAACGGTGCAGCAGAGTAAGAAGAAAAGAGGCCCGAGGACTCCGCCTATCACAGCCAAAGAGGAGCCGGCTGACATGCCCAGTGATAAGGATGGCGCTCTGGAGGACCCTCAGAAGAAAGAGGATACAGCGTTCAGTGACTGGTCTGATGAGGACGTGCCTGACCGCACGGACCTGACGGAGCCAGAGCACGCCGCCACTGCCACCACCCCTGGAAGGACCCCTTCGCCGTCTTCTCTCCCTCCTCCACCGCCTCCTTTGGCTGCTACCGCGGCCACCCCTGCCACAGCCTTCAGCACATCGACCACCACCATTTCCACCTCCGCCCTCCCCACCACCAATACATCTTTTACCAGTGAAGACTCCCATAGGAAGTGCCACAGAACACGGGCGGAAAAGGTAGAGGCGCCTCATGTTACTATAGAAGACGCACCACATCGCAAGCCAGTGGATCAGAAGCGGAGCAGCAGCCTCGGCAGCAACCGGAGCAATCGCAGTCACACGTCTGGCCGTCTGCGCTCCCCATCCAACGACTCTGCTCATCGAAGTGGGGATGACCAGAACGGTCGAAAGAGAGTGCTGCATAGCGGCTCAAGAGACAGAGAAAAAACTAAAAGTCTGGAAATCACAGGAGAGAGAAAATCCAGAATTGATCAGCTAAAGCGTGGAGAACCTAGTCGAAGTACTTCCTCAGGTAATAAAAACAAATTATAACCTAACCAGTGTTTCTTATGTGAGTATATTTTGTACATTTTTATGTTTTGTTCGAATTATAATTTTAAAGTAAATGCTAAGTTGTTTATACACTGCCTTAAATTTTTCAAGGAGCTTAAAAAGCTTAGCCATCCCACCATGATGTTACCTATTATCACATTAATACCAATAGAGTAGAGGTACATTCAGTGATGTCACTCAGTTTAACACCAGCATATTAGTAGTATATCTTGGTGGAAAGCACTTACATGTTAAGGGTCTCTCTACTGATGCCTAAAAATTTTAACCTTCTGGTTCTGCTGCTTGCAACCAGTGCTTTTTCTCTGTTGACTGCGTAAATAAGGTAGGGGGAGAGGAGGAAGTACATAATGAAATGATCAGTTCTGTTAATGCTTACTTATTTTTACATACTTATTTCTTTAAAGATCTTTTGTGGTTATAGTGGAAATAAACAAGGAAACAAACATGCCTTTTGCATATTTGACACTACTGAAGAGTGGTGGGTGTCTTTCTTTGAGATGGATTTTTTCCTTAAGATGAGTTCTTTGGATAATTTAAAATAAGTACAGAGAAAGAGAAATTGTAAGTTTTAAAAGACCTTGTATTAAAGCGTTTTATTTCTGTTTTATCATGTGTTAAGTCTTTGTATATGGTTCATTGATTTTAGATCGCCAGGATTCAAGAAGCCATAGTTCCAGAAGAAGTTCTCCTGAGTCAGATCGACAGGTCCATTCAAGATCGGGGTCATTTGACAGCAGAGAGAGGCTTCAAGAGCGCGACCGTTATGAGCACGAGAGAGAGCGGGAGCGAGAAAGGAGGGATGTCCGGCAGAGAGACTGGGAGCGGGATGCCGATAAAGATTGGCCCCGGAATAGGGACCGGGATCGACTGCGGGAACGGGAGAGGGAACGGGACAAAAGGAGAGACTTGGACAGGGAGAGGGAGAGACTACTCTCCGATGCCCTGGAAAGGGACCGGGAAAGGGACAGGGACAGAACGTTTGAGGGTTCTCAAGTAGAGTCTGTGAAACGCAGTGAAGTCAAACTGGAGAGTGAGCATGACAGAGACCTAGAAGGCAGTTCCCGAGACTCTGGAGCTTTGGATAAAGAAAGGCTGGATAAAGATCTGGGATCTGTGCAGGGATTTGAAGATACAAGTAGAGCTGAGAGGACTGAGAGTGTGGAAGGTGAGTGTCACTCCTTTCCGTGTCTTTCACTGCCCCGTTTCTTCTCAGATCTCATAGGAAACCAGCACTTCCCTTTTGAAGGGTCATCTGATAAGATTATTGACTCCATTGTTTTAGGGAAAATAGATTTTATAAGGAAAAGGCCTATGATACTTAAAAAACTTGTTCCCCTTGTTAGTACTTTTAAGGTAGACTTGGTTCTAATAAGCCTAAATGAGATAAAATTATAGTCATCCTTCAGTCTCTCAGATTCTGCAGGAGTGGGTTCCAGAGCCTGCCACAGGTAGTAAAATCTGAGGATGCTCAGGTCCCTTATTAAAACTGACTCCCAGCTCCTAGAATGAGGGACTCTGAGAAGGCTACGTACACCCTTTTACCCAGTCAGAGCCAGCCTCCGCTGTGTGGCCCTCCGTTGTCCATCCTTCACCCCCAGCCTGCTGTACAAACTGACTCACCTCTGTGTTCTCTGGATGGTCTCCCTCCTCAAGCCTTCTCTGAGTCTGCTCTTCCCATTGCCTGACAGACCTTTTCCCTTCTATCTTTTCTTACTCAAACAGCAAGTCCCAGTTTATGCATTATTTCCTCTGTGAAACCGTCTCTGCTAAAGGTGCTCTTTAAAATTGCCAAAGCACCTTGTTTATACATCTTTAATAGCATCTCTGCACCATATTGTAAATTATTTTTCCATGGTTCTCTCCCCATTATATTGTACTCCTTTGTTAGGCACCATAGGTTTTTATTTCTTTATCTTCGAGCCGCTAGCAAGGACACAATAAATAGCTGATGCATGAAAATCTGTCCTGCCTGTCCATACCTGTCCTACGTCTTATTCTGTGGTGAATTATAGCCCAGGGTAACAACAGTAATGGCCTCCCCTGAGAATGCTCCTGGAAATTCTGCCTCCATGAACTGTCCAGTTCTGATACCAGTGCTTATGTGCCCTTTCCACTTCAAGCCCCCAAGAAACTTCTCGGATGCTTAGTACATGAGCAGTAATATTTTACATTCCTTTTATTTGCTGTATTGTTGTACTAGTCCCAGAATAAAGTTGTTCACATTCTTTTAAAACTATAAACATCCTTGTATCTTTTGGTTATTTGGTTAGATATATTTCAGTACACCAAACTGTTAACATATTTTTTCTACTTGACAAAAACGTTTCTACCTCGTGGTCGTCACAATCATTTTTATCTAAAATTTGAATTTCAGTAGCATCAATTTGTCAGCCATAGTACTATTGGAGGTACAACCTTGGGGTATAATTGAATGTAATTTGAATTAATCATTATAATCACTCTCCTGTGACTAGAATTTGTGCCCTTCATCCCTAAAATATACCATTCATTGTTTGTGATCATGGATAATGTGGCATGGAGATTTAGAAGTGAAATGAAAAACTTTACCCACTTAAAGTAGGACAGTTTGATAAGCTTGAAAAGTTAAAAACCCTTTTATTTGCATTTATGTTTAGATGTATATTTGTATAATGAAGTTAAAATTGTTTAGAAGTGAATTGGTGGGGGTATGAGGTTAGTACAGAATTTAATACAGTAGAAAATTATTAGAAATGACTAGAAACATCCCATAGTTTATTTGCTGCAAGTTTATATCTATAAAGGATACTGTTGCATTTTGAAACCTAGTGTTGTAAACTCAGTAAAGTATATGGATAGAACCTGCTTAGAAATCTTAAATGTACTGTGTAGTACTGTGATAATTGAAGTTTACAAGTAACTCACCAAGAGACAAAGCTTTAGTGTAGGTAGTTGAGACAAGTTGGTAAATAAAGAAATGGAAGATACACTAGTGGTTAATAACAAAAATACTTTAAAATTATATTACAGCAATCTTTTAAAATTGCATTTATTAATTAAAGGAAAACATTGGCATAGGGAAGATAATTGGGAGATCGGTGGTGGAGGGGGATGGGGATTAATGGCACTTACATTTCTACCTCTCCACTGTAGAGTTAGGTCTTCATATCATGAATAAAATATTATGAGCTAAGACTTAAACTTTGAATTAATTCTAGTAATTAGTTTGCAAGCTTTTAAAAATTGAATTAATTTTGATAAATTAATGCATCCTTTTGAAATTAGTAGATTTTCTGAATCAGTTTTATTAAAGTTAACTAGTATTAATGTTAGTGGTAGATTTTATTTCTCATATTTTAATTGTATTCTTATAACCTATTTTAATATTGCTGTCCATACTGTGTTCTTGTCATTAAAACTAAATTAATTCATTTTTAAGTTTTCTTTTGAAATTATCAAGTGTTTTGAATAATTAAGAAAAGTAGTTTTAAATTAAAAAATGCTTCTCAATTTTTTAGTGTGCCCAGCCTCTCCTCTTTGGTTTCACTTAGATGTCCCTTTCTTTTAATGCTCTCTTTGGCATGAAATTAATTTTTCTGTTTAGCAGGAGACGACGAATCCAAGCTAGATGATGCACATTCATTGGGATCTGGTGCTGGAGAAGGATACGAGCCAATTAGTGATGATGAACTAGATGAAATTCTGGCAGGTGATGCTGAAAAGCGGGAGGACCAACAGGATGAAGAGAAGATGCCAGGTAATCATTGCAAAGGTGGTTAAACATAAAAGGTATTTAATTAAGATATTGAGGTATTCTTTGTTTCCTTTCATGCTGTAAGAATTGATAAAACACAGAATCTTCCCAGTTGTGTTTTAATTAACATTGAAAGGCCAATAAAGTGAAAATTATAGTTATTATGCTCTGTTCATTTTTAAATAGACATTGCTTATAAATTGAAAAGGGCAGTATCTAAAATAGCACAAGTGTAAGATTTCCTTTCCAGAGTTTGATTCCTATTGTAGGACCTGGAATTTAAAACAGATGGTAGGTATATGGTACAGAGCTTCACAGCTGTGTTCCACAAACTGTTGAAATGACCATTCAGAAACTTAGTAACTTGAGGTTGTATTTGAACACTATTTCTATACTTCTCTTGATTTTCCAAATTCAGTAATATTTTCACTTACAGTGTTTTATTCATTGCCAGAGCTTACTCCAGTGACTACACCATGAATCAACAACCTTTATTGTTCTTGTTGAATCATCCCAATTAGTCTAATTGTTACTAACAATTTATCATAGTAAGGGTTTTGGGGTATGTAGAATATTAAATCTTTATTTTGACTTAATTTGCTCTTGTATTTTACAGTTTTTTATACTAATGTATAATGTATGTATGTTATCTTTATTATTATCAGCTATTAGGTGTTTCTGAATAGAACATTATTTTGTTAATTTCCTAAACTGTTCCTTGTCAGTGGATAGATTATTCTCAATTTTAATTATAGCCACTGCCTGATTCTTAAAGTTTTCATAATGAATTATTTGTTTTTTAAAAAGTAGTGTCTGTGTATTTGTCTGTTTGTGCATGTACACATTCAAACTAAATACATTCCTAGATTTAATTAACCCTTGGATGATTCTGGTACCACGTTTCAAAATGTCAGACCTAGTCTTAGTGAAATAGTGGAATTCTTTCATTGAGACTCTCTCAAGCAATTTAAAGGCATTATTTGTAGGAATGGGTTTGCTTAGGTGCTTGTTTGCTTACGTTTTGTTTGTTTTGGATTTTTCTTTATTGAAGTATAATTGACATAAATTACATTAATTTCAGGTGCACAACATAGTGATTAGACATTTGTATATACATTGCAACATGATCACCACATTGTCTAGTTACCTTGACATGGTATCATCTACCGCCATGCAAAGTTACATAGTTTTTTTCCTTGTGATGAGAACTTTTCATACTTTCTAGCAACTTTTAGGAGAAGGCAATGGCACCCCACTCCAGTACTCTGGCCTGGAAAATCCCATGGATGGAGGAGCCTGGTAGGCTGCAGTCCATGGGGTCGCTAAGAGTCGGACACGACTGAGCAACTTCACTTTCACTTTTCACTTTCATGCATTGGAGAAGGAAAAGGCAACCCACTCCAGTGTTCTTGCCTGGAGAGTCCCAGGGACGGGGGAGCCTGGTGGGCTGCCATCTATGGGGTCGCACAGAGTCGGACACAACTGAAGTGACTTAGCAGCAGCAGCAACTTTTCATGTTGGAATACAATGTTGTTGACTAGAGTCACCACACACTACATTGCATTGCCATGATTTATTTATCGTTGCAAGTTTGTACCTCTTGATACCCTTCACACATTTTGTCTGACCTTTGGATCCCTCCCCCTCTGGAAACCACCAATCTCTATATCTATGAGTTTGGATTTCTTTTTATTTGTTTGATTCTTTTAGATTCCACATATAAAAGAAATGCAGGTGGGTGGGAGCACTTGCCTATGACCTCTTTACTATTTTCCTTTGGTGAGGAAGTTTATTTGTAAAATTTCTTAGACTCTAAATACTAGTTTTTATAGAAAATCTTTTTAAGAATATGCCTTTTTTAATTTAAATTACTTATCATTTGCTTTCCTGTGTCTTGCAATCTGTATTTCTCCCTGGATAACAGGAATGGTATTTCTTGGTGTAAGAAAATTCTGTAACTTTTTGTAGATCCGCTAGATGTGATAGACGTGGATTGGTCTGGTCTTATGCCAAAGCATCCAAAAGAGCCACGAGAGCCTGGAGCCGCGCTCTTAAAATTCACACCTGGAGCTGTTATGCTGCGAGTTGGCATTTCTAAAAAGTTGGCTGGTCCTGAGCTCTTTACGAAAGTCAAGGAAACATGTCAGAGACTTTTAGAAAAGCCCAAAGGTAATTCCATCCCAGTTTAAGTGTGTAATGTCTAATATAAATATAAAGATGCCTTTGAAAAGGATTCTGTTCTGTTCTCATGTAGCAGTTATGATATAAGAATTTTTTTTTAAGAATCACTTATTTTCATTATTTAATCCTCATGGTCAAAGTTTGTTTTATTTTGAGAGAAATTTAAACCTACAGATGAGTTGTAAACATAGCGCAATGATCTTTCTGCATCACAATTACTTTTTAACAGGTAAGTGTGAAAGTGCTCAGTGGTTTGCCCAGGGCCAAATGAGGTAGATCTTAGGAAAGTGAACTTAGATATTTCTCATATCTAAGCAGATTGATAATCTTGGCAGGGCTTTCCCCTGGGAAATGGAGAATTTTGCTCAAATGCAGATGTTTAGATTGAGACTTACAAAGTGCTTAAGAACTCAGTCTGTGAACCAGATGGCCTGGATTCCAATAGGTACACCACTTAATAGCTATAGGCAATCTATATGTTACTGTCACCATCTGCAAACTGGGAGAAATTATACTGCCAAGCCACCTGATTGTTAGGAGGAGCAAATGAGTTATCACAAGTAAAACACTTAGAATAGTTTCTGACATGCAGTGATGCCTAGTAAATATTACTACTGCTGTTTAGTTTGAAAGTATTTTATCACATTGATTTTAGACAGTGAAAACAGCTACAGCTTTTTATTATTCCAGAACATTTTTAGTTTGTAGAATTTTTTTTTCCTCCTGTTATCTGAAACCTACCTCACGGTGTTTTGGCAGCTTATTGGGCTTCCCTGGTAGCTTGGCTGGTAAAGAATCCACCTGCAATGCAGGAGACCCCAATTTGATTCCTGGGCCAAGAAGTTCCCCTGGAGAAGGGATAGGCTACCCACTCCAGTATTCTTGGGCTTCCCTGGTGGCTCAGATGGTAAAGAATGCACCTACAATGCAGGAGACCTAGTTTCAGTCCCTGGTTGGGAAGATCCCCTGTGTTTTGGCAGCTTATTAATACTTTATTAATGGGGAAGAGGAATGTGAAAAGGATAGGGGGTAAAAGATGAAAGCAGTAAGATTATTTAATGTTTTATCATGTTCATGAGAGTGAAAAAGTTTGAGGTAAAAGAATTGAGCTTTTTACTAATATAAAATTGGAAAAAGTTTGTTTTATGTTTCATGAATACATGTTCTCTCTTCAGCTGTTAGCATAAGCAGAAACTGTCTTGATTTTAATACGGCCCAATATACATAGAACATAAATTATAAGTGAATATGTGTTAATCTGACAAATGACCACTGTCTTAAGTTCTTGCCCCATTCTTTCCCCCTTGTTTGATTGGCTCTGTGATCTTAAGCATGTAACTCCTGTGGGCATAAAATGATGTAGTGAAATCCCTAAGGTCTTATCCATATCTGCAGCTGTTTGCTTCTGTGACTTTTGTTAATGGCATTTCAAGTTAAAATCTGTTGCATAGTTAGCAAAATTAGACTATAGTTTGTCCCTAATGATCACTTAAACAATGAAAATATACACTGTGAAGAAGGATTTGATTTTTCCTTACCAAGTAGTCCAGGCTTCCCTGGTGGCTCAAGACAGTAAAGAATCTGCCTGCAATGTGGGAGACCCAGGTTCGATTCCTAAGTCAGGAAGATCCCCTGGAGAAGGAAATGGCAACCCACTCCAGTGTTCTTGCCTGGAAAATCCCATGGGCAGAGAAGCCTGGTGGACTACAGTCCATGGGGTCTCAAAGAGTCGGACACGACTGAACGACTAACACTTTACCAAGTAGTCCTGTTTTTTGGTGGTGAGTAGCTTTATTAGACAACTAATATATGATACTGAATAGAAGTTCTCTAAGGAATAGGACTGTATTTACTGCTATATCCAGTGTCTGATGATCTGTACTACTAATTTTGCCATTGCCTTGAATAGTATGTGACACATAGTATTTGATAAATATTTGTGAAATAACTGATACTGATTTTTTTTTCTAATCCATTTTGTCTGTTTCTGTGTCCCAATACTGAAGAAAGTATATCCCTACTCAGTATGTAATTTTTTAATTGGAGTATAATTGCGTTACAATTTTGTGTTAGCTTCTGCTGTGCAGTGAAGTGAATCAGCTATATGTATACATATGTCCCCTCCCTCTTGGACGTCCCTCCCACCACCTCCGCCGCCCCCCACACCCCGATCCCACCCTCTAGGTCCTCACTGAGCTGGGCTTCTTGTGCTGTACAGCGCTTCCCAGTAGCTATTTTACACACAGCAGTGTGTATATGTCACTCCTAATTTCCCAGGATATGTTTTAAATTCTAAAGGCTTAAAGCAGAAAACTTGCATGTGTACTAAAATCTAAATTTCTTTTGTCTTAGGTTTTTTGATTATAGTATGATTAAGTACTTTTGAACTAAACTTTCCCAGTTATTTTAGTTTCTTTGGTTTACTTGCACTTAGGTTTAATCTTCTCGAGTCATTTGGTACTGGTCAGTTTAGATCCAGGAAGGGACTAAGGCTAGCCATGTTACACTTTCCAGTGATGTTTGCAAGTGTGTTTTGTACTTTATAAAAGTAATTTGTCCTAATGAGCAGTTTTCAAGGAAGTGCTTGGACTAAATGCAGGTTTCTTTCTTTGTAGTTACAGTAGAATGGTTGTTAATGTTTGTTTTTTTAAATAGTGTGCATTATATGGCTGTGTCATCGGCTCAAACACTGCTTTGTGTGAATCACGTGAGGAAGTGCCTTTTCCCAAGGTAACCTAGTTCCAACTGTGGAGAGTGTAGATCTAGTGGGAAGACGCTCCCACTGTATTTTAAAAAGCTCTGCAGATGATTCAGATAGACATCAGAGTTTGTGAACTATTTTTGAGTTTTTATTTACATTTTTGCTTTTTATCATCAACTATATTACATAAGACAACTTTTTTCTTAACTAAATATCTTATCTCACTGTTTATGCCTAGCAGTTCAGGAAATGAAATATATAATGCAAGTCCATCAATTTTTAGTCACATGTGTCCATTTTGTTTTTATCTGGTGGTTCTTTACTCTTTTCCTTGCTAGCAGTAACCTGTTTGATCGTGTTGTTATAGAAACACTACCCAGTACCATTTTGCACTCTTGACCAGCTCTTAGAGTGCTAGCTTTGAAGTTACTATTCTTACTCTTTTCAATTATTGACTGGTCCTATTTTCTGAATTTTTCTTTCCTTTTTGTCTACTTTTAACAGATTTTCTCCTCACCTTGCAAGCTGTAACTTACAGTGATTTTAATTTGATACCTTGTCCCTGGTTTTTATAGTGACCGAATATTGGATAAAATTTGTAGATCTAAACACCTCATCACTTTCCTAATGGAGATTTTCGGGGATCACACTGTAGTCACATTATTATAGCAAGATTCAAATGTAGTAAAGTCCTGAACCTAAAACTTTTAGTGGTTGATGGTAAGCAATATATTGAATTTGACTTTACTAATTAACTTGAACTTTTCTTCTCATAGTTCAGTTCAGTCGCTCAGTCGTGTCCGACTCTTTGCAGCCCCATGAATCGCAGCACGCCAGGCCTCCCTGTCCATCACCAACCCCCGGAGTTCACTCAGACTCACGTCCATCGAGTCAGTGATGCCATCCAGCCATCTCATCCTCTGTCGTCCCCTTCTCCTCCTGCCCCCAATCCCTCCCAGCATCAGAGTCTTTTCCAATGAGTCAACTCTTCACATGAGGTGGCCAAAGTACTGGAGTTTCAGCTTTAGCATCATTCCTTCCAAAGAAATCCCAGGACTGATCTCCTTTAGAATGGACTGGTTGGATCTCCTTGCAGTCCAAGGGACTCTCAAGAGTCTTCTCCAACACCACAGTTCAAAAGCATCAAGTCTTCGGGACTCAGCCTTCTTCACAGTCCGACTCTCACATCCACACATGACCACAGGAAAAACCATAGCCTTGACTAGACGGACCTTTGTTGGCAAAGTAATGTCTCTGCTTTTGAATATGCTGTCTAGGTTGGACATAACTTTCCTTCCAAGGAGTAAGCGTCTTTTAATTTCATGGCTGCAGTCACCATCTGCAGTGATTTTGGAGCCCAAAAAAATAAAGTCTTACACTGTTTCCAGTTTCCCCATCTATTTCCCATGAAGTGATGGGACCGGATGCCATGATCTTCGTTTTCTGAATGTTGAGCTTTAAGCCAGCTTTTTCACTTTCCACTTTCACTTTCATCAAGAGGCTTTTGAGTTCCTCTTCACTTTCTTCCATAAGGGTGGTGTCATCTGCATATCTGAGGTTATTGGTATTTCTCCCGGCAATCTTGATTCTAGCTTGTGCTTCTTCCAGTCCAGCGTTTCTCATGATGTACTGTGTATATAACCCATGTCTAAATTCTGTCTCTCCATTTTGCTTTTCTTATATCTTAAAAAAAGTGACTATCAGAATATTTATTTTTGTTTGAGACTAGCAGTAAAACTAGGCTTCCCTGGTGGCTCAGTGGTAAAGAATCTGCCTGCAATTCAGGAGATCCAGGTTTGATCCCTGGGTCAGGAAGAGCTCCCGGAAGAGGGCATGGCAACCCACTCCAGTATTTTTACCTGGAGAATCCCCATGGACAGAGGAGTCTGGAGGGCTGCAGTCCATGGGGTCGGTCGCACAGAGTTGCACATGACAGAAGCAACTAAGCAGCAGCAGCAGCAAAGCTATATGTTGGCGTTCTCTCACAGAGCGCAGGTCGCATTTAATATTACAAAATAATTTTCACCAATGTTGGTGAAGTGAGGCGAAGTCACTCAGTTGTGTCCGACTCTTTGCGATCCCATGGACTGTCACCTACCAGGCTCCTCTGTCCATGGGATTCTCCAGGCAAGAATACTGGAGTGGGTTGCCATTTCCTTTTGCAGGAGATCTTTTCAACCCAGGGATTGAACCCAGGTCTCCCACATTATAGGCAGATGCTTTACCATCTGAGCCACCAAGGAAGTCAATGTTGGTAACTTCGATAATATATAGACTTTGTGGACTATTCATCCAAGCAGTTAACACTTCTGTTTTCAGAAGCCTTAATGTGTGTTCTTTTTTTGAAAGATACAGACAGTCTCTTTGAACATGAACTCGGGGCTCTCAACATGGCTGCATTACTACGAAAAGAGGAAAGAGCAAATCTGCTTAGTAATCTTGGACCATGTTGTAAAGCATTATGCTTCAGACGGGATTCTGCAATCCGAAAGCAGCTTGTTAAAAATGAGAAGGTACTGTTATTTCCTTAGAAAAATCGGAAAGTGTTGAGTCGTATGGACATATTTTTCATTTGATTGCTTTACAGTGAGGTTCAGGTCTCATTATCTGTTTTTATGCATTGGTTTCCCAGTCATATACACATGTAAGAGAAAAAATTTTATTAGAATTTATAATACCTTTTATTTTACTTTAATACCGTTGAAGAACATTTGTTTTGAATAGCAAATTGTTAGAGGCTTAAAGAAAATTTAAAATATTCCTGTGAAATACTTTTCATTTGTAAAGTTTCTTTCAGTAATAAAATATACTAGAAATTTATTTAAATTGAAGATCAAGGAAAAACATTTCCCAGATACAGAGTGGTAAGGAGATTTTATTACTATATAGAGCATGTTTATATATATAGTGTTTATGAAAATATACCAAGTTGAAGAGAGGAAACAAATAGAAGTGATTATGTGTAAGCATTTACTTGAGCAGAATAAAGGGACTTGAAACCCAGCTATTTTCTGTTTGATTCAGGTAAGGAACCCCAGTTGAGAGGCTGTATGGTTTGCAGTATCATCAGACTCCTGCTCCCTTTTTATAAAAAATATTTTGTAACATTTCCTGGTTCCTTCTCTAATGTGCCATAGTACCCTTCAAAAATTATGATGCCCAAAAACACCCCTGCAAATTTCTTATTGAGAACCATTGTTCAGAACCTTGTAAATCCTTCCAGTTCAGGGTAGACCATGGATATGACATTATCAAAGTTCTGTTATGGTTTGGCCCTTGTATCATTGGTTATAAGGGCTTAGAGTTGGGAAGACAGTGGAGTACAGAGGGAAAACAAAGGAAGGTTTTGTTTTTTTTTGAATGATGAAATTTCTCTATTCTATTCTGATTGTGGTCATGGTTTCTTAACTATAAACATGAGTTAAAAACTCATAGAACTGTATACATAAAAAGCTAGTTTTAGTGTATCACAACTTAAAAAAAAATCTTTTTTTGTAATGCAAATGTGACCAAGGCATCATTGTTCCTTTAAGGATTCTAGAAGAGAAATAGCAGAATGCTGGAAATAGCAAATCTTACCTTATTTCATTATTCATGGTTGGAGAATGTTAAACAAAATTTCACGACAGTAACTTTCAAAACTTCTAAGATAGTTTTGCTGCTGCTGCTGCTAAGTCGCTTCAGTCGTGTCCGACTCTGTGCGACCCCATAGACCGCAGCCCATCAGGCTCCACCGTCCCTGGGATTCTCCAGGCAAGAACACTGGAGTGGGTTGCCATTTCCTTCTCCAGTGCATGAAAGTGAAAAAATAAAGTGAAGTCGCTCAGTCGTATCCGACTCCTAGCGACCCCATGGATTGCAGCCTACCAGGCTCCTCCATCCATGGGATTTTCCAGGCAAGAGTACTGGAGTGGGGTGCCATTGTCTTCTCCTCTAAGATAGCTTTAGGTTCCAATAATAGAGGTCTACCTCTTAGAACAAAGGAGATGGTAGTTTCGCAGTAGATGGCGTGGATCAGCTGTCTTTGGAGAATTTGTTCAGTTCTAGAGCCTGCATCTTATGGCACATTAGCAGACCAGTAAGGAGTGTGGAATGTTCGGTGCCCTGTGAAAGTAAGATTGAATTAGTGTGGAACTTCATACAATGTGCCATGTGTTTTTGTTGTTTTGTTTTGTCATTGGAAACAGTGAAGTGAAAGCTACTTGATTACCTGTCAGGGATTGTCAAGAAGATTGCTTTCTTTTGTAAGATTCCTTGAGTCTGAAAACAGCATTACTTAATTTTGCTTTTAAATATCCAGTACAGCCCATGTGGCGCTACTAGTAAAGAACTTGCCTGCCAATGCAGGAGATGTTTGATCCCTGGGTTGGGAATGCCCCCTGGAGGAGGGCATGGCTACCCACTCCAGTATTGTTGCCTGGAGAATCCCATGGTCAGAGGTGCTTGGCAGGCTACAGCCCATGGGGTCACAAAGAGTCTGACACGACTAAAGCGACTGAGCATGTACACACAGCTAACTTAATACCTATCGCAAACTGATTTTTCTTATAACTGATTTTTGTTAGCAGTTAAACCTGTCTTTTCTACTGTCACCTAATCTACATCTTTTTAAACTTTTTCTCCAAATAGGGCACCGTAAAACAAGCTTATACAAATGCTCCAGTGGTAGACAATGAACTGTTACGACTGAGTCTTCGATTATTTAAGCGAAAGACGATGTGCCAAGCCCCAGGACCTGAAAAGACTGAAGATGATAAACTTTCACAGTCCGGTATCCAACAGGAACTCTGTGTGTCTTAAGACTGAAGTCCAGGTACATTTTTGGTACTATTTTCGTTAGGAGTGTGTAGTCTTTTTCAAAGTTCTTTGGTTTGACAAGCATTATTAGTGACAAAGACAGAAAAGACTTACCAGCCATGCTAAAATAGTGATGAACTTTTTTAATAAAGTTTAAAGACACTAGTTTGGCGAGCTTAAGATTTTACATAAATTTTTACACTGTCCAAAATAATGTGAAAGCATCTAGATTGAGTTGTAATTTATTCTATACCTTTTGGTAAAACTGAAGCTTTTGGAAACAGTCATCCTTACGCTTCTAGCCTACACAGATTTTTTTATGAAATGGAGCCAGAGCCACTGACTTATGTACTGGATCATCCTTACAGAAACTGCGATTTTCTCCAGAAACAGTGTGTTCACTGAATAAACATACACACACCATGCACCACCGTGATGCACAGGACACAGAGGGGTGCTGCTGTGTGTAGGCTGGCCTCCCGAAGGAGCAAGCCACAGTCCTGTTTTCTGAAATTCTAAGTAAAACTACTTAATGACTCTTCAGTTTGTTAAAATATATGTGCATTGTTACAATGTATATTGGATATATTTCAATTCTCAATGGTTTTGTTTGTTATCAGAGATTGTCAACTTTTTATTTTTAATAAATGTACCTTCCCTTTCCTTGTTCTAGATTTACTTTGTTCATTAATCTTATTCCTGATGTTCAAAAACATTTGTCATCAACATTATATGTTTCGTACTTAACATATTTTACTGCTTGAGTTATTGGACAGCTGTAAATAATGTGATGAGAGTTGAGGATGTACTTTAAGTATAGCTCAGTAATACTTGAAACAAACCATACTTTTCAGAACTGTAACCTTTGATTATATTAATCTGCCTCTAACCTATAATATATAAACAATTTACTTTTTATAAGTTACAGTATATCTGCTTTATTTTGTATGTACATATTTAACTCATGAAGTGGACTCCTAGAAGTATCTGAAATGGACTCCAAAGTGCAGAATTTGTGGGCAGACAGTAAAAATAATGAAGGAAACCAATCAAAATTGTAATTTTCCAATTGCCTTTCACAGGTTTTTGTTAAAACTGTAATTCTATGTTAGCTGTCTCAGTAGTTTTGTACCTTGTCTCTGTGGGTAATATACTGTAACAGGTTGAAAGTTTATATTCAGGAACATATATTGTAGTCATTGTGCACTTAATTTTTATAAAATACTTAACCAGAAAAGGAATTAGTCATATTTCCAAATGACCTGGAAAGCATGTATAAGAAAACTGCAAGTAGCGAAGCAAAAACCAAAAAGGTAAGCAAAAAGATTTTTCAGGTGTCTGTTTCTTCTTACCAATTGGTAAATCTTTTGAATAAGGAAAAAATGTAAAATTCTTTAATGACCTGGAGAATGAATACCCTTTAGAAAATTACCTTCTGTTTTAGTGGATAATAGTGTTCTCTGTAGCATAAAGATTTAAAGTCCTAGATTCTCTGAGTTCAAAGACATGTGGAGTATAACAAAAGTTATGGTTATCCTGTTCTGTCCATTGACTTTTAGGAATATTTCTTTACAGAATGAAAACTATACAGGTAGATTTGCCATTTAGTCAAATCTGTTGCCTTTTTAGTTTGAATATGTTAAGTTGTAAAAGAAAAATTTTAAACTCTTTCTTTGCTTAATCACAGAACTCAGAGCTTTATGCTCCCAATGGGAATGCAGTGTTAAGTCTCATAAACATTCTATGTATTGCTAATCATATACCCATAAAATTTTTCTAAAGTGAACTTTTGTTGGATTTTCCATAAAATTTCTTGGACCAGTATTTGTGGAAACATCTTTTGATCTATAAACTATTTGTTAGTAAAGTCTTCTGTCTCGTAACTGATGAAGTTTGTCCACTTGTCACAACTGGACTCTAGCTGCTTGCAATAAGGAGTTGTCCAGCTAGAGAAGAGGCAAGACTGTGTCTGCAATCCACAGTAAATAAAATGATAGTTAACAGATACTTACATTCTGTTGAATCAGTTGGTTTCTTTTGCGAAGGACAGATTTCCTATTTTGTAAAGTCTTGTACTAACTTTTTCATTAAAAAATTCTCACCATACTCAAGTAGTACCTTAATATGTTAAAATCTGACCTGTCACTTCTCTTTATTCTGATCAGTAACTGCAGGTTATCTTTCCCATCCTTCCCCATGACCACTTGTGACTTATCTCTATTAATCTGAGAATTTGTGGCATCAGCAGAACATCCTCTGTTATTCCTTACTGTTCAGTTGGGTAAAGATTAAGGTAAACAGCATCTATAGTGTCAGTGATGCTTTCAATTTGTTATTTTAAAAGGATATGGGTTCCAGCTCAAGATAACAGTTTCCTCTGAAAAAAAGAAAAAACAGCATTAGCCGAGAGATTCCTACAAGGAAAAACCCATTTCTAAGCTGGTAGAGGCTGAGACAAAAATCTCACCATCAACTCCACTCTCAGTGTGGAGACCCACAATCAGGAGGGAAGTTGCAACCCTGCATTCTCCCTGAGGAGTGAAGAGTTTGAACTCCACATCTTGCATCCCAACTTCTAAGACCTGCCCTGGAGAGACAACGCCCCTAAACAACAACATAAATTATGAGACCCACACTGAGACACCATGTAATTAAGGTTCAGGTTAAAGACCAAGAGAGTATCTTATCGGCAGCAAGGAAAAAACCACTTGATACTTAATAAAGGAAGCCCTATACGACTGTTAGCAGACTTCATCAACTGGAACTTTACATCCGAGAAGGAAGTGAGTGGGATGAGATATTCAAAGTGCTGAAAGGAAAAAAACTTCGAACCAAGAATTCTCTGCCTGGCAAAGTTAATGGAGAGACTAAGACTTTCCTAGACAGGAAACACTCGGAGAAGGCAATGGCATCCCACTCCAGTACTCTTGCCTGGAAAATCCCATGGATGGAGGAGCCTGGTGGGCTGCAGTCCACGGGGTCACTAAGAGTTGGACATGACTGAGCGACTTCACTTTCACTTTTCACTTTCATGCATTGGAGAAGGAAATGGCAATGCACTCCAGTGTTCTTGCCTGGAGAATCCCAGAGACAGGGGAACCTGGTGGGCTGCCGTCTATGGGGTCGCACAGAGTCAGACATGACTGAAGCGACGCAGCAGCAGCAGCAGTAGCAGACAGGAAACACTAATGTGGTTAATCACCACTGGTCTCAGCTTTACAAGAAATGTTAAATGGACTTTAAGCTGAAATGAAAGCACTATTAACAAGAAAAGCAAAGTATAAATCTCTGGTAAAAGTAAATATATAGTAGAATTCAGAAAAAGCTAATGTAACAGTAATGGGTTAAGTCCTTTTAAGGCTAGTGTGCAGGTTAAAAGACAAAATTAGTAAAAATAACTTCTGCCATAATGATTTGTTAATGTTTGTTAATAAAAAGGTACAAATTTTAACATTTATAAATAAATAAATTTTAAAATGGGATTACAGTGTAGAATTGTAATTACCATTAGCTTGAGCTCATACTTGTCATCAACTTAAAATAGACTGTAATAAATAAGTTGTTTTATGTAAGCATCATGGTACCACAAAGCAAAAACTATAAAAGATACACAAAAGATAGAAAAATCTAAGCATACCCACTACAGAAAATCAAATCACAAAGAGATCAAAAGGAAAAAAAGGAATTACAAAGTAGCCAGAAAACAACAAAATGATAATAAGTACATAAGGCGATGGCACCCCACTCCAGTACTCTTGCCTGGAAAATCCCATGGATGGAGGAGCCTGGTAGGCTGCAGTCCATGGGGTCGCTAAGAGTCGGACACGACTGAGCGACTTCACTTTGACTTTTCACTTTCACGCATTGGAGAGGGAAAAGGCAACCCACTCCAGTGTTCTTGCCTTGAGAATCCCCGGGACGGGGGAGCCTGGTGGGCTGCCGTCTATGGGTCTCACAAGGTCGGACACAACTGAAGTGACTTAGCAGTAGCAGTACCAATAATTAAATGTAAATAGACTACATTCTCAAATCAAAAGACATCAAGTGGCTGAATGGATTAAAAAACCAAGACCTAGCTATAGTCTGCCTATAAGAGATTCACTTCAAATCTATGGACACAGACTGAAAGCAAAGGAATAGCAAAAGATATTCCTTGCAGATGGAAACCAAAAGAAAGTTGGAGTAGCAATACTTATATCAAACAAAATAGACTTTTAAGACAAAAACTGTAGTAAGAAGCAAAGAAGGTCATTGTATAATGATAAAGAGGTCAATCTGACAAGAGGATGTAACATTTTATAATATTTACATACCTTACATAGGAGCACCTGCTGCTGCTGCTAAGTCGCTTGAGTCGTGTCTGACTCTGTGCAACCCCATAGACGGCAGCTCACCAGGCTCCCCCGTCCCTGGGATTCTCCAGGCAAGAATACTGGAGTGGGTTGCCATTTCTTTCTCCAATGCATGAAAGTGAAAAGTGAAAGGGAAGTTGCTCAGTCATGTCCGACTCTTCTCGACCCCATGGATTGCAGCCTACCAGGCTCCTCCGTCCGTGGGACCTTCCAGGCAAGATAAAGCTAATATTAATAAACCTACAAAGAAATTGACAGTAATAGTAGGTGACTTTAATATTCCATTTTCATCATGGATAGATCATCCAGATAAAAATTAATGAGGCAATATTTGCCTTAAAAGGACATGTTGTACCAAGTGGACTTAGAAGAAAAATACAGAATATTCCACTCAAAGTAACATTCTTCTTAAGCACACATGGAATACGTTGCTGCTACTGCTGCTAAGTCGCTTGAGTCGTGTCCAACTCTGTGCGACCCCATAGACGGCAGCTCACCAGGCTCCCCTGTCCCTGGGATTCTCCAGGCAAGAATACTGGAGTGGGTTGCCATTTCCTTCTCCATATATTAGGACACAAAAAAATAATAAGTTTAAGAGCAAAACAGTATCAGTCATTTTTTCTGAGCACAATAGTATGACTAGAAGTCAATTACAAGAAACCTGGAAAATTCGCAAGTATTTGGAGGCTACTTCAGTGGGTCAAAGAAGAAATCAAAAGAGAAATTTTAGAAGCTTTGAGACAGAGTGATTCAGAGACATGCCAAAGATGTGTCAGTTGGCTCGTCAGGAGCTCAGAGCACAGGATAGGAAACTTCAGCTTTTTGCTTCTGAAAAAAGTTATGGCTTCTAGGTCAGATTTTCCTCCTGACATTAATGTACATTAGATATATCTGTTAGCTAGGTAGATAGCAAACTATCTACTTACCTATCTACTTCTCCAATTAGGAAAATGGAATGGGAAAAAATTATTTACAATGTGACTCATCAATGGCTTAATTTCTAAAATAAACAAATAGCTCATACAGCTCAACAAAAAAACCCCAAACAACTCAACCCAAAAATGGACAGAAGCTCTGAATAGACATTTCTCCAAAGAAGAGATACAGATGACCAAGAGGCACATGAAAAGATGTTCAGCATTGCTAATTAATAGAGAAATGCAAATCAAAACTACAATGAGATACGTTTAAAAGTCTACAAACAATATATGCTGAAGGGGGTGTGAAGAAAAGAGAACCCTTCTACCTGTTGGTGGGAATATAAATTGGTGCAACTGTATGGAAAACAGTATGGAAGTTTCTCAGAAAACTAAAAATAGAATTACCATATGATCCAGCAATCCCACTCCTAGGCATCAGTTCAGTTCAGTTCAGTTGCTCAGTCATGTCCGACTCTTTTCGACCCCATGAATTGCAGCACACAAGGCCTCCCTGTCCATCACCAACTCCCAGAGTTGACTCAAACTCACGTCCATCGAATCAGTGATGCCATCCAGCCATCTCATCCTCTGTCGTCCCCTTCTCCTCCTGCCCCCAATCCCTCCCAGCATCAGTCTTTTCCAGTGAGTCAACTCTTCCCAAGAGGTGGCCAGAGTACTGGAGTTTCAGCTTTAGCATCAGTCCTTCCAATGAACACCTAGGACTGATCTCCTTTAGGATGGACTGGTTGGATCTTTCAGTCCAAGGGACTCTCAAGAGTCTTCTCCAACACCACAGTTCAAAAGCATCAAGTCTTTGGCACTCAGCTTTCTTCACAGTCCAACTCTCACATCCATACATGACCACAGGAAAAACCATAGTCTTGACTAGACGGACCTTTGTTGGCAAAGTAAGGTCTCTGCTTTTGAATATGCTGTCTAGGTTAGTCATAACTTTCCTTCCAAGGAGTAAGCATCTTTTAATTTCATGGCTGCAGTTACCATCTGCAGTGATTTTGGAGCCCAGAAAAA
>NW_011494917.1:4121151-4141802 GCF_000754665.1 Bison bison bison | reverse complement strand
AAGTTCACAGTTCACGTACTGCTGAAGCCTGGCTTGGAGAATTTTGAGCATTACTTTACTAGCATGTGAAATGAGTGCAATTGTGCAGTAGTTTCAGCATTCTTTGCTGTTGCCTTTCTTTGGGATTGGAATGAAAACTGACCTTTTTCAGTCCTGTGGCCACTGCTGAGTTTTCCAAAGTTGCTGGCATATTGAGTGCAGCACTTTCACTGCATCATCTTTTAGGATTTGAAAGAGCTCAACTGGAATTCCATCACCTCCACTAGCTTTGTTCATAGTGATGCTTTCTAAGGCCCACTTCACATTCCAGGATGTCTGGCTCTAGGTGAGTGATCACACCATCGTGATTATCTTGGTCATGAAGATCTTTTTTGTACAGTTCTTCTGTGTATTCTTGCCACGTCTTCTTAGTATCTTCTGCTTCTGTTAGGGATATACCATTTCTGTCCTTTATCAAGCCTATCTTTGCATGAAATGTTCCCTTGGTATCTCTAATTTTCTTGAAGAGATCTCTAGTCTTTCCCATTCTGTTGTTTTCCTCTGTTTCTTTGCATTGATTACTGAGAAAGGCTTTCTTATCTCTTCTTGCTATTCTTTGGAACTCTGCATTCAGATGCTTAAATTTTTCCTTTTCTCCTTTGCTTTTCGCTTCTCTTCTTTTCACAGCTATTTGTAAGGCCTCCCCAGACAGCCATTTTGCTTTTTTGCATTTCTTTTCCATGGGGATGGTCTTGATCCCTGTCTCCTGTACAGTGTCACAAACCTCCGTCCGTAGTTCATCAGGCAGTCTATCTATCAGATCTAGTCCCTTAAATCTATTTCTCACTTCCACTGTATAATCATAAGGGATTTGATTTAGGTCATACCTGAATAGTCTAGTGGTTTTCCCTACTTTCTTCAATTTAAGTCTGAATTTGGCAATAAGGCATACATCCATGCAAAAACTAATTCAAAAAGATACATGTATCCCTGCGTTCATAGCAGCACTATTCACAATAGCCAAGACACAGAAACAAGCTGCATGTCCCTCGCCAGATGAATGAATAAAAAAGATGTCCATATATGCGATGGAATACTACTCAGTCATAAAAAAAATGAAACAGTGCCATTTGCAGCAACATGGATGAACCTAGAAATTATATACTAAGTGAAGTCATAAAGAAAGAGACTGAATGGTATCACTTATATGTGGAATCTAAAATAGGACACCAATCTATCAGTGAAACAAATAGAGTCACAGACATAGAGAATAGACTTATGGTTGCCAAGGGGAAAGGGGTTGGAGGAAGGATGGAGTGGGAGATTGGGGTGAACAGAGGCAAGCTTTATATATAGGAGGATAAAAAAGATCCAGCTGTGTCACACACACAACTATATTCCATGTCCAATGATAAACCAGGATGGAAAAGAATATTTTTTTAAAGTATATATAACTGAATCACTTTAATTATCTAAGCCAACTATACTTCAATTTTAAAATAAAATAATTATGGGAACTCCCTGAACATGGACTGGACTTGACTCAAAACAAATGGAGAAACATGAATGGTAAAGGTGAGTGACTCTACGCCTAGGTCATAAAAGACACAATAGTTTCTTATTTGCTCTCTTAGATCACTTACTCTGAGGAAGCCAGCTGCCATGTCATGAAAACATTTCAAACCATTTTGCAGAGAAGTCCATATGGAGAAACCCAGGCTTTGTGTCACCAGCCAGTTGAGTGCACCATCTTGGAAACAGATCCTCCAGCCCCAGTCAAGCCTTCAAGCTTTCTTTATAGTTCCTTGACTTAGTTTAATGCTGTTTTCACTGAATTTGTTCCTCATCAGAAGAGGTAAAAGATGTGCCATTTAAATCACAGTTTAAACATTTGTGTATTATTCTCAATATAAGCTATACCTAGAGCTAGCTGGGATTTGAAGATTACTAGAATATATTTTGCAGATCCTTCAAGCTGTATCCTTTAATCATTCCAGATAAATCTGTCAGCAGAATCCTTCTGTAGGTACATGTATATCCAAGAAAACTTTGGACCAGATAACAAAGGTCTGTTCCAATTAAATGAGGTAAGCATGTAAAACTGCTGTGTAAATTGTAATCTACTCTACAAATACAAGATACCTGCAGCTCTCCTTTTCATCTGACCAGTTCTTTGTAATGTTAATGGGCTGAATTTCGTCCCTCTGTCAAGTTGGTATGTTGAAATCCCAACCCCCAATACCAATGAACAAATACATCAGAAGGTAACATATTTGGAGATGTGGTCTTTAAAGAGGTGATTAAGTTATGATGAAACAGGATGGGCCCCTAATCCAATATGACTGTTGTTGCCCTTATACGAAAAGGAAGAGACACCAGGAGTAGTGTGTATGCCTGAAAGAGGCAGCAAGAGAGAGAACCATCTGCACACCAAGGAGAGAGGAAATCGCCCTGTCGGCACCTTGGTCTTGGATTTGCAGCCTCCAGAACTGTGAGAAAATAAATTTCTGTTTTACAGCCAGTCTGTGATGTCATGTTATGGCAGCCCTAGCAAATGGATACAGAGGGTCACTTCACTTAATCCATCCTGTACGTCCTCACAGCCATAGTCCAAGTATAGGTCCACAGCATTATTGTTAAAATACTCAATGTATTTTTTATTAAGCATTGCAAATTGCATCCAATAACTGTTACGTATACCCCCAACAATCTACTAATTAATCAAGCCCAACAATAGTTCATTCTTGCAAAACCAATAAGTTAGGGCAAAACACCCTACAGTTTATACAAGACAGCTCCTAGCACTTGCAGGCAGGGAGTGGGGAATTCCACCTTATTTAGTGCATCATAATAAGCATCAGATGGCATCCCTAATAGCTCAGCGGTAAAGAATCCCCCTGCAGTGTAGGAGAAACAGGAGATGAGGGTTCGATCTCTGGGTCAGGAAGATCCCCTGGAGGAGAAAATAGCAACCCACTCCAGTCTACTTGCTTGGGAAATCCCATGGACAAGGAAGCCTGGTGGGTTACAGTCCGTGGGGTTGCAAAGAGTCAAATGTGACCAAGTGCACATGTGTGCACAAGAAGCATCAGGAGAACTGTACGGAAAGGGATATGAATGATGGTTCTGATTTTAAAGCCCATTATGTTTGGAAACGAAACAAAAACTTCTAAATGACAGAGAAACATCCATTAATACTAAATCCTAGGTCTCATTTCTTGATTTGGACCATGCTGCTTAATATTCAGACGCCCTATCTTAGCCCCAGCTTCCTCATCCATTCTCCATGCTGCCATCAGAATAAGTTCCTCTAAAATACAGATGTTATCGACTTGTTTTTCTGGCTGGGGCCTTGCCACTGTCAAGTAATAAGCTTAAGTGAGTCACTTAATCTCTCTTAAGCATCACTTTCTCAATCTATAAAGTAAGGAAGTTGGGTTGTAGACTGTTTTAAGTTTCCAGGACTTTCTCTGTCACTCCTCCACTTAGAAATCTGTGAACAGTTCCTGTTTTCCATAGAACAAAATTCAAATACATAGTTGGTTTGTGAAGGCCCTTCACAGTCTCTCCCCAATCCACCTTCTAGCTGCATCTCCCTCCCATCACGATTTTTCTTTCACACCCAGTGGACCTCGAGTGACTCCATGTGCTTGCTCATTCTCTGTGAGACTACTGCTGCTAAGTCGCTTCAGTCGTGTCCGACTCTGTGCGACCCCATAGACGGCAGCCCACCAGGCTCCGCCGTCCCTGGGATTCTCCAGGCAAGAACACTGGAGTGGGTTGCCATTTCCTTCTCCAGTGCATGAAAGTGAAAAGTGAAAATGAAATCGCTCAGTCGTGTCTGACTCTTAGCGACCCCATGGACTGCAGCCCACCAGGCTCCTCCGTCCATGGGATTTGCCAGGCAAGAGTACTGGAGTGGGGTGCCATTGCCTTAGCATCGTGGCTATTGTATCTTGCCTACTTTTGTGTGTCTGATATAGGACACTGACAGGGTTCAGAACAAGCTACCCCCAAATATGCCCCCTTGGTGTATTAACTATTTTAAGCCAAAGGAATTTGAGAAAAACAGCAGAAGCAGAAAGATCTCTGACCTTCTCCCACTCCCTTTCCCGTGAAACAGGTCACAAGACCCTCGTGTGAGAGGTGCCCTCCCTATCTCCAAGATGGTGAGATATGGAGAAGCATCTATGCAAGCAGGTCTTGCAAAGCTTTCACCAGTTTCTTACATTTAGGTCCTAGTCCCTTTGTCCTGTTGTATTTCTCCACAACTTTCCACTCAAACCTAGTAGAAAAACTTGAGTGTACCTGCTGCTTCAAGTCACTTTCTTATGTAAGCTCCTGTGTTGCATACATTTATATTAAATAAATCTGAATGCTTTTCTCCTGTTAATCTGTTTAATTTTCAGACCCAGCTAGGGATCCTAAGAGGGTTGAGGGAAACTTTTTCTCCCCTACAGCCAGACATGTAAATACTTTATTAATAAATGTTGATGTTTGCCATTTCCTCCTTGAATACACCTGCCTGCTTACACTCCAGTGCCTCCTTTATTATTAAACTGGTGTTTATCCTTTAGATACAGTTAAATGCCACCTGGTGATTTTTTTCTTTTCCTGTTTCCAGTCAAACATTCTCTCCTCTCTGCACTTTCTGTCTGTCACGGCACATCTCTTCTGTACGTTATCACAGTCCCTGTTATGTCACTCCTGTAGTTAACATTCTCGCTGGTGGGATGCATGTCCAGATTGTTTTCCAAATTAGGAACAGCTTGTATTCAAACACCATTTGTAACTGTACCTTTTAGTCCCCGTTTCCATCTCATTCTAGTGGTTTTTTTTACTTGAACACAGTGTTAATTTAACAAGAAGGCCATTAGACTGACGAGGCTGTAATGCCTTAGCAGCTTATGTAAGCCACCTGAAACCGCAGCCCAAAATGCTTCACGGTTAAGAAATCAAAGTCTAAGGACATACCATGTGCTGTCACTTACACGTGGAATCTAGACTGTGACACAGATGAACTTATCAACGAAACAAACAGACTCACAGAGAGAGCAGACTTGTGGGTGCCATCGGGGAGGGGACGTGGGAGAGGGATGGATTAGAGGTTTGGGGTTAGCAGAGGCAAACTTACACATAGGGTGGATAAAAACAAGGTCCTGCTGCATAGCACAGGGAACTGTAGTCAGTATCCTGTGATAAACCATAATGGAAAAGAATATAGAAAAAGAATGTATCTACGTGTAACTAAGGATTCCCAGGTGGCCAATGGTAAAGAATCTGACTGCCAGTGCAAGAGATTCGGTTCAATCCCTGGGTTGGGAAGATCCCCTGGAGGAGGGCATGGCAACCCACTCCAGTGTTCTTGCTGGAGAATCCCATGGACAGAGGAGCTTGGTGGGCTACAGTCTGGGGTTGCAGTCAGACGTGACTGAACACACACACACACACGAATAACTGTTATCACTGCTACACAGCAGAAATTAACACATTGTAAATCAATATTTCAATAAAATTAAATTTTTATAAAATATCAAAAAAAAAAAACAACCCCAAACTTAAGGATAACCAATCACAAACAGCCAACTAAATATTAAGTCAAAGCTAGTCAATAGTTTCCTTGCTTTGCTTCACCCTCTTCTCTATAAAAGTCACGTCACAGCTCCCCTTGGAGAAGGGGGCTCCTAATCACTTCCGGTTTGGTGCTGCCCATTTGAAACTCTTAAGAATTAAGAATTAAAAACTGGGCTTCCCTGGTGACTCAGATGGTAAAGACTCTGCCTGCAATGCAGGAGATACTGGTTGATCCCTGCTGCCGCTAGGTTGCTTCAGTCGTGTCTGACTCTGTGCGACCCCATAGATGGCAGCCCATCAGGCTCTTTCCTTGGGATTCTCTAGGCAAGAATGCTGGAGCCCTGGGTTGGGAAGAATTCCCTGGAGAAGGGAGCGGCCACCCACTCCAGTATTCTTGGCCTGGAGAATTCCTTGGACAGAGGAGCCTGGCGGGCTACAATCTGTGGGGTCGCAAAGAGCTGAACACTGACTGACTAACACTACTACTACTTTAGTAGAATTACAATGCTGTGTTAATTATTGCTGTACCGTAAAGTGACTCAGTTACATGAATTCTTTTTCATATCCTTTTCCATTATGATTTATCACAGGGTATTGACAATAGTACCCCGTGCTATATAAAAGGACCTTGTTGTTTGTCCATCCGATGTATAATAGTTTGCATCTGCCAGTCCCAGATTTCCTGTTCATCCCTCCAGCCCCTCGGCAACCACTAATCTAGTCCCTGTGTCCCTGATTCTGTTTCTGAATCTCTTTTAAGATTAACATGCTTTAGTTTTATCTTTTAACAATAGAGAATACAAGTGTTTACTGAATCCAGGCATGGGAGGAGCTAAAACTTTTCTACTCTGTCTTACAATTTGTGGAGAGTTTTTTCCTTTGGATTTATTCCTCTAAGTAAGGACAGGAGTTTTGTGATAAAACCATTATAAATGGTCAGATTTTAGCTGAGTTCACTTAAAATTGCCATCCTTTTAGTGTAGCTTTTTTTTTTTTTTTTCATATTAACATGCAAATACAGGTCATGGAGATTTCTTAGGCCTCATTAAATTGTACTCTGTAGTTCCCAGACTTTAGTTCTCTGCATTATTTTTTCCACGGCAGTTTCATCTGTAAGTGATGGGGGGAGGACAAAATGATTAAAATAACAATTATTTTTTTAATGAAAACTAGAGGTTTTACATTGGTGGCAGCAATCTTGTCTCGATTATGATCTTCATTCTTGCTCTGTCTCAGGTTCCCCCATGGATAAATGCCAATTCTTTCCATCTGCATTGCTGTCTCATGCGAAGTATTTATAAATTCATTACAACTGTTCCAAACTATCAAGGGCAATTAAATGCAGCAATAAACTTTGTCAATACTGTTACTATGGTTAACCAGCTGCCTAGAACATTCACCACCATGGATTTAGGTTCTGGAAGTTAACTAGCAAACCTGGTAACAACCACTGGTGAGGAGCCTTGAAGAGATGATTGTTTAATTAATCTTTGAATTGTGTTAATGAAAATGTTAAATAGGTTCATCCTTGAATTGGATGGTTCAGAGAGAATGTGAATTCCCTAAGGGGCAAATGTGGACAGGTTTCCTATTAAAGTCAGGCATCCAACCAAGAAGCTCTTTTAGTCATTTTGAAGTTAAAAGGGCTAGTGGATAATTTCATAATAAGTCGATGACATTTCTAGTGGCTACATATAAGATTATTACCATCTCGCCGGAAGATCTTTGTTCCTTTGGAAAAGAATCTCATATTACAATTCTTAAATAGATACTGGCTTTTATTTTCCATCAGACTCCACAGGATACAGCATAAATTAAACTTGGGGCACTTATCTTCAACAAGCAGACTTAGCAGGGATGGGAAATAGCACATGCCAGTGGTGTCACTGTTCAGTCAAGAATCTGTTAGGTTAGGGGAAATTCTATGCAGAACTTCATATAATTAAAGCAGAGGAAGCTGGTTTGTTTTTTAATTGAGAGAGACCTGTTTACTGGGCATTGGTCTGTCACGTGGGGTCCATGTATGGGGAGGAGTGGCCCTGTGGGTCAGGGCTTGTACCCGTGCCCATGCACACTGGTATCTAGTGTTGCACGGGCTTTCCTTCCCATTCAGAACGTGAACTAAACCAGTCATTAATGGAAACATGAAAGGCCCTGCCCCCAGGGGTGGGTGTGCGAAGGGAAGGAGACTTTAGCAGCACAGGTGAGGTAGGGGTGCCTATTTTTGAAGTGGCTGACAATTGCTAGCCATTAACTCCTTTCTGCCGTTTCCCCCACCCACACTCCAAAAACCATCTGTGTGGAAATTTCTTTCCTCTGTGTGGGAAGAGAAAATTCCTCTGTTGATGATACCGAGGATGGGTAGGAGGTACTTGCATGATCTTGAACATGTTTGGTATGCATAAGTTGAGAATTGTTTCAATTATGAAAATGTTTCTTCCTGCTGTTGGTACATAATGTAGAGTAAGCCTTTTTGGTATTTTAACTGTGAAGAGCTTAAATACTGGGAATTGAAATGAACCTGCTGAGCGTAAGTAATAACAGCCTTTAATGACTAAGAGTGAGTTCATAGAATATAAGTTTAAATAAGAACTCTCTAAGTGTATACATACTTTAAGCTGTAGATAGCTTAAGCTGGTTTAAGACTTCTTCATTTGAAAACAGTTTTTAAAACATTGAAAATGGGGAACTAAAAACATATTGAATCAGAAAGACTTCAACCTAATCTTAATCACAAGCAGGCTGAACTTCTATTTTTATTTGAATTAAAATCCCAAATGCCAGAGGCTTTCTGGATAACACTGAAATGTAACATCAGTGTTTCATAACTCATAGTATTGTCCTAATCCTGGTATACTTTGTCCTAGATGTATATCCTTTCTAGGACTTAGCATTATGATGTATTCAAATAGATCAGAGAAGTGAAAGTTAACTACCGGAGTCAGCTGTTTTTCTTTCTCACATTCCTATCATTTACATAATTCTTGGTATTCCGTTGACAATGTTGAACCAAGCTTTGTCCTGTGGGTCCCAGAAATGGCTTTCTGCAAAGACCCACCGTTCCCCACAAACTTAAATAGACTCGTGGATGACCCGCTTGTCTATCCATGACAATGCTAGACCTAGACCCTCCAGATTCCCACTCTCTGTCTCATAAGTGATCAGCTGAACTGGAAGCTGAACTGTTGGTCCCCATGGCCAATTAGCACTACACATCCACTAATTTAACCTAACGAAACTTCAATCAGGCTTTCTTTCCCCTCCCCACAAACCCCTGGGTCTTGACCTTCATCTTGAAGAACAGGGAGCCATCCCTCCTTACACACCCTCATGAGAATCGCCTACCTTGCCTGCAGAGACGAACAGTCCCTGATCAGCACTCCAGTCGCACCACCCATTCATCCCCAGTGCTCATTCTTGTCCTCTGCAGCCCTGTTTCTTGTCCCATCAAAGAAAAGACCTCTTCTGGGGCCTTCCCTGGTCCTGTGGCTAAGACTCCATGCTCCCAGTGCAGGGGGGCCCTGAGTTTAATCCTTGGTCAAGGAACTAGATCCCACATGAAAGTGGTAATGCCAAAAAAAAAAAAAAAAAAGTGGTAACCTCTTTGAGAAATAGAGGCTTGAATACAATGAAATTAGGTGATTTGGGCAAAAATATTTCATGGGTGGTGGTGTGTACTTCCAAAAGGAACATGTACTATCTGCTTATGTTTTGGTTTGTGATAATACTAGGCATTGACTATTATTATCTATATCCATTACTTTATTACATGTTGAAAATATACTGATATAATTACATTCCATCATTCTCCATTTATAAGTTGGAAGCCTTTCATAAGGAGAAGCTTTCCTTATCAATTGTTTGATTACAATAAGATATAATTCATATGGGTAAAAAGATGAGCACTTATAGTTTCCTTCTATTCACCAGTCACCACCACCCCTCAAAAGTAACTGAGTGGTTTTTTTTAATTGAAGTACTGTTGAGTCGATTTACAATGTTCTGTTAGTTTCTGCTGTACAGCTAAGTGATTCAGTTATATATTGTATATATATACATATATATGTATTGTTTTTCATTATGGCTTATTACTGGATATTGAATATAGTTCTCTGTGCTATACAGTAGAACATTTTTGTTTATCCATTCTGTATATAATAGCTTACATCTGAGGGTTTTTAAAATATAGTCAAATACTCATGCATTTACACATCTGATCTGACTAAATCCAATGGAGTTACTATTCCTGTTGATGTGCAGTTAGACCCATCTGGATGAAGGGAACCTTTTGCAAAATGACTACTAAACTTTTTTGACGACTCCATTCTTTTTTTAAGTTTCCCTAGTTTCTAGTATAAGATGTTTCCCGATTATTTTGTACATTTCTTGCCATTTTTGGAGAATCAGCCATTTCTCCAAACGTCCATCTTTCTTTTAATGAGGGTGGTATCTAAAGACCAAGATCTTGCCTCTAGGCCCTTTCAGTAGAGAGATCTAGGAAATACATATACTTCTTTGGAAAGATGAAATACATTTTATGAGTTTACACTTAGAACTGATGCTCACAATTCAATTCACAACTACAAAGTTTCCACTTAATCTTTTCTATCTTACATCAGTATCGTTTTTCTTTCATATTAAAAATTCTGCTTTCTCCCACTGCAGCCACTTTTATTCAATATATTATTGAAAGTCCTAGCAAGAACAATTAGGAAAGAGAAATAAAAGGCATCCAAATTGGAATGGAAAAAGTAAAACTGTCTCTGTTTGCAAATGACATGGTAGTATATATAGAAAACACTAAAGATGCTGCCAAAGAAGCTGTTAGACCTAATAAACACGTTCAGTAAAGTTGCAGGATACAAAATCAAGGCACAAAAGTCAGTTGCATTTATATATAATAACAACCTATCAGATACAGAGTTTTTAAAAATCCCATTTATAAGTGAAAAAGAATAAAATAAGGAATCCCTTGGCAGTCCAGTGGTTAGCACTCCATGCTTCCTCTGCAGAGGACACATTCAATCCTTGGTTGGGGAACTTAGATCCTGCAAGTTGCATAGTGTGTCCAAAAAAAAAATACCTACAAATAAATTTAACTGAGGAGGTGAAAGACCTATGCACTAAAGACTGTTAAGATATGGATGAAATTGCAGACAAAAATGGAAATATAGTCCATGCTCAAGGATTGGAAAAATTAATATTGTTAAAATGTCCATTCTATGCAGTTCCTCTCCAAATACCAACGGCATTTTCCACAGAAATACAACAAACTCTTAAAGTGTGTATGGAATCACAAAGACCGTTAAAAATCAAAGGGATCTTGAGAATGAAGAACAAAGCTATAGGCATCACACCTCCCGATTTCAAACTACATTATAAAACTCCAGTAATCAAAACACTCATGGTTTTGATGATCGGCATAACACACACACATAGATCTATGGGACAGAATAAAGAGCTCAAAAATAAACCCATGCATACAGTCAATAAATTTACAAGAAATAAGATTATACAGTGGGGAAAGGATAATGGGTTAAAAGACTTAAATGTGAACCTTGAAACCATAAAACTCAGAAAAAGAAACCCAGTGGCCAAGCTTCTTGATGTGAGTCTTGGCAACCATCTTTTAGATTTGACATCAGAAACAAAGGCAATAAAAGCAATAATAAGTGAATCTGCATCAAACTAAAAGGCTCTGTGCAGCAAAGGAAACCATCAACAAAGTGAAAATGCAGCTCATCAACTGGGAGAAAATATTTGTAAATCATATATCTGATAAGGGGTTAATATCAAAAATATAAATTATATAAATCAATGGCAAAAAAAACCCTAAATAGATTTAAAATGGGCAGAAGATTTGAATAGACATTCTTTTCCAAAGAAGATATGCAAATTGCCAACAGATACATGAAAAGATGCTCAAGATCATTATTCACCCAGGAAAATGCAAATCGAAATCATAATGAGATATCATGTCACACCTGTTAGAATGGCTATTATCAGAAAAACCAGAAATAACAAATGTTGGCTAGAGTTTAGAGAAAAGGAAGCCCTTTCTCACTGTTGGTGGGAAGGTAAGCTGGTGCAGCCACTACAGAAAATAGTATGGAGTTTTCTCAAAATACTAAAAAGTATCAATATCATATGATCCAGCAATTTCACTTCTGGGTATTTGTCTGCTGCTGCTGCTGCTGCTGCTTCTAAGTGGCTTCAGTCGTGTCCGACTCTGTGCGACCCCATAGATGGCAGCCCACCAGGCTCCCCTTCCCTGGGATTCTCCAGGCAAGAACACTGGAGTGGGTTGCCATTTCCTTCTCCAATGCGTGAAAGTGAAAAGTGAAAGCGAAGTTGCTCAGTCGTGTCAGACTCTTCGCGACTCTATGGACCACAGCCTACCATGGTCCTCCATCCACAGGATTCTCCAGGCAAGAGTACTGGAGTGGGGTGCCATTGCCTTCTCCTGGGTATTTATCTGAAGGAAATGAAGTCACTATCTTGAAAAGATATCTGTAATCCCCTGTTCATTCTAGCATTATTTATAAGAGCCAAGACATGGAAACAACCAAAGTGTCCATCCATGGTCAAAGAAAGTGTAGTATATGTAACACAACTATTATTCAGACATTAAAAAGGAAGCCCTATTATTTGCAAAAACACAAATGAACATTGAGGGCCTTATGGTAAATGAATATTTAGCATAAAAGGCAAATACTATATAATCTCACTTACGTGTGAAATCTTTAGAAACTCGTTAAAGCAGACAAAAAAAACCTCAGATACAGAGAACAGATTGCTGGTTGCCAGAGGCAGGGTGTAGGTAGAGGTAGGCAAGATGAGAGAAAGTGGTTCAAAGGCACAGACTTTCAGTTTTAAGATAAATAAGCCCCAAGGACACACAGCATGGGGACCGCAGTTAACAATACTGTAGTGTATATTTGAAAATTGCTGAGAGTATATCTTAAAAGTTCTCATCACAAGGAGAAACATTTTTAAAAACTATGTGAAGTGATAGATGTTAACTAAACTTACTGTAGTAGTAATTTCACTATATATACAGCTGAAGCTAATACAATGTTATTTGCCTGTTGTGCTCAGTCACTCAGTCGTGTCTGAGTCTACAATCGTATGAACTATAGCCCGCCAGGCTCCACTGTCCATGGGATTTCCCAGACAAGAATTCTGGAGTGGATTGCCACTTCCTTCTCCAGGGCATCTTCCCAGTCTTCCCAACCCAGGGATCGAACTCTTGTCTCTCACGTCTCCTGCACTGGCAGGTGGCACCTGGGAAGCCTGTTATATCTGAATAAAAAAAATTCTGCTTCTCAACATCAGCATAACTAGTCATTTACTCCCTGCCCTCAGTAGCTAATGTAGTACCTCAGAATATTGATACAAACACTGCTGTGCTTAGTCACTCAGTCATGTACAACTCTGAGACCTCATGGGCTGTAGCCCACCAGGCTCCTCTGTCCATGGGCTTCTCCAGGCAAGAATACTGGAGTGGGTTGCCATGCCCTCCCTCCTCCAGGGAATTTTCCCTTTTCCCAACCCAGGGATCAAACGCAGGTCTCCCGCATTGTAAGTGGATTCTTTACCATCTGAACTGCCAGGGAAGCCCAAGAATACTATACTGTCCAATAGCCATTATGTTGGACAGCTGAAACTAATACGATGTTATTTGCCTGTTGTGCTCAGTCACTCAGTTGTGTCTGAGTCTACAATCCTATGAACTGTGGCCTTTCTCCAGGGGATCTTCCTGATCCAAGGATTGAACCCGAGTCTCCTGCATTGCAGGCAGATTCTTTACCAGCTGAGCTACCAGGGAAGCCCCACAAACACTTACTACATGATTGCTAAAATAGGTTTGCATTTTTTTCAGTTTTCATCCTTTTATTTTTAACCTATCTGAATCTTTGTTTTAAAAGCAATTTTTAAACAGAGCCTAATTTAAAAATTTTGCTTTGTTAGTCTGAAAAGTGAAAGTGGCTCAGTTGTATCTGGCTCTTCGTGAGCCCATGGACTATACAGTCCATGGAATTCTCAAGGCCAGAATACTGGAATGGGTAGCCTTTCCCTTCTCTAGGGAATCTTCCCAAGCCAGGGATTGAACACAGGTCTCCTGCATTGCGGGCAGATTCTTTATCAGCTGGGCCACAAGAGAAGCCCAAGAATACTGGAGTTGGTAGCCTATCCCTTCTCCAGGGGATCTTCCCGACCAGGAATCGAACCAGGGTCTCCTGCATTGCAGGTGGATTCTTTACCAACTGAGGTATCAGGGAAGCCCATCTGAAGGCCTTTTTTATTTTTATTGGTAAATCAAGCTCATTAACTTTTGGATAATATATTTTGCCTCATATTCTTTGGTTATGTAAACTCCTGTCTTATTCGCTGTGTTTAGGAAGGTTTGTGTTTTTGTCCTTTAAATGAATGCTTCTTTTTCATACCCTTATTCCACTTTTTTGGATACCATCAATCTTTTTTTTTTTTTTTTGGCAGTACTGGGTTTTCATTGCTACACGCAGGCTTTCTCTAGTGCAGCGAGTGGGACCACTCTCTAGCTGCACCGCCCGGGCTTCTTGTTGCAGCGGCCTCTCTTGTTGGGAACACAGGCTCTGGGGTGCACAGGCTCAGCAGTTGTGGTGCATGGGCCCAGTCGCCCTGTGGCAAGTTGAATCTTCCTGGACTAGGGATCAGACCCGTGTCTCCTGCAGTGGCCAGCGGAGTCCTAACCACTGGACCACCAGGGAAGTCCATATTCTTTGCTTTGAGCAATCTTGACAGTAGCAAGTAACTTCTTTCCCTATCATTCAGCATTTAATTTGAAAATTATGTTTATTCACAATAAATATTACAAAGTCATCAGTTAGCTTTTCTACTTTCCATATGCTGTCCATGTTCTCTATATATTGATGGTTGTGCTCCACACAGTGTCAACTCCTAGTTCTTCGTACACCATCTCCCATATTTCTATCATTTAGTATTAGTTCTATGCATTAATATTTCCCATCAGTCCTTATGCCCATGTCTCATTCATCATTTTAGTTGGTTCAAGCTTGTTCTCAAAAAGATTCCTCATGGGAATGATATTCCCTAGATTCTAATATTGGAGAAGCCAATGGCACCCCACTCCAGTACTCTTGCCTGGAAAATCCCATGGACGGAGGAGCCTGGCAGGCTGCAATCCATGGGGTCGCTAACAGTCGGGCACGATTGAGCGACTTCACTTTCACTTCTCACTTTCATACATTGGAGAAGGAAATGGCAACCCACTCCAGTATTCTTGCCTGGAGAATCCCAGGGACGGGGGAGCCTGGTGGGCTGCCATCTATGGGGTCGCACAGAGTTGGACACAACTGAAGCGACTTAGCAGCAGTAGCAGCAGCAGCAGATTCTAATATATTCATAACAACATGTCTGTGGACATTCTTCTTGAAAGCCAGTTTGTCTCAGTTTACAGTGCTTGCCTTGCATTTTCTGTTTTACATTTGCTACCCCTTACCTTATGGTGTAAAACATTGTAGTTCAAAAGTCTGACATTAATGTTAAGTTTTGTCCCTTAAAAGTAACTTGATTGCCAGTCTCTGGTCAGTATGTAATTTTGAAAATGACACTCTGTCTCTGCAAGCTTGAGAGATGGGTTAAACCCTCCCTCCTCTGAATTACAGCTGCTGTGACCTCTGCTGAGTTAATAACCTTTTTATGCCCCAGCTGCAAAGTGGGGATGGCAGTAAGATGATTCTGAGGACTCTTTGTAAAGGACCCCAGGAAGCCTGCTGTGCTGACAGGTTCCCTCTGAAGAGGACAGCTCTTTCTGTCAAGTTTTAAAACTTAAGACCAAAGTTTTTGGCGCCACCGACAAATCATAGTCAATAGTGACTCATATTTCAGTAACTTTATAAAATGCTTTTGTGACTGGAAGCAACTTAAAGAGAAATTAGCTTAATATTGAAGAAAAATGGTGTATCTTCCTTTCTGTTATAGTCCTTGTATTTCAATAGGGTTTTTTTTTTTTTTGGCATTGCTTCTTTCAACTCTTGCCCTTCTCCACGTTCTGAAAAGACTCCCAATTAGTGCAGTCCCTTGAGTTCTTTAAATAATACTGATCAAATGATCAATATTTAGCCAGCTTCATCAGTTCTTTGGGGCAGACCCATTAACTAATGAAAATATCCTGTTAGCATGAAGGGTGGCCTAACAGTCACAAGAAATTTGTTTGCTAGATTCTATCTCTCACGCACAATTTCTTACCAGTTATCTAAATTTCCAATCAACAAAGCACTCTGCTGGATGTTCCCTAAGGATGCATTTCTTTTATTCAGAACAAGAATAATCTCAAAATGTGTTTCTGATGAGCAGGGTTTATTCTGCAATGGGCTGACACACACAGTGATAAGCATCTGGGAACTCATAGCGTCACTGATAGCTTGACATCGCTTCAGAGCTTCTGCAGCTAACAGTCTGATGAACAAGTTTTAACCTTGGAGATCTAAGCTGGAAAAGGGGAAAGTTCCTAACCTTGGATGGATGAAGCAGCCCCTCCCTGACTCCCAGTTTTCTTTCTCACTTTATATGAACTCTTAAAAGTTCTCACTGGGGAACTTCCCTGGTGGTCCAGTGGGAAAAGAATCTGCCTTGCAGTGCAGGAGATGTGGGTTCAATCCCTGGTCAGGGAACTAAGACCCCACATGCCAAGGAGCAACTAAGCCCGTGTGCCACAACTAGAGGGTCCGTGTGCCACAACAAAATGTACACGACACAACTAAGACTCGGTGCGTCCAAAGGAATAAATACTAAAAAATTAAATTAAAAAATTCTCACTGCAACTAATCTTTTGAACAAGCAGGGCACTGCTTGGGCCCAGGGGTTGCAGATATACTCTGCCAATCGCCTTTTTCATGCAGGAGTAAACGCACACTTCCCTGTCTGCTTGTGAGCACAGCATACACGGGACACCCATGGTTTTGGTGAGCAGGACCTCTGCCTCCCCTTTAATTATCGAAGGAGCACTGCTGGGTGTACTGCTCCGTCAAACACCGCTGACCTGTGTTTTACATACACATCTTATAAGCGGGCTTCCCTGGTAGCTCAGTGGTAAAGAATCTGCCTGCCAATGCAGGAGAGGCAGGTTCAGTCCCTGGGTGGGAAAGATTCCCTGGAGGAGGGCATGGCAACCCGCTCTGGTATTCTTGCCTGGAAAATCCCAGAAACAGAGGAGCCCGGCAGGTTATAGTCCATGGGGTCGCAAAAGAGTTGGACATTCCGTGTATGGTTGGTTCCTTTGCTTGTCATATGAAGCATCTTACATTAAGTGACCCCAGCAAAGGAGCTTTTTGTCGCAAATGGGATGAACCCTGAGGACAAGAGAGCCTCACACTTTCCCACTGGGTTAGCCTCCCAGCTCCTTCACCTCCAGGGCTTTCCTGCTGGCTCAAAGGGAAGAATCCACCTACTAATACAGGAGACCTAGGTTTGATCCCTGGGTCGGGAAGATCCCCTGGAGAAACAAATGGCAACCCACTCCAGTATTCTTGCCTGGAGAATCTCATGGAAAGATAAGCCTGGCAGGCTACAGTCCATGGGGTTGCAAAGAATTGAACACGACAGAGAGACTAACACTTTCCTACACCTCCGGAAAGGCCAGCATGTGTGATTTTGGCATTTTCCCTTATCTCCAGCTCTTGTCTAACTCTTCATGGAATTCTTTATCCTCGATTCTCATGCTGAGGGACTGCGTGGTGTTTGTGACACTGCTGAACACAGTCAGTGTCATCAGAACGAAGTCCTGCTCCTGGCGGTGCAGTCGTGGGCCGGTGGGTCTGGGTTGCCACCTAGGGACAGCCAGCCTCCTCCAGCTGGCAATGACCAGCCCTTCCCCCGACACCACCTCCCTGACCAGGAGAGCTGGTCTCTCATTGTGTTGTTGTTTTTTTTATTTTAAATTTATTTTTAATTGAAGGATCATCACTTTACAGAATTGTGTTGGTTTCTGCCAAACGTCAGCATGAACCAGTCATAGGTATAGCTATGTCCCCTCTCTCCCCGTCCCACCTTCTAGGTTTTTATGGAGACCTGGTTTGAATTCCCTGAGTCATAACAGCAAACTCCCATTGGCTGTCTATGTTACATAAGTCATCGTGGTTTCATCCCTGTGTGAGATACACTAGGGGAAGCCCTGAGTGCTTGACTTCTGCCTTTTTCCCAGAGGAGAAATGAGAGAAGAGAACAAAGCTGGAGGGGCTTCTGTGGGGAACTGGGAAGAGGGGAAACTGAAGAGATGGGATAGGAGGTAAGGAGGAGAGAATAACAAGGAGTCAGAGAGAGGACGATGGGAAGGGGGGGACCTCACATGGCGTGAGCGCAGAATGAGGCGAGACCGTGTGGTCTCTGGACAGCAGCGTGCCCTGGCTGGTTAAGTCAGCAGAGCTATTTAATTCCATTTTAGGGTAAAAAAACAAGCCAAGATTCTAATTCACTGTATTAAACTGTATTGCAGAGAAGGAAATGGCAACCTACTCCAGTATTCTTGCCTAGAGAATTCCGTGGACAGAGGAGCCTGGTGGGCTGCTATTCATAGGGTCACACAGAGTCGGACATGACTGAAGTGACTTAGCATGCATGCATGCATTGGAGAAGGAAATGGCGACCCACTCGTGTTCTTGCCTGGAGAATCCCAGGGATGGAGGAGCCTGCTGGGCTGCTGTCTAAGGGGTCGCACAGAGTCGGACATGACTGAAGCGACTTAGCAGCAGCAGCAAACTGTACTGAGGAAGGGGCTCTGGAATCCAGACTCCTCATCTATGGCGGTGTCAGGAGGGGCCCTTTAACCCAAGACTCTGCCAAAGCTTCTCAAAAGCCTCTGCAGGCACCTGCTGGGGTAGAACAACAAAGAAGCCAGCCTCTCTTTATGTCTGGAGGCGGTGACAGCGAGCTACCTTATGTGACCCTTGTGAATAAGCCTGAAGAGTGCAATGGCACTTCTGAGTTTTTCAGGCTTCGTTGTCATTCCTGGTAAAGTGGAGGCTGTCCTTCCCTGGCATGCAGAATTTTGGGGTGGGGCTGACTGTGAAGTTGCAAAACAAACAAACAATCCAGGGGCTTCCTGAGACTCCAGGGACAGTCCCCAACCTCCTCTTTCTGATGCTTGAAGTTAGGAGCCCCTGTCAGTATAAACCACTGCGGTCCTGAACATGCCCTGTGGAGTAGCTGCCTGAGTCGGCGGTGGGGGAGGGGTTGTACCACTGACGTTGTACACCCTGGAATACTAGTGAGAGCAGGACCCAGGGTCCCCAGGGGGCTTGCTGTCATCTGCACACAACCAACCTTCCTTTCAGCCATGCCCCCTTTTCCATTTTCGCGATGAGAACTTGAATGTCCTTTCTGGGACTTGGATGATATCCCCTCCTGCCTTCTCAGGAAACTTCCACGGCTGAACAGTCCCCTTCTCCTCAAACCTCCTGTATCTTCCCCTGTATCTTCCCCGAACCCTCAAGGTCAGCTGATGAGCATATCTTGGTCCGTTTCAGTTGCCATAAGAAATTCCCATAGACTGGGTGGTTTAAACAACAGAACCTTGTCACCTCACAACTCGGGGCTGGGGGGCCCCAGATCAGGGCAGCAGTGGATCCAGAGTCTGTGCTGAGCATCCACTTCCTGGTTTGCAGATGGCCATCTCCTCCTTTTGCCCTCATGTGGTGGAAAGGAGGGGAGAGGGGGGATGAGTGGGGAGAGAGGGTGCACACACACAAGCTCTCACCCCTCTTCTTATAAGGCCACTAATCACATTCATGGGGGCCCCATCTTCCTAACCTAATCATTTGCCTCAATACCATCCCCTAGGGCGTTAGGTTTCAACATATGCATTTGGGGAGGACACACACACTCAGGCCATAACAGCTTGCCTCCCATTTTATCAAGAAGACAGGAGTAAAAAACACAAGAATGTCCACTATTCTCCCACAGACTGTTATCGCTGTTCGCCTAGATTTATACAGTAGCTTCCTTGTCTTTCGTTTGCCCAAGAACACTCACACCCCACCAGAATAATTCTTTGCACACAATTCTGAAGTCCTTTCCTGCCTGAAACTCTCCATGGTTCTATGCAGCCATCAGGATAAGCTCACTGTTTGACATCACGTCCTAGGTCCTCACACTCTGCCCCTTCGGGGTCTTGCACACAGGTTTTCCTTCTGGCCTTTCCTCTGCTTAACCTTCAGATGCTACATGTGGCCCCTTTCACAGCCTTGTGTGGTTCCCCACATGCTGCTCCTCTGCCTGACATCACTTCTTCCCCCTTTACTCTGCATGTGTGCTCAGTCATGTCTGATTCTTTGTGACTCCATAGACGGTAGCCCTCCAAAAATGCAATTTTTTGAGGCAAGAATACTGGAGTGGGTTGCCATTTCCTACACCACAAGATCTTCCCGACTCAGGGGTTGAACTCATGTCTCTTGCATCTCTTGCATTGGCAGGTGGATTCTTTACCACTGCACCATGTGGGGAGCCCTTTTACTCTAAATAATGATTATTTTTCAAAATGCACCACATCCAAGAAATCTCCTGGGATCACTATCTCTGACCAATTTTTCAGATGGCAACTTCCTGTGCTGTTGGAGCATCTGTGACATTTGGGACATTATTTGACTCAAATGTGTGAGGATGAGCAATGAAGCATGGAGGGCCCATGAGCTGGGTAAAGATATATGTGTGATCAGCTAGAGGAGGGGTCTTGGTAGCATGTAAGCAGCTCACAACAGCTGCTGCACCACCCCTTGGGTAAGTGCAGAGATGAAGAGGATAAGAATGGTGTTCTTGGGGAGTTTGAAGGCAGTGGACACCATAAACTGGGTTTTGAAAGATTCCTGAGAACCAAAGAACCAGTGACCAAAGGCACAGCGAGTATGAACCACTGTCTCGTGCCCAGTGAGGAAAGTCTTCCTGAGCCAACATCCCAAAGGGAAGCTGGATAAACAGCTCCCACAAGGAAATATTCCCTGGCTGGTGGGAGCCAGTCTCCAGGCCTTTGTTTCCCAGAGGACCTGAGGGACCTTCTGGAGAAGACCTTTGATTTAGAAATAATTTAAGATACAAAAGAAGTT
>NW_011494917.1:4119382-4121051 GCF_000754665.1 Bison bison bison | reverse complement strand
AAAAAAAAAAAAGCATCAGGAGTTCCTATGTACCCTTCCCCAAGCTTCTTTCCAGTGATAACATTTTATGCAACCACAGTCCACTTCCACAACTAGGAAACTGCCACTGGTACAATACTGTTAATTAAACTGCAGGTCTCAGATGGCTACAGGCACATGAAAAGACATTCAACATCAGTAATTATTAGAAAAATGCAAATCAAAACTACAACGAGGTATCACCTCACACCAGTCAGAATGCCCATCATTAAAAAGGTCTACAAATAAACGCTGGGGAGGGTGTGGAGAAAAGGGAATCCTCCCACATGGTTGGTGGGAACGTAAATTGGTGCAGCCACTATGGAAAACAGTATGGAGAGTCCTCAGAAAACTGAATATAGAGTTGCCATATGATCCAGCGATCCCACGCCTGGGTATATGTCCAGACAAACTATAATTCAAAAAGATGCACGGGCCCCTGTGTTTATAGCAGCAGTATTCACAACAGCCAAGACGCAGAAACCTAAAGGCCCATTTACAGATGAGTGGACAAGGAATACATGTATGTGTATCAATACAATGGAGCACAACTCATATAGAAGAGGAGGGAAACAATGCCAGTTCCGACGACACGGATGGACCTAGCGATTACCATAGTACTAAGTGGAATAAGTCAGAAAGACAAATGCCATGCGATATCACTTACATGTGGAAACATAAACTATGTCATAAAATCTACGAAACAGAGACAGAGAACAGACTTGTAGTTGCCAAGGGGGAGGGAGGCTGGGGATTCGCAGATGCAGATGGTTATATATAGAACAGATAAACAATGAGACCCTACTGTATGGCACAGGGAACGCTATTCAATGTTCTGTGGGAAATTTTTATGAAAAAGAATGTATACGTACATATAACTGAATCACTTTGCTGTGCAGCATAAATTAATGCAACACCGAAAATCAACTATATTCAAGAAAACAATTTGTTTAAAAAAAGAAACTGTTTCAAGATTTACAGACAAGGGCAGGGGAGAGGAAGGAGGGGGTGAGATGAATGGAGAGAGCAGCATTGAAGCGTCTACACCACCATATGGAAAACAGATAGCCAACGGGAATTCACTGTGTGACTCAGGGAACCCTAACCGGGGCTCTGTAACAACCTAGAGGGCTGGGGTGGGGTGGGAGGTGGGGTGGACGTTCAAGAGGGAGGGGACATAGGTACACCTATGGCTGATTCATGTTGATGTATGGCAGAAATCAATATTGTAAAGCAATCATCAATCAATTAAAAATAAATATAATTTTTAAAAAGAAACTTTCATTTGGTTTTACCAGCTTTAATATGCACACGTGTGTGTATATGCACACGCGCATGGTGCCACAGAATGACAGCACACGCATAGATCTGAATGGCCCGTTACAACGTGGAACCGTGATGAGACACTACTGCAACGTCAGTGTTGAATGTCAGTCCTGAAACCGATCCTGACAAACCAGTAAGACTGGGTCCCTCCTCTGCTGCGCCTCCCTCTTGGCCAGCAAGGAACTTGAGGCAGCATCTGGCGGTGGAGAAGGGAGGACTATGTCCAGCAAATACCAGGAAACACCTGTCACGGTGGCTGTAAAACAGGGGTGCAGATGCCCAAAGCAAAGCCACAATTTGGAGAGTCTGGTGACTGCTGTTCAGT
>NW_011494917.1:4100809-4119282 GCF_000754665.1 Bison bison bison | reverse complement strand
CTCAGGACACTTGGGATGACCTACCAGCGTCTGTGTCCCTTCCCTCCATCACGCCCCCCAGGGAGTGACCAAATTATAAGAAATGACAGCATTTCATAAAAAATGACAGCATCACCAACTCAACAGACATGAATTTGAGTGAACTCCAGGAGACGGTGACGGGCAGGGAAGCCTGGTGTGCTGCAGTCCATGGGGCCGCCGAGAGTCGGACACGACTGAGCGACTGAACGACAAAGTGCCGACGTGAAAGTGAACGTTGGGGTGTTCTCTGGAGCTTTGCCTGACTCCCTGTCGTCTGCTGAGAGCTTCCCCCTCAGGAAGTTAAAAGCCCCAGAGGTCTTTCTTTTGTGAAAGAAACTGTATTTGCCCCAAAGTACTGGTAAAGTATAATCGTTTTCTTTCACAAAAATTGGTTGAAAACCCCAGGCCAAACTAGGGCACTGCAGAGAAACATCTAAAGAAAAGAAAGCCCAAGAGGTTAGATGAGAAGTGATTTCATGGTGGGAGGGGGGCACCGCTTGCCAAGGATCGTGGGGGAACAGGCAGTCAAGGTCACAGCTCCTCCCGGGTCCCATCCCAAGGCGTGGCCATGGCTGACCCTGAACAGGCTGGACAGGCAGACGCGAGGGGGTGGCCCAGAGTGGCCCTGTGGGGTCTCCTCTCCTTGGCGACAAGGGGGACACTCCCTCTGTTCTCAGCGTGGTGTCCTCCCCTAACTCCTCAAGGACTTGGGGGGTCTGCATCACACGAGCTGAGTTCAGGGGCTCCTCATGTGGACCCACTAGGTACCAGCTTGGTTGCAGCCACAACGCTTTTCTAGGGCTTCTGGTCTAAGGAGGTATCTGCCTTGATTTTTTTCTCCCAGAGATTTGGGGCTCAAAACACTTCCATTTCCCAGAGCACGGGTCTGGGAGATTCCTTCGATGGTTAAAACATCAGCTCTCTAAAGACATCACCTGCCACTGTAAATGCCGTAGCTGCCATCCAGTAGGCTCTGAGGAGGGAGACAGAGGCGGGAACAGGTATTTGTTACAACCTCGCTGTGTGTCAGACATCGAGGCAGATGCAGCACATGTTAGAGCATGAAGTTCTCATAAAACTGTGTCAACAAAAAACAATTAATCAGTCGATCCAAGAAAGAAATGGAAAATTTTATTTGAGCCAAACTGAGACTTATAAGCCAGAATCAGCCTCTCAGAAAGATCCAGGAATAGTTCTACCCGTTAGAGGTCAAAGCACACTTATATAAATTTTGGAGACAGACGCCTGTACATCAAATGATGTGTTATTGACTGTTTATACAGTCTAGTGAGTAGTGGGTCATGGGTCACTGTGGCTTCTTACAGGATTAAGAAAGAATTATCTTTTAAGGAGTTGTCTTGTTGATGCTAAGGGAATGTTGCTCTTTATGGATGAGCAGGTATTTCTGCCAACGGGGAGGGCTGGTCAATGCATAAGGCAGATACCCAGTGCACGGTAAGGGGTGAAAGAGGTCATCAAAGGGCAGAGGAAAAATGTTATGTTTAAATTTGTCTTGCCTTGCTATAAAATATGAATTTTATTCCACCGCTGCAATGTGGGCTCTCGCCCCCGTTTTCTACCATGCAAATGGAGGTGATTTGCTTGGTAGACCATCCCGGATAGAAGGCTGAAACGCAGCTTGAACCTGGCTCAGCTTGCCTCTAGGTCTGCCTGCTGTCCGCTGCCTGGACACAGCTCTCAGGAAGTCATTTCAGGTCATCAGATGGGAAAGGCAGGTGTCAGACCCAGCGAGGCAGCGAGGCTCCCTCATACCACAGCTTTCAATTTTTCCAATGCTCTCGTACGTTTCCTTTCTAGAGCCCTTAGCAGTGTGCGCCCAGGCTAAGGGCAATCGGATGTGTTCAGGTGCTCTGCTCAGGCCTTGATCCAAACCAGAGAAGCCTCCTTTCAGCCTCACTGTGTCCCAGGAGCCCCTCCCTTCTCTCCCAGTCCTCTCCTCCAAGTGCTCAGATTTCCAGCGACCTTCAGATGTGATATATTGAACACCTCTGAAGGATATTCCCATTGACATTGAGCATGCCGCGGTGTGGAGCTCAGCAATAAAAAGGGGAAATTAACGGGCATTTAAATTCTGAAATTAATGACGAGAGGTCAGAGATTTCCGAACATCCGTTTCCAGCATTTTCAAGGGGGCCTTCAATTTCCAGGCAGCATTGAGCCATGTGATTATCGCAGTTGCTGGTGACTCCCCACCATGCTGTGTCCAGGAGCTGGGAGTGGACAGTGTGACCCAGACACCACGCTCACGTGCTTTGTGGTCCGCTTGGAGCCGTGTGCCCACCGAGATGCAGGGTCCCAGCCCTGAGTCCAGATATCCCTAAGTGTCAGAGTTCTGGAAACTCAGGATTCAGAAAAGAAGTCCTTGTGCCAAAGGAGGGGACTTAACGAGGCTGCGCCATCCATAGGGCATCCGACAAGGCTGTTGAGTATTTACAATGTGGCCAGCCTGAACTCAGGTGCACTGTGAGTATAAAATGCACACTGGATTTCAAAGGCTTAGTATGAAGACGAGTAATTACCTTTTATGTTGATTGTGTTGGTGAAATGGTAATATTTTGGCCAAACTGGGTTAAAGAAAATATTAAAGTCAGTTTCATGCAAACTATTATGTATAGAATGGATGAACAAGGTCCTACTGAATAGCACAGGGAACAATATTCAATACTCTGTATAAACCAAAATGGAAATATGAAAAAGAATATATATATAACTGAATTACTTTGATGCACAGCAAAAATTAACACAACATTGAAAATCAACTATCAGTTCAGTTCAGTGGCTCAGTTGTGTCCGACTCTTTGCAACCCCATGAATCGCAGCATGCCAGGCCTCCCTGTCCGTCACCAACCCCCGGAGTTCACTCAGACTCACGTCCATCGAGTCAGTGATGCCATCCAGCCATCTCATCCTCTGTCGTCCCCTTCTCCTCCTGCCCCCAATCCCTCCCAGCATCAGAGTCTTTTCCAATGAGTCAACTCTTCACATGAGGTGGCCAAAGTACTGGAGTTTCAGCTTCAGCATCAGTCCTTCCAAAGAAATCCCAGGGCTGATCTCCTTCAGAATGGACTGGTTGGATCTCCTTGCAATCCAAGGGACTCTCAAGAGTCTTCTCCAACACCACAGTTCAAAAGCATCAATTCTTTGGCGCTCAGCCTTCTTCACAGTCTAACCACATACATAACCACAGGAAAAACCATAGCCTTGACCAGACGGACCTTTGTTGGCAAAGTAATGTCTCTGCTTTTCAATATGCTATCTAGGTTGGTCATAACTTTCCTTCCAAGGAGTAAGCGTCTTTTAATTTCATGGCTGCAGTCACCATCTGCAGTGATTTGGGAGCCCAAAAAAATAAAGTCTGACACTGTTTCCACTGTTTCCCCATCTATTTCCCATGAAGTGATGGGACCGGATGCCATGATCTTCGTTTTCTGAATGTTGAGCTTTAAGCCAACTTTTTCACTCTCCACTTTCACTTTCATCAAGAGGCTTTTTAGTTCCTCTTCACTTTCTGCCATAAGGGTGGTGTCATCTGCTATACTTGAATAAAATAAACTTGGAAAAAGTCAACATTAACTGCTTCATTCTCCCTTTTTTTCAATATTGTTACAACAATTTAAAACTACATTGTGTGACTCACACTTCGGTAAGACACTAGTGCTCTAGAATTTCTGTAGCTTAGTGTTTCTTAGGTGGTGGGAGGCTGTTATCACTCGTGGAAGGTCTTGTGGAAATTTTGGAGAGTTCTTTGGGGTCACACTGCCTAGGAGAGATGCTCCAGACATATAACATGTTGGATGTGAGGAACATGGTTAGTCCCACAGTTATCAGAACAGTCCAATGCAACTGAAAAGTTATCCATGACGTGCATCATTGAGTGTCCCATCAGATGTGAAACAGATGAAAAATTGGTTATAATGAACGCCTAGACCAAACTCCATTTTACATGTAAGCACAGTTTTTGTTTTCTGTGTTTTTTTGCACCAACTAAGATTTCCAAGGACACAGCTACTGTGTAAATCAAAGAAATGGTGCACTTTGTGTCATCTGGAACATACCAAACATCGTTTACTGCTTTAGAAATTCCCAGCAGTGTTGGCAACACAGCTCATGGTGTCTGAGTTGCCAACACGATCATCACCTTCCACTGTCATTTCACCGGGAGGTGTAATATTCTGCCTACTTCATCGGATATTCTAGTGTAGTCGTGCTTGAGCACTTGTAAATGGAAATGCAGTCCATTTTACTTAAACTACTTTCCCTTAGAACTTTCCTGGCGGTCCAGTGGTTAAGACTCCATGTTCGAAATGCAGGAAACATGGATCTGATCCCTGACTGGGGAACTAAGACCCCCACGTGCTGCACAGCATGGCCAAAAAAAGAAAACAAAAACCAAATACCAAAAAAAAAAAAAACCAAGCAAAAAAATCTCAAACTGTTTTCCCTTTGCTTCTTCTATATTACAATTAGGACTTTATATTGTTTTTTTTTAATTATACATGTAGATAAATTACAACTGAAAAGAGCTTTCATACAATTTAAAAACAAAACAGAAAATGGCATATTGCATCTGATAGAATTACAAACCCTCAGGCTTCCCTGGTGATCCAGTGGTTAAGAATCCACCTGCCAATGCAGGGGACACAGGTTTGATCTCTGGTCCAGAAAGATCCTACATGCCTCAGAGCAACTAAACCCAAGAGCCAAAACTACTGAAGCCCATGTACCATAGCAAGAGAAGTCACTGTAATGAGAAGACCAGGCACGGCAATGAAGAGCAGCCCCTGCTCACCACGACTAGAGAAATCACGTGCACAGCAACGAAAACCCAGCACAGCAAAGGAAAAAAAAATTACAAACTATCACTCAAACCTAGTCATGCCTCTCTTGACTCAGAAGAGTTGAGTCTTTGCCCCTTCAACACCTTCTCATTCTTTAGGTTTCAGATGAAGTGGCCCTTCCTCCAAACAGCACCAAATATCACCGCACGCTGCTTCCCCTCACCCCATCCTTCATCACGTGGACACTTCTGCCTGTGTAATTATCTTCCTTCCTGGACTGTGGGCTCCAAGACAGTAGGTTATGCACATTTGATCCATTGTCTACATCCCATTCCCAGCTCACGGCTGAGCACCTAGTACATGCCCAATACTTGGTGAATAAATGAACAAAGATGAGGATGAGTTGGGATCTAGAGATCCACGAGGGTGAATGGGAGTGAGGGCCAGCAGCAGGGAAGAAATGGTTGATGATGCACAATCCAGTGCCTTGGATGCTGGTAAATGGGGGAGCCCACGATGCCTAGAGCAATGAATGCACTTTTCAATCAGGTAGATGTGGGTCTGAGCCCCAGTTTTGCCTTGCACTTCCTTGATCATCTTAGGAGTTGACCTATCAAAGGGTGAAGAGGGTACTTCCCTCATTTGTCGGGAGACTTAACTGAGAACTGCTTGGAAAGCGCTTACTGCCATGTCCGGCAAATAATAAGAGCGCCATACATATTCTTGTTATTAAAACTCTTCATAGAGATTGGGTGTGACTGTAACAGAGGCCCTGGTTGGCCCAGTGTCAGCACCCACCCCCACGTGTAGGGAACTCCTACAGTTCAAGGGCCAAAAAACAAAAACAAGAACACATGACCTGATTCTAAAATGGGCAAGGGAACTGAATAGATATTCTCCCAAGACGGCACATAAACGACCAGTAGGTATGAAAAAGGTACTCAAAATCAGTAATCGTTAGGGAAATATAAACCACAATGAGATTTCACCTCAACAAATTAGGATGGATACACACACATATTTTATATAAATATTTATATATATATATTACATATATATTATATATATATATTACACACACATCTAGCCATCATCTGAGCCTTCAGTGAGTCATGATTTTCTTGCAATAATAAAGATCACTGATCACAGATCACCATAACAAATATAATAATGGAAAAGTTTGAAATATTACAAGAATTACCAAAAACGTGACATCAAGAGAGGAAGTAAGCAAATACTGTTGAAAAAATGGTACCAATAGATTTGCTCAATGCAGGGTAGCCAAAAACCTTCAATCTGTTTTAAAAAAAAAATACAACATCTGCAAAGTGAGATAAAGCAAAGCTCAATAAAAACGAAGTCTGTCTGTAGAACTGCCATATGACCCAGCAATCCCAATTTCTGGGTACATACCCAGTGAGTATATTGGTATACTCTGGATACTGTGCTTTGCTTCATTGCTTTGCTTGGAATTGAAACCAAGATATTAAAGCTATATCTACACTCCCATATTCCTTGCAGCACTGTTCACAATAGCCAAGACGCGGAAGCAACCTAAATGTCCACCGATAGATGAATGGGTAAAGAAAATGTGGTATATTCTTAAAATAGAATATTTTTCAGCCATAAAGAAGAAAATCCTCCTTTTGCAACTTCATGGATGAATCTAGAGGATAATATGCCAAGTGAAATCCACCAGACATGAAAAGGAAAAATGCTACATGACACCACTTGCATGAGAAATCTAACATACTCCAACTCAGAGAAGAATTTGGTTGTCAGGGGCTGGGGGGAGGGGGAAACAGAAGTATCAGTTGAAGGGTACCAAGTTTCATTTATGCGAGATAAGTCTTAGAGATCTCCACGTCCACCTAGAGCTAACAATACTGGATTGCATACTTAGTAGATCTTATGTTAAGTGTTCTAATCACACACAAATAATGAGGTGGGAAGACACTTTTGGGAGTGATGGACATACTCACCGCACAGGTTGTGTGGTTGTGATAGCTTCACGGGTGATAGACACACTCATCACACAATTGTGTGATGGCCTCATGGGTGTACACTTATCTCTGAACTTATCAGGTTGTATACATTAAAACTGCAGCTTTTAGAATATCCACATACCTCAATAAAATAGTTATATGAGAGAAAAAAAATAACAAAGATCAGTTGACTAAAAAGATATTAACCTCATCCAAAAAACGCCCTCACAGAAACACTAGGAATAACATTTGGCAAATATCCAGGCACCCTGAGGCCCAGGTCAGGCTGACACCTAGAACCAACCATCACAGTTCATGTAAAGTCGTCCCCACTAAACTGAGTTCTTGGAGAACTGGTTCCTGGGGTAGCAAAGAGTCAGACACAACTTAGTGACTAAACAACAACCAGTGTCTTCAATCTCCAAATGTCAAGATGGAGCCCAGACAATACCACCTACTGACCCCGTGGACAGTGGTTCTGGCCCTGATCCGAGAACTTGAATTTCTAGGTAATAAAATGCTACCTCCTCGTGGATACTCAGTTTTATAAGTCTTCCTTCATCCAAAAGTCATTAATTCTTAGGTCTAAAAGGAAGCCTTGAACTGTTCATGCTGAAATGTGAGCCCATTAAATTTTGTATAATCTTCAATATGGGAAAAGGGATAGCTTACCATGGTGTCTCAGTATTGTAACAGCATCACCCCAGGAAGAGCAGGGCCATCTTCCCTGTTCAGCCTCCACTTGTGCATTCAAGATCACCATGCCTTCCTCATGGAGGAAAGTTATCTCATGACACATTTCTACCAAGAAAGGGACTAAGATTTCTTGAAGGATACTATGCGCTACATACTGTATGTATATTATCTAACTTGATCATCACCACAGCCATAAGTAGTACTCTTTACTCTGACAAAGAATTTCAGAGAATTACTTAATTTATAGGTAAGTGGCACCAAATGTTGTCTATTATATGGTGGGAATGGTCCCTGAATCCAGTTTTACCTGGTTCTGTAGCTTCTAGTCTTTCCAGGACTCCACACTGTCCCCCTTACAGGCAGTACAACTGCTCTTGTCATCCATGGAAATAAGAAGGGTTGCCTGGAAAGAGCCCGAGGACTCTCTCTGGGTGGCCTATGATGAGCCAGCAGTTATCAGAGGCTAAAGGAGTACATCAAGGCTGTATATTGTCACCCTGCTTATTTAACTTACATGCAGAGTACGTCATGCAAAATGCTGGGCTGGATGAAGCACAAGCCAGAATCAAGATTGCTGGGAGAAATATCAACAACCTCAGATATGCAGATGATTCCACCCTTATGGCAGAAAGTGAAGAGGAACTAAAGAGCCTCTTGATGAAGGTGAAAGAGGAGAGTGGAAAATCTGGCTTAAAACTCAACATTCAAAAAACTAAGATCATGGGTTGGATGCCATCATTTCATGGCAAATAAATGGGGAAAAATGGAAACAGTGACAGACTTTATTTTCTTAGGCTCCAAAATCACTGCAGATGGTGACTACAGCTACAAAATTAAGACACTTGCTCCTTGGAAGGAAAGCTCTGACAAACCTAGACAGTGTATTAAAAAGCAGAGACAGTACTTTGCCAACAAAGGTCCATATTGTCAAAGCTGTAGTTTTTCTACTAGTCATGTATGGATGGAGAATTGGACCATAAAGAAGGCTGAATGGCAAAGAATTAATGCTTTTGAACTGTAGGACCAGAGAAAACTCTTGAGAGTCCCTTGGACAGCAAGGAGATCAAACCAGTCAATCCTAAAGGAAATCAACCCTGAATAGTCATTGAAAGGATTGATGCTGAAATTGAAGTTCCAATCCTTTGGCTACCTGATGCAAAGAGCCAGCTCATTGGAAAAGACCCTGATACTGGGAAAGATTAAAGGCAAGAGGCAAAGGGGACAACAGAGGATGAGACGGATGACATTACTGACTGAATGGACATGAGTTTGAGCAAACTCCAGGAGATGGTGAAGGACAGGGAAGCCTGGTGTGCTGGAGTCCATGGGGTCACAGAGTCAGACACGACTTGTGACTGAACAGCAACAACACCCTCTTTCCCTAGCAGATGGACAGAGCCAAGCTCCCCCAAGGTATCCAGCTGTGGGCAGCCGACTTTCCCAAGCATGGCTGCAAACAGCTGGCACCAAAGCTAAGATCATTTGCTGCCCAAACATAGACTGGTTTTGCTCTGAGCTTCAACTCCACCCTTAGGCTTATTCTAATGAAAAGGGAGCTGGTGGGACTTCCCTGGTGGTCCAGTGGTTAGGACTTGGTCTTCCAATGCAGGGAGTGTGGGTTCAATCCCTTGCTGGGGAGCAAGATCCCACATGCTCTGTAGCCAAAAAAAAAAACCCAACTCAAAACATAAAACAGAAGCAATATTGTAACAAGTTCTGTAAAGACTGTAAAACAATGGTCCACATTTAAAAAAAAAAAAGCGCATTAGTGGAAGGAGTCTCCTCTGCTGGCGAGCATACCTGCACATCTGCCTCCCAGCACCTCACCCGGGGGCAGGGGTGCATGACTGTTGGCCCTTCCAGTGGCGGTTCTGTCTGTACCAGTGAGGCTTCCGGATGTGTACTTGACGCTGCTGGCTCAGCCTCATCACCCCACAGTCCCTCACTTTTCAATGACACTTTACAGTTGACTTTCAAATCCATTTCTGGTCTCATCGGCTAAATCAGGAGCTGGCAAACTGCCCCCCACCCCCCACCAATGGACCACATCCTGCCTATTTTTGTTCCTGGAAGTCACCCCACCCTCTTCTCCCACGTTTTGTCTACGGCTGTTTTCCCCAAAATGGCACAGTTGAGTAGTCGCTGCAGAGACCATTATGCAAAGCTTAGGCTAGTTGCTAGGAGGCCCTTCACAGAAAAGCTTTGCCAGCCCTGCTATGAACAGTCCCAGGAGGCCAATGCAATTACTATCGTTATTTCCAAGTGACAGGTTGGGGGGGGGGGGGCGGGAAAACCTGGGATGAAAGCAAGTGGCTCAGAAATGTTTTCTTAAGGATACAGAACTGGTTGGCAGAGCCTAATGGAAAGCCAGATGCTTTTGTTCCACATAAAGATTCACATCGAAGACATCCGGATACAAGCGAGGCTCAAGCCACAGGGTAGTTCTTTGAGCAAGTCTTTCCGGCTAAGTGACATTGTCTTGGTGGAAAGAAAGGCAAGTTTGTTCTTAAAACATGTCAGACAGTGAACACGGAGCCTGTAGCTGTTGGGACCCAGCCCTGAGCTCAAGGCCTGCAGGGACTGAAATATCAGCCAGAAGGGCCTGGAGTATTCACAGTTGATATATTTATTATTATTATTATTTTTGGCTACACTATGTGATTTACAGGATCTTAGTTCCCCGACTAGGGATTGAACCCACGTCCTTAGCAGTAAGACCATGGAGTCCTAACCACTGAACCACCAGGGAACTCCCCAGAGTTGACATTTTATTAACTTTTTATCTTCTGATTGAAAAAGCAAACAAAAGTCTTGCAAGCCATAGGTATGTGAGAAATAAATGGGAAAAGATACACGTAGGAAAGGAAGCTGTAAGCTCTTCCGGTGTCACCAGGGAAGCAGACTTTCAGGGAGTGGTGTTTCTCCTGTAAGATTCTGTCCTCCCTCTCACCCCATCCCTCACTGTGAACAGTGTTTGACTGACAGTCAGGGCCAGAGTCCTGGCAAAGGAAGTGACAACCCACTCTAGTATTTTTGCCTGGGAAATCCCATGGACAGAGCAGCCTGGAAGGCTACAGTCCATGGGGTCACTAAAGAGTGGGACATGACTCAGTGACTAAACAACAGCAGAGTCAGAGTCACCACTTCCCCATGCTGTCTAGGACTAGAGATGCTTCTCCTAGGCGCTGCTGGTGCTGACTGGTGTGTAAGAACCTGTCATTTCCTAATGGTGTTTAGTGGCAGGCAGATGCCATCTCCTTGGGGCTTTACCCAGAACAGTGTCACTTCCTCCGTCCTCCTGGGCTGATTAGAATAATCTGGGAATGATGGTGAAGGGTGGAGGGGGCCCACAGGAAATTTTGTTCTTGATCCTAGAAACCAAGAGTCTGTGGAGCTCTGAGCAGGCAAACCCAATACTCTGTCGAGGCAAACATTTAAAGCAGGAATGCCACGGGAGAAAAAAAAAAAAAGCTGGCTGGCCTAGGTTAGAGGTTGAGGCCAACCAGGAAGGGAGAAGGGAGGAAGTGGCTGACAGTAGTCAACCCTCCTGGGCCAGTTGAGTGGTCACGTCTGTAAATGGTGCTTCCTGGATTGTGCAGTGCACACCCTTAGCAACCATACTTGGCAGCTCTGAGAAGCACCACCTTTGCTCAAAGCCTTCCAGAAATACCTTTGGAAATAGAAGGTTGAGTCAAGCTTAGTGAGAGAGAATACACACATGCATACATACACATATGCATGGATCTTTTGTAAATATGTGTGAAAGGAACAGAATAAAAATAAAATGAGCAACTCCAGGCTCTTTGTACTGAGCTGCATTATTAATCATCAAGGCTGGGAGACAGTGAAATAAAGGTTTTAAGAAGTCACTTTCCAAGAGCAGGTCAAAGGTGAGGAACAAGAAAAAGGCCAGTTTGAGACTCAGGTTTCTCCCTGGGACCAATGGTTCCTCTTCTCTCAACAAGAAGCTCAAACCAGCCAGCCCCACTCTTTGCCTCCACATCAATATTTTCCATCAATTTCCTTCCCGTACCCTAAAAAACAAGATGCTATCAGCTGTAGCCAAGTTCACATGGACATTAAGGAAATTAAGCCTCAGACTTGCTGGAAGACCTGAGGGCAGTAGTTCTCAATGTTCCCTGTGCTCAGAATGTCCTGGAGAGGTTGGGAACACCTCGATGAGGGCGCTCCAAGCTCCGACTTTCAGATTCAGTCGTTCTACAGGTGGCGCCCAAGAATTTTGCATTTCTAATATACAAAGGTCAGGGTGATGCTACAGGGAGCACACTTTGGGAAGTACTGGATGACAGACTAGTCAGTTTAAAGCACAGGCTTGGCAGTCAGACGGCCTGTGTGCGAGTCCTGGTCCTGTCTTCCACCACCTCTGTGACCTGGAGCAAGGTGCTTACACTCTTCACGTCTATTTCATCAGCGTCAATGTGGTGTTTTGGCAGGGATTAAGTTAATTAATAATCTATGCAAAGATTCCCAACCCACAGAATGCTGTGAGTGAGCCACTGCCTATCTCTGCCTCATTTAAAAAGGAGAAAGGGGATTTCCCGGGTGGTCCAGGGGTTAAGAATCCACCTGCCAGTGAAGTGGGGACATGGGTTTGATCCCTGGTCTGGGAAGATTCCACATGCCACGGGACAACTCACTCCTCTGTGTGCTGCTGCTAAAGCCTGCGTGCCCGAGTCCATGCTCTTCAACGAGAAGCCACTGCAGTGGGAGGCCCACACACCGCAACTAAAGAGTGGCCCCTGCTCGCTGCAACTAGAGAAAGCCCACCACAGCAACAAGACCCAGTGCAGCCAAAAATAAATAATTTTTTTAAAGGAATAATTTTTTTTTTTTTTAATAAAGAGGGGACAGGAAGAAGAGGAGGGGCAGGAGGGCAGACAGGAAGGGCCAGGGGGTGGCCTGGGACCTTCAGCCCTGTCTGCACGGTGGCTTGGGCTGTCTCGGCCACCACCACCCATTTCCTGCCCGAAAGCTGCCCTCAGACAGTGAAGGTGCTACCTTCCCAACGCCAGGAGAACAGGAAGAGGAGCGAACGGGCCTGACACCTTACCCACAAGGCACGGCCTCCCCTGCCCACGTGGCGTGGTCTTCACCACCCCAGGCTGTCAGACTGCAGAAACCTGAGGCTCAGAAAAGTCGGGTGACACCCCGGCGTCAGGAAGCAGTGGCCCTGCTGGGGGGTAGGAGGGGGACCTTACTGCACAACCGGCCAATATCTCAGTTAGACCCCCTTCCTTTTCTCTTTCCTTCCAAAGCCAAGGGTCAGGGTCAGGGTTCAAGGGCTCTTCCTGGGAGAGGGCCCTGGCAGGATGGCAGAGGGTGACGCTCCGTTCGGCAGGCGGTTAGGACCTCCCAAGACAGCGCGGGGAAGCCCCCTCCCCAAAGAGGCGAAGGAGACAAGCGTAGAGCGAGCCCCTGTCCCTCAGCGCGCCCTGATGAGACAGGCCAACTTCCCAAAGCGGCGGCACAAGGCGGCAGGGCCGGCCGGAGGGCAGTCGCTCGGCCCCGGGGCGGGGGAGCCACGCAGGGGTTTGCGCCCGGTGTTTGGAAAGAGAAGGGTGGGGTGGTAGCTGCGGGCTGGAGGTGCCAGAGTGTCTCAGGCTGGAGGCCCCTGCTCCGGGCCGCCCTCAGGCTGTGGAAGGCTGCCCCACTAAGGTCTGTGTGCGTGTGGAGATGGGCAGGGAGGCGGCAGCAGAGCCCGGAACCTTCCTCCTCAGCCCCGCCCAGTCTGTCAGGGACTCTTCCGGCCCCTCAGCTCGGCCCCAGGCTTCCGTCCTCACTTCCGTCTACCCCCTGACTTCCCGTCTCACCATTGCCGGGACCCACGCTGCTGCCGCTGCGAACGCCTGGCATTTGACCTCCCCGCCCATGAACTGGTGCGAGGACAGCCCTGGTGCCTACTGGGCTGGAGGTCAGATAGGCCAGCTTCCAGGCTCACTCTTTCCTCATCTTTGCTTGCTGCACCCTGCGCGAGGGAATGTCAGGGAGGTCCTGAAAAATTCCCCAAGTCCTAGGACACCTGCCACCTCTTTGTCCTGACCTATGGCCTCTCTGTTCCAGGAAAGGTGTCATTTTCTTTCTGATCTAATTTCAAACCAAGCAACAACCATCATCAGAGGGACTTGAAATGCTTGAAGCCACATACACTGTTATTGTGAATCTCTCTCTGACCCAGTCAACCCAAAGTATTATTCCAAGGAACGCTGTAAATTGCAGCTAGGTGACAGCTAAATACAACACAAACAAGTCATAAACCTCACAAGCTCATGAGAATGACAGAAACAGGCTGAAAAATTAATATGTCACACACATATCTCTTGCCTTGTCTCTTTTTGTCTGATTTAACCACACTTATCGGCACTAGATAATCTTAAGCCACAAAATTGTCCTTTTGGGATTGTAAATGTCTTTTGAAGTGAGCGTTTCCACACCAAACTCCCCTGACGTATCAGAAGAGTTTGAAGGAGTTTCATGATGTGATCTGAAAGGTGCTAAAAGGCAGCCTCGGATCCCAGAACTTCTTCCTTGCCACAACGCCTGAAATTCCCACAGTTACAGGGATGTGGTATTGAGTTCAGAAGTCGTCTGCTAAAAGTCAAGTCCATTACTCAAAACAGACTTTTGGGCTAACACAGTCCTCTCTCCTCGCTTTCACTTCTTCCTTCTTAAAATATTATTGGGTGACCATCTGTATCTCAAGGGCTGTTAACTAAGGCCTGCCCTTCAGTGGTTTCCTGACATGCTCTGTCACTTCAGTGCATGTATTGCAGACACACAGCCCTCTAGAGAGAGGCCTCTAGCTCCCATTGTATTTTCAAGGCAGTCCATGACTCCCCAAAGAGTGTGTATGTTGTGTGCGTGCTAAGTTGCTTCAGCCATGTCCAACTCTTTGTGACCCCACAAACTGGAAATCACTTTGGAAAACTGCTCAGGAGCATCCAGTAAAGTCAAACATATAGTTACCCTACAATCCTGAAAAGTGAAAAGGTTAGTCACTCGGTTAGTGAAACAGTTGGTCTGACTCTTAGCAACCCCATGGACTGTAGCCTGTCAGGCTTCTCTGCCCATGGGAGTCTCCAGGCAAGAATACTGGAGTAGGTTGCCGTTTCTTTCTCCAGGGGATCTTCCTGACCCAGGAATTGAACCCAGGTCTCTTGCATTGCATGCAGATACTTTCCCATCTGAGCCACCAGGGAAGCCCATATAATATAGCTACATAATTTATTACATGTATACAGCATGACAGGTACTCTGCTTAGCACTACTTCCATTATCTTATTTAATCCATACAACATAAGATCTATTACTCCCCCATTTTACAGATGGTGAAACTGAGGCTAAAAGTGATTGGTTACCTTGGTAAAGTCATCCAGGTAATAAAGAGTCAAACTGGATAGTCTTACTCTAGAATCCATGCTTTTGACCAATGTGTCAATATTTCTCAAACATGAGTGGGTCTCACAATCACCTAGAGAGTCTAGGAGGCACTCAGATATCAGGGCTCCACTATAGAGTTACTGATTAAGTAGCTTTGTAGTGGGGCCCAAGAACTGGCATTTCTAACAAATTCCCAGATGCTGCTGCTGGCCTGGGGACCCCTTGCCATATGGTAAGTCTCCTTCTCTTACAAAGACCCCTAAAATGTTTTCATAATATTTATAAACTTAAGAAGACATTTGTATGTTAATTTCTCAAAGCAGATCCTTAAAGTTGTATAAGTCCCACCTCCCCCACCACCAAAGACTTAAGGTGCCCCAGACCCTGCTGTCTTCCTTCAGTCACATGGCTCCTGATTTTATCTCAGACCTGTAACCTCAGGTTACAGTCCATCCCCGGGAGCAGGAGTCACCCCCAGTCGCGGAGGCTAGGATTTCGCCAAGTTCTTCAGTCTGTCAGAGTCTATCTGCGACCATGATCTGTCTGCAGGTTTCAGATAAAGAGGGGACGAAAGTAGTTTAATGTATTAAAGTGACCGTCTTAGCCATCCAGCCACCCTGGCAAGCGTGGGGGTCTTAAGAATGCTGCCAGTGTCCCTGAAGAAGGGAGGGGAGACAGGGAGGCCCCTGGACCAGGGAGAGAAGCCCTTCCTTAGTACAGGATGGTGAGGAGGGAGCGGGGCCCTGCACGCCGGTTGCTTCAAATCTTCCCCTGGGAAGAGCTCAACACCACCCCACAAGTCAGTGCGCATGGCATTTAGGAAGTAGGGAAAAAAAGGGGAGAAATAAAAGCCTGACTGGACCTCTCCACAGCGACTCAGGCCTGGAAGATCCCCCAGGAACCTGGCTACCCCCACCCCTTCTCCACCGTGCAGCATGCTCTCTTCCAGCACTGGCCAACACAAACACAATACTGTCCCAACAGATGTAATTTTACATTTCCTCGTAGCCCCATTAAAAAGGCTGGAAACAAGGCCAAATCAACTTGAAATAATAAACTTAATCCAATATATTCAAATTTTGATCACATCAACATAATATAAAAACCATTCATGAGAGCTTTCACGCTTTCTCCTAAGTAGGGAGGGAAATCTGGCATCTTTATACTCAGAGCACATCTCCATTCACATGCAAGGTGTTCAACAGATGACGTGAAATGTGGTTCTAACAAAACAACAAGGCTGTGTTTAATGGGAAAATATTTCATGTTGGTCCCATTTTAAAATTTGTATCGAAATAAGTTAAATTAAAACTTCAGATCCTCAGTTGAACCAGCAGTATTTCAAGTGTTCCACACACACATGTAGGTAGCATTGGGACAGACTGACATCCTGGGCCTTCTGGAAATCTATACGGAGTACAGGAGGATTTCCATCCCTGAAATAGTGTTAGTAGTGGTACTAGCTGTCTCAATATATCACAGGAAAGAGAGAGGGAGGGATTTTGGAAAAAAGCAAAAGGAGAAACTTCAAGATGGTTAGGACTCCTATTATAGAATCTCTTATCTCTGAAATAACTCATTTTTAGCAGTAATTACCACATCAATCCTAAAGGAAATCAACCCTGAATATTCACTGGAAGGACTGATGCTGAAGCTGAACCTCCAATACTTTGGCCACCTGATGCAAAGAGCTGACTCATTGGATAAAGACCCTGATGCTGGGAAAGACTGAAGTCAGGAGGAGGAGACGACAGGAGATGAGATGGCATCACCGACTTGATGGACATGAGTTTGAGCAAGCTCTGAGAGTTGGTGACGGACAGGGAAGCCTGGCATGCTGCAGTCTGTGGGGCTGCAGAGTTGGACATGACTTAGCAACTGAACAATTAACTACCACCACATTAATACGTTTCGTGATGGGTTGTTTTGAATCCAACTTCTCTGCTCTCAGCTCCATAAGAACAGGAACTATATCTCTTACTCACTGTTATATCCAGTTACCATCTCTCTCAGTAGTGTTGAAAGAATAAACGAATCACACTGAATCTCTGCAGGACAGGTAATGTGTGTAATTCTGCCCGTGCAGAGGCAAATCAGTCTAAACAGAAGTGATCATCTGAGCAAGACTTGTCGAGTCAGCACAGAGCCTACCATTTAGCTAAAAGTCAACTACCAGCACTTCCCTGGGGACTCAGTGGCAAAGAATCTGCTTGCCAGTGCAGGAGACATGGGTTGGAACCTGGTTAGGGAGGATCCCACATGCCATGGGACAAATAAGCCCGTGGGCCACAACTACTGAGCCTGTGCTCTAGAGCCCGGGAACTGCAATCCCGAGCCCATGTGCTTCAACTACTGAAGCCGGTGCACCCTGGAGCCGATGCTCTGCAACGAGAAGCTCAAGCACAGCAACTGGAGAGTGGCCACCTGCTTGCTGCAGCTAGAGAGAGGCACATGCAGCAGTGAAGACCCAGCAGAGCCAAAAATTAATTACATAAAAAACAAAAACTACCAAATTGGGCTGAATGCCTCCATTTCACAGGTGAACTAGTTTGAGGTGTGATGATACGTGATGTCCTGAATCCCTGTAGAACCTGACAAGCTCCCATCACACATGACCTGAAACCACCCTCCTTCCCACTCAGATTCTGTTTTCTGGGTTCCTCGTTTTATTTCCTGCAGTTCCAGGGAAATTGGAGCCAAGCAGTTCAGACTGTTGCTGAGCAATGGGGAGGATTGGAATTTTTAGGGCAAGTGACAGAAACTGAACCCTGACTTCCTTAAGCAGAAAGGAGAACTCATTGCAGAAGTCTTGGGCCTGCAGGGGACCCTGGACAAGATAGGACTAGGGTCGGGACAGCTGGAACCAGGCCGGCCACACTGTGTCCGCCCCTCTCCCCTCTCCCCTGTACCTACCCCCACCCCTTCCACACCAGCTTCCTCTCCGTTCGGAGACATGTGTCAGTAAACGCCACGTTACCAAACTTCAGAGCTTCAATCTCAACCACCAGCAGGAGTTTGGCACAACTGCTGAATCCAAATTCGAGAAGCCCACTTGGGGGCCTCTTTGGCCTGGCTTGCCCAGGTGTCCTGCCCTGGATAAATCAACATGGCCAGGCCTGGGAATTCACAGTACATACTCCAGCGTCAATGGCACCCACTCCAGTCCTCTTGCCTGGAAAATCCCATGGACGGAGGAGCCTGGTAGGCTGCAGTCCATGAGGTCGCTAAGAGTCGGACACGACTGAGCGACTTCACTTTCACGCATTGGAGAAGGAAATGGCGACCCACTCGTGTTCTTGCCTGGAGAATCCCAGTGACAGAGGAGGCTGGTAGGAGGCCGTCTATGGGGTCACACAGAGTCGGACACGACTGAAGTGACTTAGCAGCAGCAGCAGCAGCACTCCAGTGTCAAAAGATGTTGAGACTTTTTCTGTTGCCTAGAAATGGTGAGTTCAACTCCAGCAAAAAAAAAACAAAAACAAGGAGGCATACTCCTGCTTCGTGAAGAGAGTCACCTCCAGAGTGTACCCAAGAGATTACCAAGCTGACCCAACCATCATGCCAGATGGGCCCT
>NW_011494917.1:4099573-4100709 GCF_000754665.1 Bison bison bison | reverse complement strand
GGGCCCTCCTAACCCCTGTGAGATGACTGGAGGGAGAGAGGGGGACAGTGATTTGGGCTTAGACCTCATGTGGATGGAGTGAGATCATTCAAGGAGAGGGGTGCTCTCCTGCCCGCCCCCCGCCCCAAGTCAAGGGAGGCACGGAGAGAATCACACTGGAGTGATGGGTCAGCGAGGAGGGGAGCCTGGCAACTCAGGGCCAGCTTTGTGGGCATGAGAGCTGTGCAGTCCCCCAGGGCCAGCACCCAGGAGGGTCCCACTCGTTTAATGCTCTGCTGTGGCCATCTTGGAATGCTTAACAGTTCAATAGTTTTGCACTGGGTCCTGAAAATTAAGGGGCCCATCCTGAGGGCCATCAATCATCTGGGGACACTTCCCAGGCAGTGGACTTGCTGTCCATCCTGTGGCTCCATGCAGAGAAGAGAGAGGGTGGCACTGGGGCACCCAGTACTGCCCGGCATCTGAGATGGCAAGGATATAGTGGTTTCCATTGGTCAACCACTGGAGGGCTGACAGCAACCATCTTACTGACACCCTAACAAAAATCCACTCCCATGCAAAGCACTCTGATAACAAGAAAACTGGAGTCTTCTGATGGTAGAGGCTGAATAGAATAGGGAACGATGTTGGGCTGAGCAGGCCCCTGCACACCAGGGAACTGAGCCTGGAGGAGGCCCTACAGACGCTTCAAGAACTCAGAGTCTTCACACACTTTGTGAGGGGGCCACTGATGGGACGTCTGCCTCACCGAGGGCATCAGAAAAATAGTGCTGGATCCGGGGCAGAGCAGTGTGCCTCCCCCACTCCATCCAGCCTCCTTCACTCCCCCCAGTTCCTGAGAAGAGAGGTGGAGGAGGCAGCTCAAGGGAGGATCATGCTGCCATTCCTAACGTCCCACCACAGGTCCTGGCATCCTGGGAAGAGGAAAAGGTGAGCTGGGAATGCCCACGAGACCGGAAGTCTCAAACCGGGCTGGAATGCACTTTAAAGTCTTCAGTCATCTGAAAGGTACCTGGCCAAGATGCTCTGAAGGACTCCTCTACCCAACAGGGGTATGGTGAGCGTCCACACGGCCCGGCTGGGACACTAAGTCGGGGGAGGGGGAGACACATCTGGTTTATGTAGACAGGCGGGCC
>NW_011494917.1:4066031-4099473 GCF_000754665.1 Bison bison bison | reverse complement strand
GCGGCCGGGTTGAGATCACGGCGCTGACAAGGCAGCACCACGGCACTGTGATGAAGGGGCTGGGGCACACCTTGCCGATGTGCCCACATGGTGTGTGGGGGGGTATGAGGCAGGCTCACAGACACTCACTCCTTCTGGTGTCCTTGGGGGACCTAGCATCACCTAGTGATGGTGCACCACAAGATGGCCTGCTTGGTGTCCCCCGGCTGCACACATTCTGGGGCTCTGCATTCAGGAGGCGCTCACTAAGTGTGCTGAGTTACCGCCCAGAAGAGCATCCAGTTCTTTCCACAACGGTTGAGAACAGTGGTTCACCAACATCAGAATCTCCCACAGGATGACCCGTGAAAACACTAGGCTGGGCTCCACAGCTGGTGCTTCGGATCAACAGGTCCAGGGTGGGACCTGAGAATCTGCATTTATCACATATTCCCAGGGGCCACGCTGAGACCCAGGGGATTCAGGGCTGCCCCCTCTACCTGAGAGCCACACCCTCCACACGGGGACTGCTAACAGAGGCATTAGGTGGGCAAGTGTGTCTCTTCCTGGTCTGCAGGCCTGGCCTGCTAGTGGATCGCCTGAGGGTTATCTCCCTCCCGCAGCCCCTGCCCGAGTTGAGGGCTCCAGGCCTTTCTTACTCCACTGGGGACTGCGAGGTCTGTCCTGCAGGTGCCAGGGGCATGGAATTAAAGGCAACCTCTGTATGCCAGCCTCCCCAGACCTGGCGTGATCCCCCTCTGCCTCCACAACCCTCTGGTTTGTTTTATATAACATCTAAGAGCAAGGGGCCTATCAACCTCTTCTCAGCTTCCTGTGGGCTTTTTTTTTTTTTTTGGAGATTACAAAAAAATGTTTTAAAAGTTTAATTAGATTCTAATTCTTCACTGTTTTGAAAGTGTCTTTACATTCTGATCCACTTTAGTTTAAACTTTTTAATTTGTATTGGAGTATAGCTTTCCAGATGGTGCTAGTGGTAAAGAACCCTCCTGCCAATGCAGGAAACATAATGATCCCTGGGTTGGGAAGATCCCCTGGAGGAGGGCATGGCAATCCACTCCAGTATTCTTGCCTGGAGAATCCCATGGACAGAGGAGCCTCGTGGGCTACAGTCCATAGAGCTGCAGAGAGTCGGACATGACTGAAGTGACTTAGCATGCAGAGCTGACTCACAATTCTGTGACAATTTCAGGTGGACTCAGCCTTACACACACATGCATCCGTTCTTTCCCAAACTCCCTACCCATTCCCATGGGCTCCTTTTTTAATGTGATAAAATATATGCAACACAAAAGTTACCATTTCAACTGTGTTAAGGTGTACTACTCAGTGGGAGTATGTACATTAATATTGTTATGCAACCGTCACCATTACCTATTTCCAGAACTTTCTGACCCCAGACAGAAACTCTTGTACTTAAACAATAACTCCGCATTCCACTCCCCTCCATTCTACTTTGTCTCTATGAATTTGCCTAATTTAGGTACCTCATACAAATAAGACCATACCGTATTTATTCTCCCGTGTCTATTTCACTTAGCGTAATGTTCTCAATATCCATCTATGCTGCAGCGTGTGTCAGGACTTTATTCTCTAAGGCTGAATAACATTCCATTGGATGGGCGTATACTCCATTTTGTATATCTATTCATATGTTGTGGGCATTTGGGTCATTTCCACCTTTTGGTTAATGTGAGTAATGCCGCTGTGAACAGTGTTATATAAATATCTGTTTGAGTCTCTACTTTCAATTTCTTGAGCTATTAATATATACTGAGAGGTGGAATTGCTGAAGCGTATGATAATACAATGTTTAACATTTTCAGGAACGACCATACTGTTTTCTACAAACTTTAATCTACCTAACAATCATTCACCAGGAAACTTGGAACCTCACCAGTATCCTCTGAAGAGGATCTGAGGCTGCCTCTACCAACGGGCTTATGGCTCCAAAGTGCTGTTGGAAGTGGTGTAACCAAGCTCCTTATTTATAAACATGGAAAATCTAGTACTGGCCTGTTACCCCAGCGCCCTCACTCTATGAGATGAGCAGGTTGTAGCCAAGAGAGGTGAGGCTGCTCTGTGGCTTTGCTGGCGCCTCACTCCCCAGGGCTTAGCCCAAACACCGCCTCTGCAGAGACCCTGGCCGGCCCTAGTCATCCTCTAGCTTTGTTTTACTTTCTACGAGTAACAAGCTAAGATGATCTGTCTCCTTGTTTATTCTCCTTCACTTCCAAATAGATGTGAGTGAGGGCAGGAACCTTATCTGTCTTAATCACAGCACAGCCCTGGCATCTAGAACTATGCCTGACACATTGTAGGCACTCAGATAATTTGACCGACTGAATAAAATATAAATAGCCTATAAGAAAGTATATTTGTTGTTCGTTGTTCAGTTGCTAAGTCACGTCTAACTCTCTGCGATTCCGTGGACTGTAGCCTGCCAGGCTCCTCTGTCCATGGGATTCTCCAGGCCAGAATACCGGAGTGGGTTGCCATTCCCTTCTCCAGCGGATCTTCCCAACCCAGAGATGGAACTCGGGTCTCCCGCACTGCAGGCAGATTCTTTACAGTCTGAGCCACCAGGGAATGTATATATAACTCCAATATTTGCAAGAAATATTCTGCAACCTTCGTAGTTCTCCCAAACACATAATCTTTCCATAAAACCAACTTTTTTTTTTTTTTTTTTTTAAAGATAAAGTCATACTGAGGTGCTCACTAGGTGACTGACTCCAGTTCAGCAGTTTTGAGCCTTAGACTCTGCACAATGTTAACTCTGCAAATGCCAGATTTGCCGCTCTTTCCACAGGCCTGGGATGGTTTGGGAAGGGTTACCATTCCATTAACCAAGGTCTTAATCGGGACCAGGCTGAAATTTTTCTTTCCATTAAGATTTTAAAGCCCTATGATTTTCTAAGTAATGCATCCCCCCAGTGTAAAAAAATGCTGTGGGTAATAGGAAGAAAGGAAGGAGAAAGGAGCTTGGCTTCTCACCCCATCTACGTAGTCAGTCAGCATCACCATCCTTGGTCCTGATGTTCTCACAGGAGCACACTGCATGTAGATCAGGGCAGAATTTCCAGGAATGCTACATATGGTTTTACTAGTTTCACGTCAACTGGTTGAAAACTGAAACGTGAGACTTTGTCCTGAGCCTGAAGTAGAGCTACCTGGTGGCTGGGTGGGAGGCAGGAAAGCATGGCCATGACTCATATGGCACAGACCCTCCAGTTTATGGTGCTTGACCTAGAAATTAGGAATTTCAATAACAATATAAAAACCCATAACAATATAAAAAACCCACAGCATTTTTTGTGGCTTGGAGCTCCTCTGTGGTTCCCAAAGTCCACACTGTCTATGTCCTGGCCTCCGAGTTCCCTGTGCTCTACTGTGGCTGAGTTGCTAGCCCTTTGCCAGGCTCTGCTGTCCACCTTCCCTGCAGAAGCAGTGGGATTAAATGGGAAGAAGGGACAAGAGATCCAGGCTGGAGCAGGTCAGTCAGCATGACCAGGGCACGACCCTGCAGGGGTTCCACCTGGTGCCACCAGGACAGTACCTGCCTGTCACGCCTCCTTTCTCAGTGTGGGCTGTCCGCTCCCTTCCTCTTCACCAGCCAAACACTCCCTTCAATAAAGCCTCCTTCCCCTGGTAGCTCAGTTGGTAAAGAATCCACCTGCAATGCAGGAGACTCTGGTTCAATTCCTGGGTCAGGAAGATCCCCTGGAGAAGGGCTAGGCTACCCACTCCAGTTTTTTTGCACTTCTCTTGTGGCTTAGCTGGTAAAGAATCTGCCTACAATGTGGGAGACCTGGGTTCGATCCCTGGGTTAGGATGATCCCCTGGAGAAGGGAAAGGCTATACCCACTCCAGTATTCTGGCCTGGAACTGTATAGTTCACGGGGAAGCAAAGAGTTGGACACAACTGAGCGCCTTTCACTTTTCCAATGAATCTGCCTATTTGACTTAAGTTACCACACTCTCTGTGGACATGAGTTTGGGTGAACTCCGGGAGTTGGTGATGGACAGGGAGGCCTGGCATGCTGCAATTCATGGGGTCTCAAAGGGTTGGACCCGACTGAGTAACTGAACTGAACCACACTCTCTGTGACTTTAACATCCTTCAGGTTTTTAAGATTCCATATGTTTATTTTCCATTTGTGTTTAGGGCTTCCCAGGTGGCTCAGTGGTAAAGAATCTGCCTGCCAAACAGGAAACACAGGTTTGATCCCTGGGTCGGGAAGATCCCCTGGAGAAGGAACTGGCAACCCACTCCAGTATTCTTGCTTGGAGAATCCCATGGACAGAAGAGCCTGGCGGGCTACAGTCCATGGAGTCACAAAGAGTCAGACATGACTTAGCAACTAAACAATATGTTTATTTAAGGTGGGCCTGATTTCTTTGAGGACAGTATCTGCCTCTTCTGCTTCCTCATGAACCTTTCCTATATTCAATAAAGTACCAGAGAGGTCATGGGGAACTGGAGCAATAGAGAGTGAAAGATGCTGAGGAAGAAGAGGATTTTGAGGGGAGATGAGGCAATCAAACATAGCAGTCACACCCACACACAGCAGGAGAAAGAGAGGGATGGAGGGAGAGAGAAAGAGAAGGAAAGGAAGGGGGGAGGGATGGAGAAGAGAAGGAAGGAGAAAGAGATGCAGAGGGAGAGAACAGAGAAAGGCATCAAAGGGGGAATTCTGGATGCAAGAACTAGAAACTCAGAGAACTTGATGAGCAAATTTGACATAGTTGTAAGAAAAGGCTAGATTAAAAGGCATTAGGAAGTGAATGAAGGATGGTACCCAGTGCTGGTAACATGCACTTTCAAACACAGCTCATCAAGTATAAATTTGTGTAACCATGTCTTGAGAACTTTAAAAATATTCATACCCTTTGGCTCAGGATTTCATTTCTAAGCATGGCTACAGACAAAGACACAGGCGTAAGAATGTCTATCACAACAATACTTACAACCATGAGAAAATGGAAACCACTTCAGTGTCCAAAACTGGATCTCAAAGATGGACTATTAGTCATTACCACTGTTATGACAAAGAATATTTCATCACCTAGGATTGCAATATCATGTTTAATTCAAAGTTCAGAATATAAGATATTTCGTACGATTTAAACTTTGTAAAATATAAACAGGTATCTATTGATGTATTTACTTACCTACCATTTAGGCCTCTAGTCTCACAGATAAAGAAAGACTGAAAAGGAAACCCGCTAGAACACTAGTAGTCAGTGGTTATATTACGTTGTGAGCTTAGAAGGGATTATCTGCTTTCTTTTCTATATTTTCTGTCTTTTCCGGATTTCTGTACTAATTACGAGTCATGCTTAACACTCAGGGATACCAAAGGTTGCTATAAAAATAGAATGAGACTGTGGTGAGGAAGTGGAAGGATGGAATGAAGATTATCTTAAAAGTTCAGAAGAGGAAGGAGCCTTTTGACTCAAGATGTTAACACAGAAGTCTCCTGAATTTACTTCCTTTTAAGGAACACCACATATCTACAGTTACACATGGAACCATTTTCTCTGAGATATATCTGGAAACTAGCTTAGTGGTTCTTACACGTTTGGCAAATGAGCCAATAGCTAACATCAACCTCAATGGTGAAACACTGGAAGCTCTGCTTCTAAGATAAGGAACAAGACAAGGAAGCCCACTCATGCTGCTTGCACTCACCACAGTCCTGAAAGTCTAGCCAGTGCAATCAGGTAAGAAAAAGAAGTAAAAGCATCCAGATCAGAACAAGAGAAGTAGAACTGTCTCTATTTGCAGATAACATGACATTGTACATAGAAGACCCTGACGACTTCTCTCGGAAATTGTTAGGACTAATCAATGCATTCAATAAAGGTGCAGGATATAAAATCAATATACAAAAATTAGTTGTGTTTCTATACACTAGTAACAAGCCCATTTACAATTGCTTCAATTGTGGGAATTATAGGAATTCAATTGTAGCAATAAGTTTAACCAATTAGGTGAAAGATCTGTACACTAAAAACTGTAAGAAATTAATGAAAGGAACTGAAGATACCAATTAGTGGGAAGAATATTGCAAAAATATCCATACTACAAAGCAATCTACAGATTTAGTTCAATCCCCATCATAATTCCAAAGGCATTTTAAAAAAGAGAAATGAACACTCCCAATCCTCTATGGAACCACAGAAGACTCAGAATACCTAAAGCAATCTTGAAGGAAAAAGAACAAAGCTTTTTCCTCAAATTGGGAAGCATTCATACTCCCTGATTTCAAACTATATTATAAAGTGCTAACAAAACAGTATGGAATTGGCTTAAAATAGACACGCAGTCTGGAGAAGGTAATGGCACCCCATTCCAGTACTCTTGCCTGGAAAATCCCATGGACGGTCTGGAAGGCTGCAGTGAGCGACTTCACTTTCACTTTTCACTTTCATGCCTTGGAGAAGGAAATGGCAACCCACTCCAGTGTTCTTGCCTGGAGAATCCAGGGATGGGGGAGCCTGGTGGGCTGCCATCTATGGGGTTGCACAGAGTCGGACATGACTGATATGACTTGGCAGTAGCAGACACGCAGTCCCTGATAGCTCAGTTGGTAAAGAATCCACCTGTAATGCAGGAGACCCCCGTTCGAGTCCTGGGTCGGGAAGATCCTCTGGAGAAGGGAAAGGCTACCCACTCCAGTATTCTGGCCTAGAAAATTTCATGCATCCATGGGGTGGCAAAGAGTCGGACACGACTGAGCGACCTTCACTTCACTTCACAATGAAACAGAAGAGAGACCCCAGAAATAAACCTATACATATATGGTTAATTTATGATAAAGGACCCAAGACAATACAATAGGGAAAGAAAAGTTTCTTAAGCAGATGGTGTGGGGAAAAATGTACAGCCACATGCAAAAGAATAAAACCAGACAACTATCTCACACCATAAACAAAAATCAACTCAAAATGGAATAAAGGCTTGAATGTAAAACCTGAATCTATAAAACTCCTAGAGCAAAACATGGACAGGCAGCTTCTTTACATAGGTCGGTGATGAATTCAACAAAAGGCAAAAAAAAAAAGGGAAAAAAAGGGCAGAAAACAAACAAGTGGGGGACTACATCAAACTAAAAGGTTTCTGCACAGCTAAGAAAATCATCAACAACATGAAAAACAAGTCTACTGAGTGGGAAAAATATTTGCATATCTGATAAGGGGTTAACATGCAAAAAATATAAAGAACTCATACAACTCAATAGCAAAAAGCCAAACAATACCATTAAAAAATGGGCAAAGGATCTGAACATTTTTCCAAAGATGACACACAGATGGCCAACACATACATGAAAAGATGCTCAACATAATTAGTCATCAGGCAAATGCAAATCAAATCCACGAGTTTATCACTTCACACCTGTTAGAAAGGCCTTTATCAAAAAAATCATGTTTGTGAGGATGTACAGACACAAGAACACTTGTGCCTTGTTAGTGGGAATGTAAATCGCTGTGGCCACTATCGAAAACAGTATGGAGGTTCTTTCAAAGGTTAAACATTCAACTGCTGCGTGATCTAGTAATTCCACTTCTGAGAATTTATCCAAAGGAAATGAAATCACTGTCAGAATAAGATATTTGCACCCCCCATGTTCATTGCAGCATTACTCACAATAGTTAAGACAGGGAAACAACCCGAGTGTCCGAGGACAGCGAATGGATCAAGAAAATGCGGCATACATACACAGGGATCGCTCATAAAAATGGAGGAGTCCACCATCTACAGCAATGCGGATGCGCATTAAGGGAATTAAGCTAAATGAAATAAATCAGACAGCAAACGACAAACTGTACGCTATCACTAATATGTGGAATCTTAAACAAACCTGAACTCACACACATAGAACAGACTGGTAGCTGGCAGACGAGGGTTGGAGTGGGGGGTTGAAATGACTGAAGTAGTCAAAAGTTTCAAACTGCCAGTTGTAAGATGAGCATGTACAATGAACAACATGCTTACTATTTTTTTTTAATTGAAGCGATGGGGAAAGAAAGAAAACTAATTCAAGGGATAGCAATGGTTGGGAAGGCGTGGTTTGGGGTTATTTTTTTAAGCTCATACAGTAAACCATCCTTTTAGACAGAGGAGACTACAATAGAGAGGTTGAAACTGAAGAACCAGAGGAGAGAGTAACTGACAAGAATGCCCAGAGCCACAGGGGCAGGTCACGGGGAGAGGCGGTCTTAGAGGGAAGAGGGCCCCTTCTTCCCTGCGATGATCCAAGGCAGAGAGGAGGCAGCGAGGAAGAACCCAGAGTGGCTTTGTTAGTGACCTTGATGACGACCTTGTTCTGCTCTGGTGCATAGCAGAGGACCCAGGGGGTGGGGGGACGCTTGGGCTTTAAAGCAGGGTAGGTACCTCACTTTGCACAGCCACATCTGGGACCGGAGTCCTTCCCAGATTCCTAATAAAATAGGTTCCACAGCTCTGGGCTCTCATTTTTCTACCTTCCAGAGACTATTGCAAAAGCAAGATATATGGACAAAGTCTGTTACTGGTTGGCACACTGCCCTGGGCAGGTGGCTCCTGGGGGGAGTCTGGGAGAATATAGAACACAGCCTTCTCCTGGGAGCCCCTGGGAACTCACCAGGTCTAAACCTGACACCTTCAATCTGCCTGCTGGAGCCAGCTCCCCTCACAGATCACTGTTCCTGTTAAAGGCACTGACGTCCACACAGTGCTGAAGCCCAGAGTCACCTCTGACAGCTTCCTCCTCCAGCACCTTGTCACCTCTTCTTTGTGGTTTCCGGTGCCCACCTCGGTAATATCCCCACTCCCAGTGTTGGCCTCAGCTCCTCATCACCTCTGAGGATGACGGCAATGCAGACCAGCTGGTCTCCCCGCCTCCAGCCTGTTCCACTGCTCCAACCCCCTCAGTGCCTCACTCTCTTTGACCCAGGGACATTTGGATATGCTATTCCCACACTTCCTGCCTTCTCTTGGCCAAGGTTAATCATGGCAACCTACTCCCTATTCTTGCCTGGAAAATTCCATGGACAGAGGAGCCTGGTGGGCTGCAGGCTATGGGGTCACAAAGAGTTGGACATGCGCTCACGAGACAATCAGCCTCCAGACTCCGCTCTGACCCTCCCCCTCCCTGATGCCGAAGAGGCTGTACTGTGCAGTCTGGAGACAGGAACACGGTTCTATTTAACCCACAGTCAAGTTATTCCAGCATCTAACCTGGTCTCTGGCACATAGTGAGTGCTTGGAAGTGATGAAGGAAGAGCTGAACAAAAAGTGATGCTCACAGCTTGTTCTACTCAAGTTAGATGACCAGGGAACTAACACCTGTGTTATGCCTGCTCCAGGAATTGTACCAAGTACCGTTATCCCAAGTGCTCTGAATACACTATTTCAATAAGTCTCAGATCAACATAGAGGTTATTACTCTTTTGCAGATGAAGAAACGGGCTTAGAGAGGGAAAGCATTTACTCAAAGGCACCCTCCACAGTTAACACCCACCACTGTCTAACTCCCTATAATCAGGATCTCTATGTTTTCATACTCTTATCTCCTTCTCCAGTTAAATTCCCTAGTGATCGCAAACTTTAGGGAACTAGGCAATTGCTCCTTTGCACAGAAGTTTAGGGTTTCTAAGAAGTAACTCTATGCCATCTACACATCTGTAAATGTTTATTTCTCATCTTTACATCAGGCTGAGAGGTCCCTACAGACCAGGACTAAGTCTTAATTCATCCTTGTACAACATACAATTCTTGGCAAGTTACAACTATTTCGTAAATAGTTACTGATTTGATAATCAACTTATTTGTTGATTTATTAAGTAAAGTTACGATGGTGAATTTTCTTGAGTCAGGGCAGGAAGTTCTTTTGAGCAGATGGCCCATTCTGGCACCCATCAAATTGTACTAGATCGGTCATTTTCTAAGCACAGGGTAGCCCTGGGGCTGTAGACAGAACAAATTTAAATTCATAATGAATTCATTGAAAAATCCCAAGGCAAGAAATCTTTCAGGAGCACTAATGGCATCTCCATTTAAAACTGGATTAATTCTGTATGGATTAAATATTATTATAGTGAAGTGCAAATAAACACAGTTGTGATGAAATGCTGCTTCTGAAAAAAGAATTCGTTAAGTCAGTCAATCATCATAGCTTAGTTGTTCATTAATACGATGACCTCTTCTATCTCACATCTTTTTTTCTCAGTTCATTTATTCCTTTCGTATTTATGGAGCACCTGTTCAAACAAAGCAGGGGGCTGGGTGCTTGGGAAGTGGCACAGAAATGTGTGTTCCATAGGTCTTTGCTGTTTTAAGAGGCATCTAAGATCCAGCGTGTGGAGAGTTCAGCTAAACTGCTATGTGAAATGGCGGCCACGGCATCAGTCTTGTGTGGTCAAGTGGCCTGCTGCTACTGCTAAGTCACCTCAGTCGTGTCCAACTCTGTGTGACCCCATAGACGGCAGCCCACCAGGCTCCCCCGTCCCTGAGATTCTCCAGACAAGAACACTGGAGTGGGTTGCCATTTCCTTCTCCAATGCATGAAAGTGAAAAGTGAAAGGGAAGTTGCTCAGTCATGTCTGACTCTTAGCGACCCCATGGACTGCAGCCTACCAGGCTCCTCCGTCCATGGGATTTTCCAGGCAAGAGTACTGGAGTGGGGTGCCAAGTGGCCTGAGGGGGCCTTAAATTGACATTAGCCCCTCAAGCAAGTGCACACCCTGGACTACAGCCCATAGAATCGCAGGTGGATATAAATTCCCTGTGACTTCTCCAATGACAATTGTGGTAAAGTATCCCTGATTCCCATGGCATTCTCTTGTATGCCCCATTGATAAGACCCCCAAGAAGCTTACGAAAACCCTGCACTTTTGGTCTGAACTCACCAACTCACCAGTCTTAGACATGGAACCCCAAAGCATGGCACCCACCAACCCTGAAAAGACCTGTGGCCCAGGCTCCTGCCTCTCAGCCTGCACCCTGCCTTAACTTCCCCCCTCCTGGCCCTGCAAGGCATGCCAGCTACCACCTCCTGTGGGTGGTAAACCTCTATTTCACCTTCCCTTGCGGTCATTTGTTGAGCCTCGCCATTGCACACCCCAGGGCTCTACTTACCTGGCGTTAATCCAACAGAGACAGAGAACAGCAGCAGCCTCACCTGGGAGCTTGTTAAAAAGGCAGGCTCTTAGACTCCATCCCAGGCCCACCCAATCAGAATCTCCAGTTTAACAAGATCCCCAGGTGATTGGAATGGCCATTAAAGTTTGAGAAGAACCATGGAAACCAACATCCTGTGGGCCATACAGGACAGTCCAGTGAGACCGTTTCTTAACGACATAAAACCTTTTCAATCAGGTCTTCCCTATACGTATATCAAATCACTGCACACCACAGACTTTCCCAATATTACACATCAGTTGTATCTCAGTAAAGCTGCGGGGGGAAGGCCTAACCTGACTGCCTTATTTATTCCTACAGCTTGAGCCCCCACCGTAAGATTCTTATAGTCTTCTTACCCGACTTTTTTTCCCCCCTTGGTATTTATCACCTCAGGTGGTGCTGGTGGTAAAGAATCTGCCTGCCAATGCAGGCGACCCAAGAGACGCAGGTTCCATCCCTGGGTCAGAAAGGTCTCCTGGCGTAGGAGGTGGCAACCCACCCCAGTATTCTTGCCTGGAAAATTCCATGGACAGAGGGGCCTGGTGGGCTACAGTCCACAGGGTTGCACGGAGTCGGACACATGCATATTTATTGTGTATATAGTTCACTCTGTCTCTTCCTGCTAGAATTTAAGTCCACAAGGGGAGAGACTGTCTGTGTGGCTCACCGGTACCCCCAGCACCGTGGATTTGAGCTTCCAGAGCTCAGGCGTGCTTCTAAGGTTCCTCCAGCTCTCAGCTCAGCCTGAGGCTTTCTAAGTTGAAAACAAATGTTTCGTAATTATCAGATGAAGAACAGCGGGCTGCTTCCAGGGCCCAGAGACACTTCCTAGTGCAGGACTTCTAGCCTGTCTGCCGATTCTGGGTCAGTGAAGAGCAGCCTGCAATCCGCGTGCCTTGTGGGTAGCACGGTTGTGTCATTTAAACTGGGACACTTTTGAGATGGGGAAGGAAGCACTATTAATAATTCTGCAGATATGAGAGGTATACAACTGTGACCTCACGTATGGGGCCCACTCTGTTACAGCCACAATCCAGCTCCTGGGAAGGGATCATGTCATATATTTTCGTCTTAGTCTGGACTCGAGATGCAAGAAACAGAATCCGATACAAATGAGGTCAGGTTTAAAAGTGCCTTATTGGAAGCTTATAGGAACAGCTTGTGGAAACTAGTACAGGAGTTGCAGGCAGGTGGTGAAGGGTAGGGCAGCCCAGTGTGCTGCAGTCCATAGGGTCACAAAGAGTGGACACAACTTAGCAAGACAACAACAATAATTACCTGGGGCCTGCTCTAGCTCAGATATGAACGAAGCAGAAGAGCATGCCCTGGGATATTTCTGGTTTACAGCAGTTTGGGAAAGCAAAATAATTTATTTCCAACATTGGGAAAGGAATACATCAAGGCTGTATATTGTCACCCAGCTTATTTAACTTCTATGCAAGTACATCATGTGAACTGCCAGAAGGGATGAAGAACAAGCTGGAATCAAGATTGCCGGGAGAAATATCAATAACCTCAGATATGCAGATGACACCACCCTTATGGCAGAAAGTGAAGAGGGACCAAAGAGCCTCTTGACGAAAGTGAAAGAGGAGAGTGAAAAAGTTGGCTTAAAGGTCAACATTCAGAAAACTAAGATCATGGCATCCGGTCCCATCACTTCATGGGAAATAGATGGGGAAACAATAGAAACAGTGACAGACTTTATTTTCTTGGGCTCCAAAATCACTGCAGCTGGTGACTGCAGCCATGAAATTAAGAGACGCTTGCTCCTTAGAAGAAAAGTTATGACCAACCTAGAGAGCAGAGACATTATTTTGCTGACAAAGGTCCATCTAGTCAAAGATGTGGTTTTTCCAGTAGTCATGTATGGATGTGAGAGCTGGACCATAAAGAAAGCTGAGCGCTGAAGAAGTGATGGTTTTGAACTGTGGTGTTGGAGAAGACTCAAGAGTCCCTTGGACTGCAAGGAGATCAAACCAGTCCATCCTAAAGGAAATTAGTCCTGACTATTCATTGGAAGGACTGATGCGGAAGCTCCAATACTTTGGCCACCTGATGTGAAGAACTGGCTCATTTGAAAAGACCCTGATGCTGCAAAAGATGGAAGGCAGGAGGAGGAGGAGGAGACGACAATGAGATGGTTGGATGGCATCACCGACTCAATGTACATGAGTTGAGAAAGCTTCAGGAGTTGGTGCTAGACAGGGAAGCCTGGCGTGCTGCAGTCCATGGGGTCACAAACAGACAAGAGGGAGCGACTGAACTGGAGTAATTTATGGGACTAAGGGAGAGAGGCAGGGACTTGATGCTGATGTTTTGGCATATGCCAGTGTTTCCTAAAGCTTGGGCCAACTAATATTCCTTTAACCTGAAATGTTTTTTCTTGCCTGTCCCTTTAAATAGCCCACATCCTCCACCCAGCCTTTTCCTGAAGGACTGTTGGGGTGGGACAACTCTTTACTGAGCCCTTTGTCCTGTGCAGAGGTGCTGGATATTTAGTGTCTCCTGCCCAGTAAATGCCAGTGACATCTCCTTACCTATTTGTTATTACAACCTAAAATACATCCAGGCATTTCCAAATGCCCCCACTTACATGATAATATAGGTGCAGCATCCCTGTCCAACATGGCATCAGTGTCTGAGTTCAAATTCCCAGAAGAGAAACTGATCTGAAACTGAACTGAACTGAAACTCTGCAGCCACTGAATTGGACCCTGGTCCATCCAGCCATGACTGGAGGTGTGAACGGTCAATCACAATCACAGGATACACCCCAGGCTGCCAAGACCGACCCCCTCCACAGAAGCTAAGGGCAGGGATAACTCCCAGAGAGGGGACTGCGACAATCAGCCTGTTGGCTTGGCTAAGGGTGGGGGCAGTGAAAGGCGTTCTCGGGGATAATTACATTTGCTCGAGACCCCAGTGACACTGCTCAGTATCTTGTCATGCTTTTTGGAATCAATGCCTACAAGGTCATCTCTTTTCCCGTCTCTGAAAGCAAACCTCACCCCCACCCTGTAACTCCTCCATTTCCACCTTCCCTCATCTTGTACTTGTCTATGCCTCCTCCAGCCTTGCATGTCCACAAACATGTGATATCAGCAGCTCTGGCTTCTCTTGCATACAGACAACATATCATTAATTTGCGGAAACTTGAATGAGCTATTTCATAGTCGTAAGGATGCAGGAAAAATGCCTAATTTACCCTCAATTAATACACTTTTGGCGTATGCATTTGCCTTGCACAGCTGTTCACTATTTGCAGAGGCCATCACGATGCTCAGAAGATAATCAGAGAAACTACTTAAGAATAACATGCTGCCTTTAAAAAAAAAAAAAAAACACCAATGCCCATACTGAATGGTAATAAGCTCAGGCAGGAACCCAGCTGAGACCTCCATGGCCAACCCACCCAGCTGGTATATTTCTATTTTATACGAACCTTTTTACAATGTTATAAATTTCACATTTTTACAGTAACAGGTCTTAATCATCATGAAAACCATCTCTACACGTATCTTTGGTAAACGGAATTCAAATTTCCGCGTGACCTGGAAATGCTTAATTATTCATAGCTTCTCTAGGGCCTTCTGGCTTCTTCTGACCCTGCTGATGATTTCATCATTGTTTATGCATATAAAAACCACAATTTAGGCTCATGCACCAAAAGTAAGCCTATAAGGCATTTTTCAGTCCATTTTTGCTGCTTGTATATATTCTCAAAGGTAGAGGAGTGGGGGTTTGAAAAGCAGCGAATGTAAGGCTTGAGTTTGTAAATCCCTTTCTCACACCAAGTTTTTTTTTTTTTTATAATCAACACAAAATAGTACAAAATCTTGGAGATATAATTTGTAAACCCAGCATATATTTTAAACACTGCTATATCCCTTGATACACTCTAGAGAATTCATTTGAAACACACAGTCACAGGGTCTGACCCATAATTTTTAGTTGTTTCACTTAGTATTTGGCTCTTACATCGGCTTTTCCATTTAGAATCTTTCTTAGAGATTGTTTTAACCTCAGTCATTGGAAGTTTTGAACCCAATCTTCCTATATTTGCTTACTTTTTAGGTCACAAAGCTTTTTGGAACAGAGTCAAATTTCTAAGAGCCAAGCAAGCATTTGACTGAAAAATTATCTTTGAGCCATTTAGTAGCGACTTAGGAGCATTTGTCTGCTACTCTATGGGAATTCTTCTGAGTGGTTCATTCATTCGTATTTTATCAGTTCTGTATGTTTGGGATAAAGAACATGAAGTAGGGGATATGGTCACAAGACAGTAAATTTAACAAGTTGTTTTTGATTTCACTATAAAATGTAAGTTTGTGCAGCCTTGAAAACCTCCTTTGCATGAAATGAAGGCATTGATTCTATCATTGTTACCTGCTGGAGGGGATCAACAAATCCGTGGTAAACGCTGACCTAACGGGCTCTGCGTCCTCACCTCCTTCCACCTTGAACCCGGGGCCCTGAGAAGCTAGGAGTGTGTTGGTTGAGGCTTATAAAACTTTCTCTCACACCAGGTGTGTGTGTGGTTGATGGCACAATAGGGCGATAGGGAAAAAAAAAAAAAAAAGCACTAGGTTTCCATGGGAACAAATGGAAACGAAGAACCTGGACACACCTGTAAAGGATCTGACACGTCCTGCCTGGGTGTTTGACAAAGGTCTCTTGTCCTCACAGAATTAGGACCCAGGAGATGCTGGGTCTGTCTTTTGAATGAATATAAGAACTTCCTAACTGATCTTGCCCACTTCAGCCTCACAACGTGGTCCCTGGTTTATTCTTCTCAAATGTAAACGTGACTCTGTCATATCCTTTTTGAAACTCTTCAAAGTTTCCCTATGGCTTGCAGGGAAAATATACAAATAAGTTGGCAAGATCTCCAAAGCCAGGATCCTCTGGCCCCAGCCATCCCTCGGGCCCTGCCTAAAGCACTTCCTATTAGTCTAGTTCATTCCAGCCCTGCAGAGCAGCAAGGAGCCCTTGCAATGAGTTGGTTTCCTTTCACGGATATGTATCTGTCTAAAGGGACTCTCCCTTTACCTGCCCTGGTGACCCCCTGCTCTTATTGTTGTTTAGTCACTAAGACACGTCTGACTCTTTGAGACCCCCATGGACTGTAGCCCACTAGGCTCCTCTGTCCGTGGGATTTCCCAGGCAAGAATACTGGAGTGGGTTGCCATTTCCTTCTCTAGGGGATCTTCTTGACCCAGGGATCAAACCTGTGTCTCCTGCATTGGCAGGCAGATTCTTTACTGTTGAGCTACCGTGGAAGCCCCAGTAAACCCCTAGCAAACTCGTGGGCTTCCCTGGCGGCTCAGATGGTAAAGAATCCACGTGTAAGCCAAATAAAGAAATACTAAAAAAAAAAAAAAAGAAAGAAAGAAAAACCTTCCACTTCTGTGAGTCACAAACTATTCCCAAGAGTGTGTTTCTGTTCTCAGACCAGTGTTTCGACAATCAGACGGTACTCATACCATTCTGCAGAAGGCAGGATCAGTCTCCTGGTATCATTGGTCAGCCCCGCCCCCGCCCAGAGCCACGCCCAGGCTGCCTTGCTCGAGCAGCAGAGATCTGGACAGAAGATTGGACAGACAAGAGAAGACTCCAGAGATGGGCTGGAAAGAAACCTCTCCCAATTTCCCAGGGATTTTCCAGCAGCCGAATTAGTGCATCATATTCCTCTGCACTGAATACCAGGACTGAGGCTAAGCATCGTGCAAAACCCACCCCGTAGGGGGTAAAAAAGCAGATCTTCCCCAGCCTCCAGGATAACTCTTTCACACTCCTAGTTGTCTGGATTTTTGCAAAATGGACCTCAGAATTGTAACAGTCCAAATGATCAGAGCTGACGAATAGCTAATGACTGCAGGTTTTTGTTTTTAAATATGTGAGCTGTGTAGGGAAGGGAAAGCCATTGTGCGGGGTGCAGCATTTGAAGCACAAACGTGATCTGGGGAAGAGTTATGTCCGTGGCAACCCCCACACGACTGCCCTTTGGGGCGCTGCCAAAGTTCCCATAAAACCCTCCTTTTTTTCTGGTGTCTGCACCCTGCGCTCTCGTGTAATCAATTTAAGAGGCTTTTATGAGATGCCAGAGGACGTTACTTAAAGCATTTCCATTTATGTTGCCTTACTTTATGTTTTTATTACATAGAATTTGAATTGAATCCATTTGGCAACGTTTTACAGTTGGGGGTGGGGAGCAGGTGGGGTCCATCAGGAAAAGAGGAATTTGTCATGAGGGGAAAGTGCTACTGGTCAGGCTCCCGAGGAGGAAGCAGAAGTGAAGATGCCTTGGGTGGGAGCACCGCTCTGCCCCTCAACTTGATCCGATATGGACAGCTCCTTAAGCATCACTAGGCTTCCCTCCTTCCTATTAATACGACCGGTGGTAATCTTTCCAAAGGCTCTCTCTGCCCACCACTGTTCTGTTCACCCCCTCCAGTGACATCACATCGGCTTCAAAATAAAGCCCGTTGCACAGCATGACGGTTTCCATCACCTATGAACCGCTCTCAACCCAATGTGACCTCCGGTCTTCCCTTTTTGTGCTCCTCACTCTGCAGCTCTGCATGCATTGCTTTTTATTGGTCTTTCCCACTCACCAGCCTCCAGTTCTTCCCTGAGGGTCAAGGTCCAGACACAGCGTCCTCTCAGCCTCAACCTTTCCCATAATCCTTCTGGAAGGAAGTGCTGGTGCCTGTTCTGAAAGCCCATGGCATTTTATTTGTACATCTTCATGACCGTTGTCGCTTTTTTCTTGATTTGTGCATGCATCTTTTAATTGTTAAGTCCAGAGCGAGATACCCGAACGTTTCATCTTTGACTCCTGCTTAGCACCTAGTGCCATAAACTGACACCAGTTGTTGCTGTTCAGTCACTAAGTCACGTCTCACTCTTTGTGACCCCATGGACTGCAGCACACCAGGCTTCCCTGTCCCTCATCATCTCCCAGAGTTTGCTCAAACCCGTGTCTATTGTATCACTGATGCCATCCAACCATCTCATCCTTTGTCGCCTCCTTCTCCTTCTGCCCTCAATCTTTCCCAGCATCAAGATTTTTTTCCAATGAGTCGGCTCTTCACATCAGGTGGCAAAGGATTGAAGCTTCAGCTTCAGCATCAGTCCTTCCAGTGAATATTCAGGGCTGAACATCAGAGGGACCCAATAAATACTTGCTGAATGGCTGGGTAGATACTGGCCCCAGTAAGCAAGTTCAGAATTAAGATGCATCCACCCCTTACCTGTAAATGGGCCTTAAATGCTTTAGAGGATGCTCCCAGAATCACAGCTGCTCACACACCCACCCAACAGCAGTCCTGGCAACCACACAGATCAGCCTCAGGTTACCATTGCTTCAGACCTGCACCAGTCCAGGGCCAAGGCCCAGGCTGACTTGCTCTGACGTCAGAGATCTGCACTCCTATGGCATCTTGTGGAAATGGACTGAGTTACTGACTACCAGGACTGGTTCATCTGGCTGCAGTAAAGAAGATCCTGTGTGTGTGTGTGTGTGTGTGTGTGTGTGTGTGTGTCTCCGTTCTGTCCAACTCTTTATGACCCCATGGCTCTAGCCCTCCAGGCTCCTCTGTCCATGGGATTCTCCAGGTAAGAATACTGGAGTAGGTTTCTAGTTCCTTCTCCAGGGGATCTTCCCAACCCAGGGATCAAACTCAGGTCTCCCACATTGCAGGCAGATTCTTTACCATCTGAGTCACCACGGAAGCCCAACTTAGGTATGAAAATGGGGCTCATCTTGAGGACCCAGATGGAGCTCTAATCAGGCCAAGCCCCTTGTGGACACACCTGGAGTTTGGATCTGGGAACCTTCATTCTGGTGCCCGACCTCGCTCAGACGTGGCCACACACCTCAGCTCTGATTCTGCTGGGCCATGAGCAGGCCATCCGTCTAGGTGAGGTCTCCCCATGCCCGACTCCACTGTACAGCCTTTGATTTGAAGCTCTTGCAACCAGCCAGCGAATGTGTTGTCTCCATTTTAGTTTGGATTTCTGAGTAAAGAAATTTGGGACTTCCCTGGCAGCCCAGCGGTTAAGAATCTGCCTGCCAAGGCAGGGGACATAGGTTCGATCCCTGGTCCAGGAAGAGTCCCCATGCCAGGAGGCAATGAAGCCCATGTGCTGGAGCTACTAAAGCCATCATGCCCTAGAAGCTGAGCTCTGCAACAAGAGAAGCCACCGCAATAAGAAGCCCGTGCCCCCCACTTGCTGCAACTAGAGAAAGTCCACGAGCAGCAACAAAGACCTGGCACAGCCAAAAATAAATAAATACATAATTTTTTTCAAAAAAAGAAATTTGATTGGTCTAGTGCATCTCTGTTTGGAGAAGGAAATGGCAACCCACTCCAGTGTTCTTGCCTGGAGAATCCCAGGGACAGGGGAGCCTGGTGGGCTGCTGTCTATGGGGTTGCACAGAGTCGGACACGACTGAAGTGACTTAGCAGCAGTGCATCTCTATAAGCCAAACGATGTGGCCCTTAGGTCAGGTGCCTTCTGTGGAGTCTAGTCCCCAGAGGCTGGGGTGCAGAGACTCGTGTGTATCCAGGGGACTGTGCAGTGGAAGCTGCTGCTCAGGTGGCAAGGTCATATACCCGTGGAGGATGGATGCCCGCCCCCCACGGTGACCCTGCGGCTATGGGAGCGTGAAGTAGGAAGGACTCTGCTCCCTGTCTGAACAGCAAGAGAAACACAATAATCAGAGGATGTGACAGCGAATCCACCCAGCTGTCCAGTCTCTGGTGCACTGAAGGGAGAGGTGGGAGAGTGGTATGGGGAGAATGAAACCACCACAAGTGATCCCAGACTTGTTAGGAAACAAAGACTAAAAACACACACCAGGGAGAAGAAGAAGAAAATGAAGTCAGCACTATAATTAGCAGTGGAAGCCTGGAGCTGGTCTTTCTGTACTGAGTGATAAACTCCATGCCTTATTTAGAACCTTAAATAGAGCTCGTTTGGGCCTCCTGTATTTTAGACTCATATTCTACTCTGGGTCCTCATTTTTAAAGCATTTGAGGCTTGCCACGGGATATTTAAAAAGAAAAAGAAATCATAAGCCATTGCCCGATGAATGCCTAAGACACAGCCGTTTCTGATGTTCACTGAGCGCTTTGCCTCTCGAGGCGGCTGATGCTTGTTCAATTTTCATCTAACAAGCTCTCCCTTCTCAAGTCTCCGGTACTTTATAATCACAGATGGAGAGCCGTGATTAGCTGTTCAATCTGGTGACCACAAGCACTAGTTATTTCTTTCAGCAGATTCCAGCAATCACTCTGAGGTCCCTCTGAGAAGAATCTGATTTCAGGGCACTACTGGTCATGGCTGCCCTGTTGCTCTCCCTGCTGCTGGTGCCCTCCCTGCCTCTGGTGCTTCTTTCTCTTTCTTCCTTCGGGAATCCTTTGGCTGACCCAGCACTGATCCTAAGAGCCAACATCTACTGAATGCTTACTACACACCAGGCGTGCTTGTAAGCGTGTCCCATAATCACCTCACTGAATCTTTGTGACGGCCCTACGGGCAGGTACCATCACATCTCTGATTTACAGAGATATTTTCAATGCTCTCCTTCCAGTCTGGGCTGGGGATAAAGTCGGGGTGAGAAGGAAGCAGGGCATAGGAGAGAGAAGGCAGGGCACAAGCCACCCAAACCCGACTTGATAAAACGTACTAGGCTGTGATGTAAAGCGCATGACCCAACCTCTCTATGCCTCTGTTTCCTCGCAAGCAAAAGGAGAATAAGGATTCACTCACCCCTGGAACAGACAGATGGTTCTGTTACTGGTAGCTGTTTTCAGCATCCTCAGGCTTCTCAGGTGACTCAGTGGTAAAGAATCCACCTGCCAATGCAGGAGACGCAAGAGACGCAGGTTCAATCCTGCAGGGTCAGAAAGATCCCCTGGAGTAGGAATTGGCTACCCACTCCAGTATTTCTAGCCTGGAAAAAGTCCATGGACAGAGGAGCCTGGAGGGCTATAGTCCATGGGGTCGCAAAGAGTGGGACACGACTGATCAACTAATCACACCTAAGTATCCTATCAAGTCACGCTTGACCTTATTTGCAGACCCTCCCAGAAGGGCCTTGCCTCCCAGAGTCCTAGGAAGCAACCTGAACGCTTCATTCCCAAAGAGGTGCACTAGAGGGAAGCTTCCCAGGCATGGCATTTCTGGATCTACCACAAGGTGATAAAATAGGCCGTGGCACATAATATTAGTGTATTTAACTGGCACAGCAACTTCTAAGAGGTGATTTTCTCTTCATTTGGCAAGTTACCCCATCTCACCATGCTGAGTTGCAATGAAAAGAAGAAAGGTTCCTGATGGGACCTGCATTTTAAAAAAAAATTTATACTGGAGTATAGCTGGTCAACGATGTTGTGATAGTTTCTGGTTGGACAGCAAAGTGATTCAGTTATACATATACACGCATCTATTCTTTTTCAAATTCTTTTCTCATTTAGGTTGGTAGATAATATTGAGCAGCCTTCTCTGTGCAATACAGTGGGTCCTTGGGACCTGTGTTTAATCAGAAGGACCCCTGTGGGTTTTTCTTTTTCAATCAAGCAGACCTGCTGCCTCCTGTTCCCAACCCCGGGCACATCTGCAGTGGTGGGAAACCCAGACCTCCTGGGTTTCTTCTGCCGTGTGGCTAGGACTCCATCTCCCATCCCCCACCATCACCCCCACACCACACACAGAAAAAGACAGGGGAGAGACAAACATCCTTTGTGTGGCCCGAAAGACTTAAACTTAGGGGCCAATCCTGCTTCAGCACCAAGACGACAGAAACACGGAAAGATTCAGCTCAGCTCCGTTCAGTCGCTCAGTCATGTCCGACTCTTTGCAACCCCATGAATCGCAGCACCCCAGGCCTCCCTGTCCATCACCAGCTCCCGGAGTTCACCCAGACTCACGTCCATCGAGTCAGTGATGCCATCCAGCCATCTCATCCTCTGTCGTCCCCTTATCCTCCTGCCCCCAATCCCTCCCAGCATCAGAGTCTTTTCCAATGAGTCAACTCTTCGCATGAGGTGGCCAAAGGACTGGAGTTTCAGCTTTAGCATCATTCCTTCCAAAGAAATCCCAGGGCTGATCTCCTTCAGAATGGACTGGTTGGATCTCCTTGCAGTCCAAGGGACTCTCAAGAGTCTTCTCCAACACCACAGTTCAAAAGCATCAATTCTTCAGCGCTCAGCTTTCTTCACAGTCCAACTCTTACATCCATACATGACCACAGGAAAAACCATAGCCTTGACTAGACGGACCTTTGTTGGCAAAGTAATAATGTCTCTGCTTTTGAATATGCTGTCTAGGTTGATCATAACTTTCCTTCCAAGGAGTAAGCGTCTTTTAATTTCATGGCTGCAGTCACCATCTGCAGTGATTTTGGAGCCCAAAAAAATAAAGTCTGACACTGTTTCCACTGTTTCCCCATCTATTTGCCATGAAGTGATTAGGGGGTGTTTATTCTGTCCACCGATCTTTAACTTCATGTTCCTTTCTACTTGCTTTCTTGGGGAAAGTTCTACATTCTCCCCCTCCACCCCACAGACAGATGTCTTGAGATGTCTCTTGTGTCCCCTCTTTATTTTCAGTTTTACACTTAAAAAAAAATTTTTTTTTTCACCTTGTCACTCCCTGGGGTTGGCATTAAGACTACAGCCCCAGTGACCACCTCAGCAGCCTTAAAATGTACACTTCAGGGCTTCCCTAGTGGTTCAGTGGTGAAGAATCTGCGTTGCACTGTAGGAGATGAGGGTTCAGTCCCTGGTCTGGGAAGATCCCATGTGCTGTGCACCACAACTATTGAGCCTGTGCTCTAGAGCCCGGGAGCTGCAACTACAGGCCCATATGCTACAACTACTGAAGCCCTGGCAAGCCCAAGGGCTTCAGCTCCACAACAAGAGGAGCCGCCGCAATGAGAAGCCTGCACACCGCAGCTAGAGCGCAGCCCTGCTCGATGCAACTAGAGAAAACCCCACACACAGCAACAAAGACCCAGCACAGCCAAAGGGAAATAAATCCTTTTTTTTTTTTTAAATATACACCTGAATTCTTCCAACCCTCACCTGCCCTCTGCCGTGGGGTTCATCTCCTTCCAGTCAGGGTTGGAAACGAGGAGCTCTGCTGATGGGAAGATGAGAGCAGGATGCTTGAGCCTCTGAAGTCCCTCTGTAGTCTGTATGCAGAGTGAGGCTTGGCTGAGCTGAGTGTTTAGACAGCTGAACGCTCTTGAAACAAAAACCTGAACAGGTACTTCCATCCCTGCAAAAGAATTCAGTTCTGTTCAGTCACTTAGTCGTGTCCGACTCTTTGCAGCCTCATAGACTGCAGCACACCAGGCTTCCCTGTCCACAAACTCCCGGAGTTTGCTCAAAGTCATGTCCATTGATTCAGTGATGCCATCCAACTATTTCACCCTCTGTTGTCCCCTTCTCCTGACTTCAATCTTTCCCAGCATCAGGGTCTTTTCTAATGAGTCAATTCTTCATATCAGGTGGCCAAAGTATTGGAGTTTCAGCTTCAGCATCAGTCCTTGCAATGAGTATTCAGGACTGATTTCCTTTTAGGACAGATTGGTTGGATCTCCTTGCAGTCCAAGGGACTCTCAAGAGTCTTCTCCAACACCACAGTTCAAAAGCATCAAAGCTTCAGCACTCAGCTTTCTTTATAGTCCAACTCTCATATCCATACATGACTACTGGAAAAACCACAGCTTTGACTAGACAGACCTTTGCAAAAGAATTAAACTTCATCAAATTCCCATTGCTTTTATTCTCAATAGAGATCTCAGGTGATAAAGAATCTGCCTGCAATGCAGGAGACCCGGGTTTGATCCTTGGGTTGGGAAGGCCTTTGGAGAAGGGAAGGGCAACCCACTCCAGTATTCTTGTCTGGAGAATCCCATGGACAGAGGAGCCTGCTGGGCTACAGTCCATGAGGTTGCAAAGAGTCAGACACAACTGAGTGACTAACACACTACTAGGGGTTTTGCCCTGGGCATTTCAGGCTGAGGCTAGGTCCATTTCAGACATAATTTCCTCAAAAATAGGAGACCTTCAGCCAATCAAATTAGGGTTGATTCACCTGACCCTTCCCAACCAAAGCACAATTACTAAGTGACCCATGACAATGGCTTTGGATTATTTCTACAGTAAGGAAGGAAAAGCATCAGCCTCCCATCTTAGCATCTTTGACTTCATCATTCAATAAATAGAGAGCAGCAGCTATATGCCGGGCACTGGTGGCTCAGAGGGTAAAGAATCTGCCTACAGTGCAGGAGACCCTGGTTTGATCCCTGGGTCAAGAAGATCCCCTGGAGAAGGAAATGGCAACCCACTCCAGTATTCTTGCCTGCAAAATCCCATGGACAGAGGAGCCTGGCAGGCTACAGTCCACGTGGTCGCAAGAATTGGACATGGCTTAGCAACTAAATCACCACCCTTATGTGCCAGGCAGTGAGTGTGCTAGGGGAGAAAAGAGACCCCAGGAGGATTCTAGGAAAGAAAGAAATTACACTTCAGTTTCCATCCTCTGAGCTCAGAACCAATGGAGAGATACATTCAAGAATCTGACAGGAGAGGATTGAAAATGTCAGCTTTATTATTGGGAAAAGCCAGACTAGAGGATTTTTGGCTTAGGTGTGCAGTCTTTTACTACTTCTGACCACTATCCAACCCATTCCTGGAGAGTTGGCCTCCTGCCACCTCCTGCCTCCAGCAAAGGTGGAGCATGTGTGCCCAGGGAGCTCGCCCCAGGCTGTGGGAAGACAGGCAAACCAGTTCCTCCATGGGGACCAGATCTGAAGGAGAAAGGAAGGTACCAGGACCAGGCCCTTCTCCAAGCTCACAGGTTCCACACAACAGTGACTCCCAAGGCTCCTGCCAGCTGGGCTGGTTGTGTGCATGCATGCTAAGTCGCTTCAGTCATGACCAACTCTTTGTGACCCTATGGACTGTAGCCTGCCAGGCTCCTCTGTCCAGAGGTTTGCTCATTGTTTTACAGAGCAGGGGGTCTTCAGGGTAAGGTCAGAAGGATAAGCAGGGCCTCTGCCAACTGGGCTGGTTGCAGAGGACTTGACTGTGCCAAGGCTCAGAGCATGATGTAAAGAGGGTGAGTGCAAGATGAAGATGAGCTACCAAGGAGGACTTCTTCCCACTGGCTGTCTAAGAACCAGCTTCCTCTGCCTCCATGGCTTTTGCATTCAAGGAATAAGGAATTGAGCACAGGACGCAGGAGGCAGATGCTCCACAGAGCAAAGACAGGTTTGCTTGTGTGTCTGTGACAGCACTTGGCACGCGCGGGTGCTCCGCAAGTGTTTGTTCTTGGAACTCACATCACCTCCCTCTGGCTGCTTTCTGCCCGCCTGGAGCAGGACGCTTTTCCTCTGGGCCCATTTCTTTTAACTGCAGAGACCCAAGTCAGAGTCACCTTCTCACTTCCCTGAGCCTGTGTTGTGAACATTCCAGAAGTGATGTTTGCACAAGCCTGATGCTCTCAGACGCCCAGCTCTCTGTAAACACAGTTTTATTATTAGAAGACAATGAATTTTTAAAATGCCAATTCTGGCCTTTTCACTGTGACAGAGTGCAACTCAAGTTTCCAGGCACTTTGTTCTTTCTTCCTCAGAAACCTTGCAGGTCTCAGCTCTGGGCTGAGGACATGACTCTTGCCAGTGGTCAAGGCCTCTGATGCTCAGGGGAGCCAGGGAGGCCCCATGAGTGATGGAGCCTGCCCAGCTGAAGCACAGGAGCCCTAGGAAGGCCCAGTGGTATAGGTCTAGCAATAGCTTGTCAACATTTTTCAGCCTTGTATTAGTTTTTCCTTTAATGTTTCCAATTGGAGGACTTGTCTTAATGAAAGTTGATGCCCTATGGCACCGACTCAGCCAAACAGGATCGGAGGTACACAGAGCAGAGCCCGTGATGTCACACCAGTTCATATCCTGATTCCATCACTTATTGCTGTCTGATTTTGGCAAATCATTTCATCTTTCTGAACCTCATCTGCAAAAAAGGAACATTTAGGGCCTCCCCAGTGGTCCAGTGGCTGAGAGTCCACACTCCCAACGCAGGCAGCCTGGGTTCCACCCCTGGTCAGGGAACCTGGTCCCACATCCCTCAACTAAGGAGTCTGTATGCAACTAAAGATCCCGTATGCCGCAACTAAGACCCAATGCATGCCTGCTAAGTTGCTTCAGTCATGTCCGACTCTCTGCGATCCTATGGACTGCAGCCTACCAGGCTCCTCTGTCCATGGGATTCTCCAGGCAAGAATACTAGAGTGGGTTGCCATGCCCTCCTCCAGGGGATCTTCCTGACCCAGGGATCAAACCTGCTTCTCTTATATCTCCTGCCTTAGCAGACAGGTTCTTTACCACTAACACCACCTGGGAAGCCTAACTAAGACCTCGTGCAGCTAAATAAATATAAATAGGCATTTTAAAAAGAAAGAAAGAAAGAAGTGTTCATAATCCCTGTTTCAAAGGATGACTGTGAAACATACTACAGGTCAAGCCCAGGGCACTCTCTCCAGCAGAGCAAAATTCCAGAGAGGAGGTTCCCTGTCCCTTAATGCCTCCTGCTGCCAGCGGAGAACCCAGGGGAAATGGAGAGTCAAGTGGGCATCTCTTGGGGAGAGAATCAGAATCAGCCAGCATTGGGGGTACTTCCTTAATTCCCCTGGGTTGCTGATCTAACTGGGAAACAATCTGCCACTCACCCAGTTGGCCTCCTTTACTGATGGAAACATAAGCTTGCAGGGCAGAGTCTGGGGCATGGAGTTCTCTTAAGCCCTTGGCACTTGCCCTCAGCCCTGTGAGGCAGAAAGCGACTCCTTCTCTTGGATGAAGTCTATCTCCCTCCTCCTCCTGGGCTTATACCAGAGAGTTCCATGTGACCCTCCCACAGCATTTAGTATTTATCTTACCCCATTTCTCACTGTCTGTGGGCAGGTCTCTTCCCCTGTTGGGACACAAGCTGTCGGGTAGGTTGGACAGTGGGCTGCGTCTCCATCTCATTCATCCTTGTATCTCCTCTTCCTCCACCAGCTTGCCCAGTGGCTGCCAAGCAGTGCTAAAACAAGACAAGACAAGGCTACTCTGTTAATTCAGGACTGAACCAAGAACACCACAGAGCCACAGGGCCCAACTTCCCTGCTAATTTCATCCTAGCCTTTGGCCTTTGATGGTTTCCATGTCCTTTTCTACTTTAAAGTTCTCAGTGACATCAATGATTGACTCCACACCAGACTGTGGTCTCTTTTCCCCTTTGCAGATTCTCTGGGGCCTGAATGTGAAACTTTGGAACTCATAGACTGTGAGGAATAGCAACCAGGTCTTTAAAAAAATTATTTTTAATTGAGACCAAATTCACATAACATAAAATGAGCCACTTAAAGCACAATTCAGTGGCATTTTGTACATTCACACTGTTGTGTAACCACCACCTCTATCTAGTTCTAAAATATTTTCATCCTCTGAAAGGAAATCCTGAACTCATCAAGCAGTCACACCCTGTACCCCCTCCTCAGCCCCCAGCAACAACCAATCTGCATTCCATCTCTATAGTAGCCTTACCTATTCTGGATATTTCATTTAAATGCAGCCTTTTGTTTCTGGCTTCTTTCATTTAGCATAAAGTTTTCAAGGTTCATCCATGTTGTAGCAGGTATCAGCCCTTTATTTCTTTGTATAGCTGAGAAGTGTTCTATTATATACACCACATTTTGTTTATCATCCATTTTGTTTATCCATCCATTAATAAATTTGAACACCCATCCAAATGTTTTCAACATTATTTTCAATGTTTCAACTAAACATTCTTTCAATGTTTAGTCTGTTTAATTGTTTTGGCTATGATGACTAACACTGCTATGAATATTTGTGGGGAACTGGGTCTTTTAAGCCATTGTATTCTCAGTGCAATGGCGCTGCCATAAATATTTATTAAATAAGTGGATGGATGTTCAAACATGGTTGTGAAAAAAAATATGCCAATGTAATAGAACTTAAGGTAGAGGCTCTAAGGGTTCTGTTACCTCACCTCCAGCTCCAAGGAAAACAGCTCACACTGTTCAGTGCTTGACAAATGGATGCTGACAGTGATGACAAGACAGGCAGTAACTGAAGAGCAAGCTGAGGATGCTGGCTGTTCTAGAACTGTCCTGGTAGCAGCTCTGGGTTTCATGGACTCGTAGATGAATTCATGATGGCAAAGTGAATAACTGATTTAAAGACAATTGGCCAGTGTTTCAGATGTTCTTCAGCTCCTACAGAAATCCAGAGAAAGAAAGCAAACGCTCTGAGATTAGGTAAAAACTTTGCCCCGGCCCATGTCTGCGCCAAGAAGCAGTGGTAGCACTGTCTCGAGAGTGGACGGTGACACCCCAGGACTCTAGAGTGACATGGGGACAGCCCTGGAGTGGGATGGCGGGCTGGAGCCGCCTGCTTTTAGGGCGGGCAGCAAGCTGACCGTAAGCCCAAGAGAAAAGGCCGTGAAGAGGATGCTGCCAGGCCTGGGAGGAGAGTCACGTGGCTGCACGTCAAAGAGCCACCAAATTGTGGGAAGAAAAACCAGTCATATGTGGGCCTTGACAGTGACACCTCAACAAATTGTTAGTAACTATTTTCAAGGTGTTTATGTGAACATAAAGTGTCCTGAGTTACGGCACACTGGGAAGAATAATGAATTTACAGTTTTGCTGTTAGGGTGCTACTTCCCAACTGTGTGGTAGGGAGAGCTTGAAATAACCAATGATCCCACATGCACTCATTCATACATTCTTTCCTTCACTCCTTCATGCATTCAGCAAACATTCATGGTATAACGTCCTCCTACAGGGCACTGTGCTCGGCACCGCAGGATGACTGACAGGAGCTCATCGTTGACGCAGAGATGCGATTCAGTCTTAAAGCTTGGAGAGGGGTTTACCAGGTTTCCTCGGTGGCTCCGCAGTAAAGAATCTGTGTGCAATGCAGGAGATGGAGGAGATGCAAGTTCGATGCCTGAGTTGGGAAGATCCCCTGGAGGAGGGTATGGCAACCCACTCCAGTATTCTTGCCTGGAGAATCCCATGGACAGAGGAGCCTGGCAGGCTATGGTCCAGAGGGTCGCACAGAGTTGGACACACCTGAAGTGACTTAGCACGCCTGTAGGAATTTACCAGATGGGCACAGAATAGGGAGGGGAAGGCATAGGCCTGCAAATCAAACTTTGAGGAAGATGAAAAAATATGTCCCAGGGACAAGGTTTTTTTCAAGCTCAGATAATGCAGTTATCAATTTGAAAATCTTTGGAATGATCTATCATTGGACAATAGCTAAAGGAAGTGATTTTGGAGTAAAATATCTTTTTCACTCATAATTTATCAGACAGTAGTTACCTGCCAATGTTCAAAAAGAAACTGAAGTGATTGACAATAAAAATTCCTTATTCTCAATGTGAGAGAAAGACCCACTACGTGAGGTCGGAGCAGATGCTATTGGGGGTATCTCCGTGGTCCTGGGAGTTCCTGCAGGCAGCCACCTCCCCCTGCCATGGCCACGGGTCTGCCTGAGGGCTTTCCTGCCTGAGGCAATGGACATGCTGGGAGGCAATGCCCCAGCAGCCCGAGGCCCTACAGAGGAGGTTACAGCAAACACACCCAAAGCTCCTCCAGCAGAATATTCTGCATGGTCCTTTGGGGCCCCCAGCAGGATTAGGCCCCATCTGCCCCCAAGAGCGTCCCGCTCATTCACGTCCTCTGTCTGCCTCCCTTCCCTTCCTCACTTCTCCACCTGCTTCAGCGCTTCCTGCGATCACCTCCCAAAGAAACTAAATATTTGCATTCACAACTTTGTCTCAGAGTCTGTTTCAGGAGGAACCCAACTGTTGCAGGTTGAACCATGCCTCCCCAAAAGACAGGCGGAAGCTTTAGCCTTCCCTCCCCCACCTGTGGGGCTACCCTGATAGCTCAGTTGGTAAAGAATCCACCTGCAATGCAGGAGACCTGGGTTTGCTCCCTGGGTTGGGAAGATCCCCTGGAGAAGGGAAAGGCTACCCACTCTAGTATTCGGGCCTGGAGAATTCCATGGACTATATAATCCATGGGGTTGCAGAATTGGACATGACTGAGAGACTTTCATGGGAAATAGATGGGGAAACAGTGGAAACAGTGTCAGACTTTATTTTTCTGGGCTCCAAAATCACTGCAGATGGTGACTGCAGCCATGAAATTAAAAAACGCTTACTCCTTGGAAGGAAAGTTATGACCAACCTAGATAGCATATTCAAAAGCAGAGACATTACCTTGCCAACAAAGGTTCGTCTAGTCAAGGCTATGGTTTTTCCTGTGGTCATGTATGGATGTGAGAGTTGGACTGTGAAGAAGGCTGAGCGCCGAAGAATTGATGCTTTTGAACTGTGGTGTTGGAGAAGACTCTTGAGAGTCCCTTGGACTGCAAGGAGATCCAAGCAGTCCATTCTGAAGGAGATCAGCCCTGGGATTTCTTTGGAAGGAATGATGCTAAAGCTGAAACTCCAGTCCTTTGGCCACCTCATGCGAAGAGTTGACTCATTGGAAAAGACTCTGATGCTGGGAGGGATTGGGGGCAGGAGGATAAGGGGACGACAGAGGATGAGATGGCTGGATGGCATCACTGACTCGATGGACGTGAGTCTGGGTGAACTCCGGGAGCTGGTGATGGACAGGGAGGCCTGGCGTGCTGCGATTCATGGGGTTGCAAAGAGTCGGACACGACTGAGCGACTGATCTGATCTCATCTGATCTGAGCGACTTGCACTATCTACAACATTTCCAGATCTTTTCTACACACACCCACAAAACCCTACACTCATATGTAACTGAATTTTATAGCTTTTAAATACTAAAGTATGATGTTTGCCATCTTTAGAAAGATCATAGCACTAATTAAATATTGGCAGGGGAGTTCATATAACTGTAAAACTTGCTATGTCAGACTCTACAGTTCAAATCTCTGGATTGTTTACATTTCTATTCCATTTCCAAGGAAAGAATGAAAGAAAGAAAGGGGGGAGGGAGAGAGTGAGGGAGGCAGGGAAGGAGGAAGAAAGAAAGAGAGAGAGAGAGAAAAAAAGAAAGAAAAAAGAATCATTGATCTGTTTTGGAAATTATCTTAATCCTTTATCAAAACCCAATTCCAGGTTTCAAACTTTCAACTGTTTCTATCTTCTTTTATCCACCTTTATTGAGCCAGCTGCCTCTTCCTTAACTTGCATTCAGTCCTTTCCTGTTAGAAATAAATCTGCTTTTAAGTGTTTGACCTTGAGCCCTGAAGATGGAGGAAGGACGGAAGAAAATCAGCACAGCCTGATAAAGACGCTGTGAGCCTCCTCCTGAGGCTGGGGAGACTCTTCATACACATCTTTGGAACCTTGGAGTTTTCCTCCTGGTCTTTCATTCCCGGTCCAGAGTCATCAGATACATAGCCCCAGAGCAAAACTCAGTGCGTGTCTGTGGCTGGAAGTGGCCACAGCAATTTGGAATCTCTTTTAAGGATTCCTTCCCGCCATTCTGCAGACAGGTGTTGCCATGGTAACTCTCAGGGGCATTTTCAACCAGAGACATTCGAACACGGGAAGACGGTTGGTTAAGAAAATCCATCTTGACAAATAGTTGGCGTTTTAATTTGAAGGCAGAGTCAGAAATTCTGCCTGCAGCTCTGAGTGACCCTATGTGCAGGAGAATGCAAGTGATCAAAGTAATCTGAAATGTCTGTAAATCAGACTCCCAGCTGGGAAGAGCATGGCCCGGAAGCCCTTACTGGGAGGTCTCTCCATAGGAGGCCCAGCTAGTGAGAGACTCTGTGAGTGCTGTTGAGAGCAGAAGTCAATGGTGGTGATTCCTCCTGGAAAGGGTGATGGGCGTGTTCTTCTTTTACTCTCTTACACACTTATTCACCGTCCCCATCATCCTCCTAGAATCTTCCTGCCTTTCTGGGTTCCATTTCTCTTAGGCCACAGACCATATTTGATTTGTAATTCGTTTGAACCTGGAGTTCAGTCCCAGCTGTGTGACCTTGTTCCTTAACCTCTCTGAGCCACAGCATCCTCATCTGTTAAATGGAACTAGTAGGGTGGAGGATGCTTGTCAACAGCGAATGTGGTGACATCTGGACCTGGGTTAGCACAAAAGCAGCACAGTTCAGTTCAGTTCAGTCGCTCAGTCGTGTCCGACTCTTTGCAACCCCATGAATCGCAGCACGCCAGGCCTCCCTGTCCATCACCAGCTCCCGGAGTTCACCCAGACTCACGTCCATCGAGTCAGTGATGCCATCCAGCCATCTCATCCTCTGTCGTCCCCTTATCCTCCTGCCCCCAGTCCCTCCCAGCATCAGAGTCTTTTCCAATGAGTCAACTCTTCGCATGAGGTGGCCAAAGGACTGGAGTTTCAGCTTTAGCATCATTCCTTCCAAAGAAATCCCAGGGCTGATCTCCTTCAGAATGGACTGCTTGGATCTCCTTGCAGTCCAAGGGACTCTCAAGAGTCTTCTCCAACACCACAGTTCAAAAGCATCAAAGCTTCGGCGCTCAGCCTTCTTCACAGTCCAACTCTCACATCCATACATGACCACAGGAAAAACCATAGCCTTGACTAGACGAACCTTTGTTGGCAAGGTAATGTCTCTGCTTTTGAATATGCTATCTAGGTTGGTCATAACTTTCCTTCCAAGGAGTAAGCGTTTTTTAATTTCATGGCTGCAGTCACCATCTGCAGTGATTTTGGAGCCCAGAAAAATAAAGTCTGACACTGTTTCCACTGTTTCCCCATCTATTTCCCATGAAGTGATGGGACCGGATGCCATGATCTTCGTTTTCTGAATGTTGAGCTTTAAGCCAACTTTTTCACTCTCCACTTTCACTTTCATCAAGAGGCTTTTTAGTTCCTCTTCACTTTCTGCCATAAGGGTGGTGTCATCTGCATATCTGAGGTTATTGATATTTCTCCCGGCAATCTTGATTCCAGCTTGTGCTTCTTCCAGTCCAGCGTTTCTCATGATGTACTCTGCATAGAAGTTAAATAAGCAGGGTGACAATATACAGCCTTGACATACTCCTTTTCCTATTTGGAACCAGTCTGTTGTTCCATGTCCAGTTCTAACCGTTGCTTCCTGACCTGCATACAAATTTCTCAAGAGGCAGATCAGGTGGTCTGGTATTCCCATCTCTTTCAGAATTTTACACAGTTTATTGTGATCCACACAGTCAAAGGCTTTGGCATAGTCAATAA
>NW_011494917.1:4065115-4065931 GCF_000754665.1 Bison bison bison | reverse complement strand
ATCTTTTTTGTACAGTTCTTCTGTGTATTCTTGCCATCTCTTCTTAATATCTTCTGCTTCTGTTAGGTCCATACCATTTCTGTCCTTTATTGTGCCCATCTTTGCATGAAATGTTCCCTTGGTATCTCTAATTTTCTTGAAGAGATCTCTAGTCTTTCCCATTCTGTTGTTTTCCTCTATTTCTTTGCATTGATCGCTGAAGAAGGCTTTCTTATCTCTTCTTGCTATTCTTTGGAACTCTGCATTCAGATGCTTATATCTTTCCTTTTCTCCTTTGCTTTTCACTTCTCTTCTTTTCACAGCTATTTGTAAGGCCTTCCCAGACAGCCATTTTGGTTTTTTGCATTTCTTTTCCATGGGGATGGTCTTGATCCCTGTCTCCTGTACAATGTCACGAACCTTAGTCCATAGTTCATCAGGCACTCTATCAAATCTAGGCCCTTAAATCTATTTTTCACCTCCACTGTATAATCATAAGGGATTTGATTTAGGTCATACCTGAATGATCTAGTGGTTTTCCCTACTTTCTTAATTTAAGTCTGAATTTGGCAATAAGGAGTTCATGATCTGAGCCACAGTCAGCTCCTGGTCTTGTTTTTGCTGACTGTATAGAGCTTCTCCATCTTTGGCTGCAAAGAATATAATCAATCTGATTTCGGCACAGAGCTACCCAAAAAACATTGGTTCCTTCCACTCATAACTTTTCCTTTTCTTTGTAGTCTTTGTGTGAAGAAGAGTGACCATGAATTAGAATCAGAGGGAGATGCCATTCCTCAATTCTGTGGGTGTTTGGCTAAGGTGAAAGCATTTGATTGA
>NW_011494917.1:4064244-4065015 GCF_000754665.1 Bison bison bison | reverse complement strand
TATTTCTCCCGGCAATCTTGATTCCAGCTTGTGCTTCTTCCAGTCCAGCGTTTCTCATGATGTACTCTGCATAGAAGTTAAATAAGCAGGGTGACAATATACAGCCTTGACATACTCCTTTTCCTATTTGGAACCAGTCTGTTGTTCCATGTCCAGTTCTAACCGTTGCTTCCTGACCTGCATACAAATTTCTCAAGAGGCAGATCAGGTGGTCTGGTATTCCCATCTCTTTCAGAATTTTACACAGTTTATTGTGATCCACACAGTCAAAGGCTTTGGCATAGTCAATAAAGCAGAAGTAGATGTTTTTTTGGAAGTCACTTCCTTTTTCCATGATCCAGCGGATGTTGGCAATTTGATCTCTGGTTCCTCTGCCTTTTCTAAAACCAGCTTGAACATCTGGAAGTTCACGGTTCACATATTGCTGAAGCCTGGCTTGGAGAATTTTGAGCATTACTTTACTAGCGTGTGAGATGAGTGCAATTGTGCGATAGTTTGAGCATTCTTTGGCATTGCCTTTCTTTGGGATTGGAATGAAAACTGACCTTTTCCAGTCCTGTGGCCACTGCTGAGTTTTCCACATTTGCTGGCATATTAAGTGCAGCACTTTCACAGCATCATCTTTTAGGATTTGAAATACCTTAACTTGAATTCCATCACCTCCACTAGCTTTGTTCGTAGTGATGCTTTCTAAGGCCCACTTGACTTCACATTCCAGGATGTCTGGCTCTAGGTGAGTGATCACACCATCGTGATTATCTGGGTCATGAA
>NW_011494917.1:4058246-4064144 GCF_000754665.1 Bison bison bison | reverse complement strand
AAGTAGTTAGAGCCTGGCGGGCTGCAGTCCATGGGGTCGCAAAAGAGTCAGACATGACTTAGCAGCTGAACAACAACTGCTCAAATGGAGGAGAGACCCTCACAGGATAAAGGCACACTATTCCAAGAGAGATGCAATGGGCCCAGCAGAAATGGCAATTAATCATCAAAATCTTGCTCTGCCACTTCTAGTGAGTCCAGACTGCTGGGGATGAGGGTAGGAAAAAGTGCAGAAGTGTCCCCAGAAGCACACCATGAATGTACTTAATGCCACTAAACTGGACGCAAAAAATAGTCACGATGATCAATTTCATGTTATGTGTATTTTATCACAACTTTTTTTTAAAAAAGCATCACTAGTGATTTCCTGAGGATTTTATTCCAGATTGGAAAAAAATAAATGCAATTAATGCATTAAACTAAGAAAGACGTCCATCTGGGATTTATTTGTTAATAACAACCAAGGCATCCTTAACTAAGCTGAACTCAGCAAAGAGAAAAAAGCGCTGTGAAATTTGAAAGGCCAATGAGAGAAGGAAGAGTTGTTAAATTCCAAAGATTCCAAACCACCTTTCAGATCCCCTTGATTTAGGATCTGAGGCACACACAACCCTGGTAAGTCTTTAGGCCGCCTTTAAATGCATCTGCTTTCCTAAGTATCTTCATGTTCTACCCCGAAGGGAAATTGATCTGAAATTGCCAAGTTTTAAACAACCCTGTCTGTGATGTAGTTGGTTTCTGTCAGGGCTGCAGTCCTTTTGAGGATGTCTGCCTGCTTCTGCTCCCCAGGCTCCCAGTCCATGGGACGCAGCCTCCTCCTTCCAAGAAAGCTGCTTCTCCCCTACGGGGTGGACTCTAGTGAGGGCCTCCGAAAAGTTCCGTTGTAAAGGTGGCTTGATGGGGTGTATTGAATTACCTCTTAGAATGACAAGTGCAGTCAATTATTTAATGACTCTTCAACTGCAGGGTTTTGGGCTTTTGTTTTCTTCAAATTAAAAAAAAAAAAAAAGCAATTTCAATGAGACTCTGCTTGACAGTTTTTCAAGCCTGTGGAATTTCATTTCCAGCTCAATCACCAGAAAAAAAAAAAAAAGCATGTCAATCATGGAGTTGAAAAGAAGAAGAGCTTTCCAGGAAGCTCTGATGTGAGGCCCAGGGACAGGTGTCTGCCATCAGGGCACGGCTTCTGCTGTTCTGGGAGCAAAGGGGGCTAAAAGAGGTGTGAGGCTGCTCAATGGCCACAGAAAGGGCGGGGATGTACATTGGTATAGCCACTGGGGAGAAGAGTATGGAGTTTCCTTAAAAAATTAACAACAGAGCTACCATATGACCCTGCAATCCCACTTCTGGGCAAAAATGTGGAGAAAAACATGGCCCCAAATGATACATGCACCTCAGTGTTCATTGTAGCACTGTTTACAATAGCCAAGACATGGAAGCAACGTAAATGTCCATCAACAGATGAATGGATAAAGCAGATGTGATAATATATACAATGGAATAATACTCAGTCATTAAAAAGAATGAAATAACGCCATTTGCAACAAAATGAATATATTTCCACAGCATGTTGGATTTTCCTGGACCAGGGATTGAATCCACAGCTCCTGCATCGGCAGACGGATTCTTCACCACTGAGCCACCAGGGAAGCCCCACTCTTGTCCAGCCGCTCAGTCGTGTCTGACTGCAACCCCATGGACTGCAGCACCCCAGGCTTCCTTGTCCTTCAGTATCTCCTGGACTTTGCTCAAACTCATGTCCATTGAAATCAGTGATGCCATCCAAACATCTCATTCTCTGTTGCCCCCTTCTCCACTTGCTCTCAATCTTTCCCAGCATCAGGGTCTTTTCCAATGAGTCAGCTCTTTGCATTAAGTGGCCAAAGTATTAGAGCTTCAGCACTGGTTCTTCCAATGAATATTCAGGGTCAATTGCCTTTAGGATTGACTGCTTTTAAATAAAAGATTACTTTCAAATGTAGGTGGGCCTCTGTATTTGCTTATGCTGCCATAAGAAAATATTGCATCATAGACTGGTGTGTGGGAGGGGGCAGAGGATGGCTTAAACAACAGACATTGACTTCTCACAGTTCTGGAGGCTGCAAGTCCAAGACCAAGGTGCTACTAGGCCTGGTTTTTTCCTGAGGTCTCTCTCCTTAACCTGGAGCCCTTCTCTCTGTGTCCTCACCTGGCTTTTCCCTCTGTGAGCTCCTCCCTGGTGTCACTTCCTCTTCTTATAAGGACCAGTCCTGGGGCTTAGGGCCCCGCTCTGTGACTTCATTTCATGATTGAGCAAATAAGTGCACACATACATGCACACACACCCCGCTCTGTGACCTCATTTCACAATTGAGTGAATAAGCATGCACACACACACACGCACACACACACACACACACGGACCCTATCTCCAAATATCGCATTGGAAGTTAGGATTTTCACATACACATTCTGGGAGGACATAATTCAGTCCATGATGGTCTCATTCAGTGAATTGAAGGCCTTAAGAGCAAAGACCTAGATTTCCTGGAGAAGTAGAAATTTTGCCTCCAGACTGTAACATAGAAATCCTGCCTCAGTTCCCAGCCTCTGTCCTGCTCTATGGGTTTTAGACTTGCCAATCAGGTAAACCAATTTCTTATATCAAACCTCTATACATTGGAGAAGGAAATGGCAACCCACTCCAGTGTTCTTGCCTGGAGAATCCCAGGGACGGGGGAGCCTGGTGGGCTGCCGTCTATGGGGTCGCACAGGGTTGGACACGACCGAAGTGACTTAGCAGCAGCATACATATCATATATATGTAGTATATAATTCATGATCTAGAATGGATAAAGAAGACATGATATATACACACATATGCATATATACACAATGGAATATTACTCAGTCATAAAAAAGAATGAAATAATGCCATTTGCAGCAATGTGGATGAACCTAGAAATCATCATTTTAAATGAAGTAAATCAGAGAAAGATAAATATATGCTATCACTTGTATATGGAATCTGAAATATGATACAAATGGACTTATTTACAAAACAGAAGCAGGCTCAGACATAGAAAAGAAATTTACGGTTACCAAAGGGCAAAGGCAGAGAGGGATAAATTAGGAGTTTGGGATTAGCAGATATAAGCTACCATATATAAAATAGATAAACAATAAGGTCCTACTGTATTAGCACAGGGAATCATATTCAATATCTTATAATAACCTACAATGTAAAAGAATATGAAAAAGAATATCTATGTGTATGTGTAACTGAATCTCTTTGCTTATACCTGAAACTAACACAATACTGTAAATCAACTTTAGCTGAAGAAAATATGATCTAGAATAGGATACATATATCATATGTGGTATATAAAGGGTCAGCGCCATGCATGTCTGCCTTCTAGCTTCTCCATCAGGACTCCTCGGGCCATATTATCTGGCAGCTGAGGCCTCTGGGCACACTCCTGGCATGAAGTAGGATTGAAGAGAAGGTGAGGGCAACGGAGGTTCTCCTGAGTATCTCGCTGAATAAATGTCCTTATCCTATAGAGCCCTTTGAATGTGAGCCCCACTCAATGAACTGGAAACCCTTTCATTTCATTGCCACAAATAACATATTTTCTCAGTCTTTAGCGATTGGTCCTTCTTGTTGCCCCATCTTATCCATTTTCCTTATAAATGATCTTAGTTGTGACCCTGAGCTACTAATTAAGTCAGTTAAACACTGTGAGTTTTCTGCTTCCAGCGGTGCCATAGAAATTGAGGGTTCTGCTGGTAAGTTACTAATCCATCCGAATATATTAATTACTGCATGAACTATTAAGAGCTTTGAGAACATCTTAAGAACATTCTAAGAATACCTTGATAATGAAACGTCTCTCCTCCATGATTCACCTCTGGGTAGTCAGGAGAGTGTCTCACACCAAGGGAAAAGCCTCCACCTGTGCTAGGCATTCAAACAAGAACTCAAAACAAGCACTCAAAAATGGAGACCGTGTGAATGTGCTTGTATATTTTTATCCATGAGGACTGGTCAGGTTTACTGCAGTAAAACAGCTGCCCAACTCAGCAGCTAAAAACAACAAGTTTCTCTCTTGTTCATGCTACTTATCCTACGGGCCATGTGCTGGGTCACCCTGGTATTGGGAGGAATGCACTGGCACGAATTATGCCTCCTTCAGTCACATCAGGGCAGCTGTGGATCAAGGTCATGTGCCAGTGAGGCAGAGGAGCACAGCCTGAAGCACTGGGAAGAAGACCTTGAGAGACAGACAGGTTTGGGTTCAAGCTCCAGCTCCAGCATGTCCCTGCACCTGACCTTGGGCATGTCCTCCATTTCCTCTGAACCTCAGTTCTCCTATCCAGTGAGATCAGTTGCATCTCCTAAGGCTGATGTGAAAATTTAGGAGATGATACTTGGAAAGCAGAAAAGCATTGAGTTCCATGCATGGCAGGAGACAAGCACTCAGTCAACGTAAGCATCCTTTCTGCTGCTCCAATTTCCTCTGAGCCCATCTACACACACACAGCATCAATACCACCACCAGGCAATGAGACAATCCTGAGTTTTATTTTAAAAAAAAATTACCTTAGAAGTCTTCATTTTTTTTACTTTACTTTTAGTTGGAGTATAACTGCTTTACAAAGTTGTGTTAGTTTCTGCTGTACAACAATATGGATCAGATATAAGTATACATAAATCCCCTCTCTCCTGTGCCTCCCTCCCTCCCACCTCCCATCCCATCTCTCTAGGTCATCGCAGAGCACTGAGTTGAGCTCCCTGTGCTATACAGCACCTTCCTGCTAGCTATTTCATACATGGTGGTGTGTATATGTCAAGGCTACTCTCAATTTGTCCCAATGTCTCCTTCCTCTGCCCCTGACCTTAGAAGTCTTTAGGCTCATGCATTCCAACTCTTAAAAATCACAACACCCAATCAGAAAAACATTTGAATAAAATCATGTATGAGCTGGTAAGGGGAAATAGGTACAAGCCCTGAACTGCACCTCACCAGGTAGAACACGCAAGAATCACAAACCCAACACCTGTCTCTTGTGTAGCCAGAGAAACTCCTTTGCAAGTGCGCCAAGAAAATGAAGGAGAAGGTTCATACTAGCACTATTTGTGAACACCCAATCTGGAACCATCTCCATGTCTCCCAGTCCTGGGGCAGAACATGGATCATGACACAATCATGGGAAGAAAAGCAGGCAGCACTGAAAACAAATGAACTCCACTGACGGGAATAAATCTCCCAAACATAACATGGGGTGAAAGAAGCAGATCGGGGAAAACTGTTATGAAGGGATCAGAAACAGACCAAACTAAACTGTTTTTCCTGATGTATACATAGGTGCTGAAACTATAAAGAAAGCAAAGGGGTAATTATCATAAAAGTCAGGACAGGGGCTACCTCTTGGGACAGGGAGGGGAATGAAGTGAGGAGTCTCATTCAGATGTTTTTTAGAAGGTATTGGTTCTGTCCTAGTTCTTAACCAGAGTGATGGGAATTCAGGATTTTGCTTAGTCTTTAAAAAACACGAATTGTGTTTCAGGCGCCTCTGCACACGTCCTGAGGTGACCTGCTGCCTAGCTGGTTCATGCCAGGAACTCAGGTCTGAAGCGCCAGATGTGTGGCCTCTGCATGTGCCCCCTTAGGAACTAAGCACAAAGGAAAAGAGAAGAAAAAGGTGCTGGTGCGAATGGTCCTCCTGCCTGGCTGGAAAGTCCCCGGAGGGGGATTTGTGGCAGCAGAATTCTCACATTCTCTAGGTGCTGAGGGGGTGTGGAGCTCAGTACGTAGAAAGAAGAGTGCAACCAGATCAAGCACTGAGCCTCTGGAGTGGGAGCACAGACTCCAAGACCCGAGACCACCAGAGAACTAACCCTGCTGCTACTGCTGCT
>NW_011494917.1:4057770-4058146 GCF_000754665.1 Bison bison bison | reverse complement strand
TTATTCGAGCTCATGTCACTGGCCACTTGTCCATGGACAGAGGAGCCTGGCAGGCTACAACTGTCCATGGGGACGCAAAGCATCAGAAACGGCTGAGCGACAAACACTCCTGATCTTACAGATGAGGAAAGAGAGATGCCCAAAGAATCACCTCCTTGAGGTAACACAGCTGGTAAGTAGGAGAGAAGCGGAGTGAACCCAGGCCTGGGGTCTGGAATTCTGTGAGCTGAGCCCCTTGGCTGCACCCGGTGGGGGTGCTGGGCAGGACTGTGATGCTGTGATGCACAACAAATGTGTATTTCACCTTCATCTGCATTCCTGGTACTGAGCTGCTAAACCTCTCGGAATTTCCTAAGTGTTGAGAGCAATCAAGGTG
>NW_011494917.1:4047808-4057670 GCF_000754665.1 Bison bison bison | reverse complement strand
CAGCAGACGGGAGCACCACCTCACTCAGCCTGCCCATCAGAGGAAAAGCAAGCAAACAAACAAAAACCCAGCACAAATCTCACTCTATACGAGGCTTACACAAACCACTGAACCAACCTTAGGAGGGCAGAAACCAAAAGCAAGAAAGAATTCAACCTTGAAGTCTGGGAAAAGGAGACCTCAAAAACAGTAAGTTTAAAAAAATAATGAAAAGGCAGAGAAATACTACACAGATGAAGAAACAAATTAGAAACATAGAAGTTCAAATAAATGAAGAGGAAATAGACAAACAACCTGAAAAAGAATTCAGAATAATGATAGTAAAGATGATCAAAAACCTTGAAAACAAAATGGAGAAAATGCAAGAATCAACTAACAAAGACCTGGAAAAATTAAAGAATAAACATATAGAGACAAACAACGCAATTACTGAAATTAAAAATACTCTGGAGGAATCAATAGCAGAATATCTGAAGCAGAAGAATGAATCAGTGACGTGGAAGATAAAGTGGTGGAAATACTTCTGAAGATCAGAATAAAGTAAAAAGAATGAAAAAAACTGAAGATCATTTCAGAGACCTCTGGGACAATATCAAATGCACCAACATTCAAATTATAGGGGTCCCAGAAGAAGAAGAGAAAAAGAAAGAGTATCAGAAAATTTTTGAAAGAGATTATAGTTGAAAATTTCCCCAACATGGAAAAGGAAATAGTCAATCAAGTCCAAGAGGTGCAGAGTCCCACACAGGATAAACTCAAGGAGAAATAGCCAAGACACATACTAATCAAACTAACAAAGACTAAACACAAAGAAAGAATATTAAAGGCAGCAATGGAAAAGCAACAAGAAACATACAAGGGAAACCCCATACATTTAACAGCTGATCTTTCAGCAGAAACTCTGCAGGCCAGAAGGGAATGACAGGATATATTTAAAGTACTGGAAGGGAAACATCAACAACCAAGATTACTGTACCTGACAAGGATCTCATTCAAAATTGATGGAGAAATAAAAAGCTTTTCTGACAAGCAGAAGTTAGAACTCAGTACCACCACACCAGCTTAACAACAAATGTTAAAGGGACTTATATAGTCAAGAAATACAAGAGAAGGAGAAAGATCTATAAACTCAACCCCAAACAATTAAGAAAATGGCAACAGGAACATATATATCAATAATTAGTTTAAATGTAAATGGATTATATGCTCCAACCAAAAGACACAGACTGGCTGAATGGATACAAAAACAAGACCCATATATATGCTGTCTACAAGAAACCCACTTCAGACCTAAAGACACATATAGACTGAAAGTGAGATGATGGAAAAATATATTCCATGCAAATGGGAAGCAAAAGAAAGCTAGAGTAGGAATCCTCATATCAGACAAAATATACCTTAAAATAAAGGATATTGCAAGAGATAAGGAAGGACACTACATAATGATCAAGGGATCAATCCAAGAGGAAGACATAGCAATTGTAAATATCTGTGCACCCAACATAGGAGCACCTCCATACATAAGACAAGCACTAACAGACATAGAGGAGAAATTGACAGTGACACAATAATAGTAGGAGACTTAACACCCCACTCACCCACCGATGGAAAGATCATCAAAACAGAAAATTAATAAGGAAACACAAGTCTTAAATGATACATTAGATGAGATGGATCTCATTGCTATCTTCAGGACATTCCATCCAAATGCAGACAAATACGCCTTCTTCTCAAGTGCACATGGAACATTCTCCAGGATAGACCACATCTTGGGTCACAAATCAAACCTCAATAAATTTAAGAAAGTTGAAATCATATCAAGCATCTTCTCCAACCACAACGCTATGAGACTAGATATCAATTACAAGAAAAAAACAGTAAGAAACACAAAAACATGGAGATTAAACAATACGTTTCTAAATAACCAACAGGTTACTGAAGAAATAAAAAGGGAAATAAAATTTCTAGAAACAAATGACAATGAAAACATAACAACTCAAAACCTATGGGATGTAGCAAAAGCAGTTCTAAGAGGAAAGCTTATAGCAATACAATCCTACCTCAAGAAACAAGAAAAACATCAAATAGACAATGTAACTTTACACCTAAAACAACTGGAAAAAGAACCAAAAAAAAAAAAACCCCAAAATTAGTAGAAGGAAATAAATCATAAAGATCAGAGTGGAAACAAATGAAAAAGAAATGAAAGAAACAATAGTAAAGATTAATAAAACTAAAAGCTGTTTCTTTGAGAAGAGAAAAAATTGACAAGCCTTTGGGCAGACTCATCAAGAAAAAAACAGAGAAGAATCAAATCAACAAAATTAGAAATCAGAAAGGAGAGGTTACAACAGACAATGCAGAAATACAAAGGATTATAAGAGACTATTATGAACAACATATGGCAATAAAATGGATAACCTGGAAGAAATGGACAGATTCTTAGAAAAGTTCAATCTTCCAAGACTGAACAAGGAAGAAATAGAAATTATGAGCAACCCAATTACAAACACTGAAATTGAAGCTGTGATCAAAAATCTCCCAAAAAACAAAAGCCCAGGACCAGATGGCTGCACAGGATGATTCTATCAAACATTTAGAGAAGAGCTAATGCCTATCTTTCTAAAACTCTTTCAAAAAATTGCAGAGGAAGAAACACTTCAAAACTCATTCTATGAGGCCACCATCACCCTGATACCAAAACCAGACAAAAACAACACAAAAAAAGAAAACTATAGACCAATATCACTGATGAACATCAATGCAAAAATCCTCAACAAAATTTTAGCAAACAGAACTCAGCAACACATCAAAAAGCTCATACACCATGATCAAATTGGGTTTATTCCAGGAATGCAAGAATTCTTCAGTATACCCAAATCAATCAATGTGATATACCATATTAACAAATTGAAAAATAAAAACCATATGATAATCTCAATATATGCAGAAAAAGCCTTTGACAAAATTCAGCGCCCATTTATGATTAAAACTCTTCAAAAAATGGCCATAGAAGGACCCAACCTCAACATAGTAAAAGCCATATATGATAAGCCTACAGCAAACATTACTCTCAATGGTGAAAAACTGAAAATATTCCCCCTAAGATCAGGGTCAAGACAAGGGTGCCCACTTTCCCTACTATTATTCAATGCAGTTCTGGAAGTCCTAGCTTCAGCAATCAGAGAAGACAAAGAAATAAAAGGAATCCAGATCAGAAAAGAAGTAAAGCTCTCACTGTTTGCAGATGATATGATACTGTACATAGAAAACCCTAAAGATAGTATCAGAAAATTACTAGAGCTAATCAGTGAATTTAGCAAAGTTGCAGGATACAAAATCAATATATATTGATTTTGCATTTCTATATACTAACAATGAAAAATCAGAAAGAGAAATTAAGGAATCAACCCCATTCACCACTGTAACAAAAAGAATTAAATATCTAGGGATAAACTTACCTAAGGAGACAAAAGAACTGTACACAGAACATTATAAGACACTAATGAAAGAAATCAAAGATGACATAAACAGATGGGGAGATATTCCATGTTCCTGCATAGGAAGAATCAATATTGTGAAAATGACTATACTACCAAATGCAATCTACAGATTCACTGCAATTCCTATCAAATTACCAATAACATTTTTCACAGAACTAAAGCAAAAAATTCCACAATTCATATGGAAACACAAAAGACCCCAAATAGCCTAAGCAGTCTTGAGAAAGAAGAATGGAGCTGGAGGAATCAACCTTCCTGACTTCAGATTATATTACAAAGCTATAGTCATCAAGACAGTATGGTACTGGCACAAAAACAGAAATATAGACCAACGGAACAAGATAGAAAGCCCAGAAATGAACCCATGCACCTAAGGGTGCCTTGTTTTTGACAAAGGAGGCAAGAATATACAATGGGGCAAAGACAGCATCTTCAATAAATGGTGCTCAGAAAAGTGGACAGCTACACGTAAAAGAAAGAAATTAGAACACTTCCTAACACCATACACAAAGATAAAGTCAAAATGGATTAAAGACCTAAATGTAAGACAGAAACTATACAACTCTTAGATGAAAACATAGAACACTCGATGACATAAATCAAAGCAAGATCGTCTATGACCCACCTCCTAAAGTAATGGAAATAAAAACAAAAGTAAACAAGTGGGACCTCATTAAACTTAAAAGCTTTTGCACAGCAAAGGAAACTATAAGCAAGATGACAACACAACCCTCAGAGTGGGAGAAAATAATAGCAAATGAAACAACTGGCAAAGGATTAATTTCTAAAATATACAAGCAGCTCATACAACGCAATACTAGGAAAACAAACAACCCAATCAAAAAGTGGGAAAAAGACCTAAACAGACATTTCTCCAAAGAAGACATACAGATGGCTAACAAACACACGAAAAGATGCTCAACATCGCTCGTTATTAGAGAAATGCAAATCAAAGCCACAATGAGGTATCACCTTACACGGGTCAGAATGGCTGTCATCAAAAAGTCTACAAACAATAAATGCTGGAAAGGGTGTGGAGAAAAGGGAACGCGCTTGCACTGTTGGTGGGAATGTAAATTGATACAGCCACTAGAGAAGACTGTATGAAGATTCCTTAAAAAACTAGGAATAAAACCACCATATGATCCAGGAATCCCACTCCTAGGGATTCCCCACTCCTGAGGAAACCAGGGTTGAAAAAGACACAGGTATCCTATTGTTCATTGCAGCACTATTTACAATAGCTAGAACATGGAAGCAACCTAGATGTCCATCGACAGATGAATAGATAAAGAAGTTGTGGTACATATACACAATGGAATATTACTCAGCCATAAAAAGGAACACATTTGAGTCAGTTCTAATGAGGTGGATGAACCTAGAATCTATTATACAGACTGAAGTGAGTCAGAAAAAGAAAGATAAATATCATATTCTAATGCACAAATACGGAATCTAGAAAAATGGTTCTGAAGATTTTATTTACAGGGCAGCAATGGAGAAACAGAGAATAGACTTATGGACATGGGGAGAGGGGAGGGGAGGGTGAGATGTGTGGAAAGAGTAACATGGAAACTTACATTATCATATGTAAATTAGATAGCCAACAGGAATTTGCTGTATGGCTCAGGAAACTCAAACAGGAGCTCTGTATCCACCTAGAGGGGTGGGATGGGGAGGGAGATGGGAGGGAGGTTCAAAAGGGAAGGGATATATGTATACCTGTGGCTGATTCAGGTTGAGGTTTGACAGAAAACAACAAAATTTTGTAAAGCAATTTTCCTTCAATAAAAAATAAATTAAAAAATATGAATTGCATATATGTAGCTGGGAGTTTTATATATTTCACAATAAAAATAAAGATTAAAAAAAAAAAAACCAGAAATAGGGGACTTCCCTGGTGGTTCAGTAGTTGAGAATCTGCCTTGCAATGCAGGGGACGCTAATTCGATCCCTGGTTGGGAAATGAAGATCCCACATGACTGGGAGAAACTAAACTTTCAAACCTCAACTAGAGAGTCTGTGCACTGCCAGTGAAGATTCCAAGTGCTACAACGAAGACCTGACACAGTCAAATAAAAAATAAAATAAATTAAAATTTTTTTTTAAAAAAGGGAATACATTTTAGGTCCTACCTTAGGCTTCCCTGATAGCTCAGTTGGTAAAGAATCTGCCTGCTATACAGGAGATGCCAGTTCAATTCCTGGGTCAGGAAGATCCGCTGGAGAAGGGATAGGCTACCCACTCCAGTATTCTTGGGCTTCCCTTGTGGCTCAGCTGGTAAAGAATTTGCCTGCAATGCAGGAGATCTGGGTTCGATGATGGGTTGGGAAGATCCCCTGGAGAGGGGAAAGGCTACCCACTCTAGTATTGTGGGTATACTGCACCCCACTATACAGTCCATGGGGTTGCAAAGAGTTGGACACAACTGAGTGACTTTCACTTTGACTTTTCAGTACACACATTTATAGACCTAGGTGTGTATAAATACATAGCAGAACAAAAATTTTCCAGAGAACTCTACTTTTATTACATATTACATGCTGCTGCTGCTGCTGCGTCGCTTCAGTCGTGTCCGACTCTGTGCGACCCCATAGACGGCAGCCCAACAGGCTCTACTGTCCCTAGGATTCTCCAGGCAAGAACACTGGAGTGGGCTGCCATTTCCTTCTCCAATGCATGAAAGTGAAAAGTGAAAGTGAAGTCGCTCAGTCGTGTCCGACTCTTAGTGACCCCATGGACTGCAGCCTACCAGGCTCCTTCATCCATGGGATTTTCCAGGCAAGAGTACTGGAGTGGGGTGCCATTGCCTGTCTTGAGGTGTATTCAAATGTTTATTTTATTCTACTTGATTCAATTCTTTCTCTCTCTCTCTCTCTTTTTTTTTTTTTTTGGTTGTACCACATGGCTTGAGAGATCTTAGTTCTCTGACCAGGGATCAACACATGCCCTCTGCAATGGAAGTGTGGAATAAACACTATGGACCACCAGGGAATCCCCTCAATTCTATTTTGTGATGCTGGTTGTAAAATGTTGCTGTTTAGTCACTAAATTGTGTCCGACTCTTTTGTGACTCCATGAACTTTAGCCTGCTGTCCATGGGATTTTCCAGGCAAGAATACTGGAGTGGGTTGCCACTGTAAGCCACTCAACTGATTTTAGATCCCCCTAGAGGATCATAGGGCTTCCCTGGTGGTTTAGTTGTAAAGAATTCACCTGCCAGTGCAGGAGATGAGGGTTCAGTCCTTGGGTCGGGAAGATCTCCTGAAAGACTCCAGTACTCTTGCTTGGGAAATCCCATGGACAGAGGATCCTGGCAGGGACTGTAGGCAAAGAGTCATACACGACTGAAGTCACTGAGCATGCAGGAAGTGGATCAGGACCTATAGTTTAAGAACACTGCCTTCAACTAATGATAAATACCAACACCCCACCTTGCTTAGACCAGAAAGGCTATTTGAAATATTTGGCAAAGCCCAACGTGGCAAAGCCAGACCTTGCTCTTGGAAAAGATTTACTGCTTTTGATCAGCCATTTGCAATTCAACGGGCAAAGCTTTTCTCCCAGGGAGCTAGTCCAATAAGTGATTGCTGGTTATTGTACTGCAGCATCAGACGCCCTTGACCTCTGATTCAAACAGTGAAGGGAAAAAAAAAAAAGGCTGGATGCAAAAAAAGAATAAAAAAAGGACCAGATGCAACAGTTTGGGGGGCTGTATTTCTGGGGTGGAATAACAGTGTTTTTCAAGAGACAAACCTAAGTGCATCATCAGGAAATGGGCAATGGAAACTATTTAGAGAGGCAGGAGGGAGTGAGAATTGCTGTGGGCACCTCTAAAGGAAGAGGGATGCTGAGATGAAAATGACGCACTAACACAGCCTCCTGCGGAAGAGCATTTTGTTCAGGTGCTGTCCTGTTGAGCTTGGCAAATTATGTGGAGGGAGGGTTTTGAGGGAGAAAGTGCTTCCGGCTCCCCAGATAACAGAGCAGCAGTAGGAAATCAATGGACAATCAGCAAACACTCTTTTAGTGTCTAAATACTCTGAATGTTCCTCTTCAGGGCTTCAGAGCTAGTGTTGCTTTTGCTGGCTGAGCAGGACCCCAGGCAGAACAAGCCAAACACCCTAACTCAGATCCATGTGAATTGCACGTTTGCTTTAAGGAGACCAGATGCCTCTGGGCTTATGGCTTTGGGGATCACTGGAGTGAAGGCCCTGCTGCCCTCTGACTTTCCTATAGCTCCAGGTTCAGACACAGTGACTCCCTCACAGGCCAGAATGGAAGCCTATGTAATGCTCTCTCTGGGGACTCCAGCCCATCCAGCCAAGTCCAACATATGGACTATTTCAGATGGCCTCTAGTTAAAGCAGAGACATCACTTGCCGACTAAGGTCTGTATACTCAAAGCTATGGTTTTTCCAGTAGTCATGTACAGATGTGCGCGTTGGACCGTAAAGAAGGCTGAGCACCAAAGAATTGATGCTTTTGAACTGTGGTGCTGGAGAAGACTTGAGAGTCCCTTGGACAGCAGGGAGATCAGACCAGTCAATCCAAAAGGAAATCAACCCTAAATATTCATTGGAAGGACTGATGTTGAATCTGAAGCTCCAATCCTTTGGCCACTTGATGCGAAAAGCCAACACACTGGAAAAAACTCTGATGCAGGGAAAGACTGAGGGCAGGAGGAGAAGGAAGTGACAGAGGATGAGATGGTTTGCTAGCATCACTGATTCAATGGACATGAGTTTGAGCAAACTCTGAGAGAGAGTGAAGGACAGGGAAGCCCTGTGTGCTGCAGGCCATGGGATTGCAGAGTCAGACACAACTTAGTGACTGAACAACAACAGAAACTGCCTTGGCCAGTCCCAGGTTGTTCTCCAGAGAGTAACCAGAGCATGTCAGGCTCTGGTTGCTTATAAGTACTTTGGGACACATTCCTTTCGAGCCTTGAAACTCTGACTGGATAAAGCGTCCACATGTTATTGCCAGGAGAGATCAGAGCTACGTGCTGCCCTGGTCCCGCAGGGAACTTGAGAAGGTAGAGCACAAATTCTGGTAAATACCCAGTGGGGAGACAGGGTCTGGACCTGTGACACGAGCTGTCAGGAGGCAAAGACATCACGTGGGCTCCAGATGGTCCTGCAGTGATGCCAGGGCGCCGAGTCATAGGGGTGTGCTGCCTAACCATTGGGATGGACTAGCTACCCTAAGACAATGACATGAATGAGGGAAAGTGAGAAAAAAGGAATGACAGATCTCTCATGTTCCCTTGTGTTCTTGACAATCACTGAACATTTATAGCCAGAATAATAACACTTGATTCCCAGGCCCCTTTCACTCAAGCATTCCTCTTCCGCAGCAGGAAGCAGAAAGGGTCCGCACTCGGGCATGTGTGCTCAGCTGCTCAGTTGTGGCCGACTCTTCTGTGACGCCATGGACTGTAGCCTGCCAGGCTCCTCTGTCCATGGGATTCTCCAGGCAAGAATACTTGTGTGGGTTGCCCTTTCCTCTAAGGGGGTCTTCCCGACCCAGGGATCGAACCGGCGTCTCCTGCATTGGCAGGTGGAGTCTTTACCACCGAGCCACCTGGGAAGAAGCGGTCTGCATTCTTGGTGCTTTATGAATCTTTTATCATGTGCAGAGAAGCAGACCAGCCCTGGGTACAGTCCATGTATTCTTGGCCTTCCTTCTGCAAAAGGGTTTACAGGAAGAGAGAAAATTAGCAACCTTCTCTCCTCTGAAAGAATCCACAACGGAGGTCTGTTATGATGACATGAAACGTGTCCCCACTGTCCCCAGAAAACTGTTGATACGTCTTTGTTTGTGTTGTGGATAGGAGGCTGCTGTGTGTGTGTGTGTGTGTGTGTGTACGCGTGTGTGTGCACGTGCTTGTATGCACAGGTGTTTGTCCACACATCACAGAGAAGAGAGAGAACAAGCTTTGGAGAAAGACCAGAAAGGGATGGAAACACAGTCTGGGAAGCAAATGTAGACATGATCAAGAACCAGGTATCACCTTCAGGGAGCAGGTTTTAGCTCACAGGCTCCTCTCTCCAGTAGCTGGGGCTCTTGGCTCTTTGCCCAGCTTGTTGATCAGTAGCGCTTGCTTCTAACCTACTTTGTATGGAGAATGCATATATACATTTCAGGTAGCCCCTAAAAGGAAAATCGAGGTTTGAGAAGATAAATATGCCATAAAAGCTTTACGACATGAAGATGAGGTTTCACAGTAAGTACAGGCTTCTTGGTAACAACAGAAATTAAACTGCAGTGGGTTTTTCCTATCCTACTTGTAAATGCACCCAGAGGGTAATAAGCCATGAGCACATCCAATAACTCTAATAATTGAATAATAAATA
>NW_011494917.1:4035460-4047708 GCF_000754665.1 Bison bison bison | reverse complement strand
AGCGTTGAGTGAAGACAGACTGTGCAAGGGAGTGATGCCAACAGGCTGGAGCAGCCCCTCTGCAGGTGGTACAAAGGCAGATTGAAACAGATCAAAGAGGAAGTACGAGGAAAACCCTCTATAGACTTCCTGACCTTGGCGTTTATCCAAGACACGTGGCGAAAACTCCTAAACGCACACCCAGCACACACCTCCGACCTCCTTGCTGCTCTAAATGAGCCTGCTGAAACTGTGGTTGTTCTGGCACAGGCTGAGGATGGCCAGTGGCTGCTGCAGGGCAATTGTCTGGAGTACCAAGACCATCACAAAATTGGATGGATTGTGACTTCAGCATCAATCAGTGTCTTCCCTGGGGTGGGGGAGGAGAGGGAAATGTGTGCAGGGGCTGGGCAGGGGATGAGGCTATTGAGTTGGGAGAATTAACATAATGGAAGGAAATGAGGAGCTCCAGAAAGTGAATGAATTCCTTGCCAGATAGCACTCACTCCTGGAAACATTTTTTTAATGATTCCTGGAGGATTTGACCCAGTGATTTGGGGGCACTTGAGGCTCCATTATGGGCTTTCCAGGTGGCACTAGTGGTAAAGAACCCACCTGCCAATTCAGGAGACATAAGAGACACAGGTTCAGTCCCTGGATTGGGAAGATGCCCTGGAGGAGGGCATGGCAACCCACTCGAGTTTTCTTGCCTGGAGAATCCCATGGACAGAGGAGCCTGGAGGGCTACAGCCCATGGGGTCCCAAAGAGTTGGGCATGACTGAAGTGACTTAGCATGCAGCAAGCACAAGGCTCCATTTAACTCTGAGGTGAGGGAGAGTGGAGTTTCCTAACTGAAGAAAGACCTACAGGTACCATAGGAGTAAGGAAGGAAGGGCTAATGCATATAATAACATTTGCAGCTCATATTTCTTGGAGGAGCTCTTGTTGGGGCAGCTGCCTGATTACAGAGGCAGCCTCCCTCTCCCAGGAGCTCTCAGTGGGGAGGCTGTGGCCACCTTTAACAGAAACACCCAGAGTTAGCTTCTGGCCATGTGTCTGTGAACCTGGAGACAGGGAGAGGGGCATGGGGCCAGCAAATCACTGTACATGCTTATTACCATTATTAGCACCTCCTTCAAAGAAGTGACAGAATCCCAGGATACCATTAGAAAGGGAAGATGAAGTCTCTTTCAGTCCACCATGTAAAATGACACCATGAAACACTGTTCTATGGATGCATATATATATATTGATCCAATGGTTCCCGGGCTTCATTTCCCGCACTGAGCATAATACTTAGTACACAGGGCCTTTGGTGATGGTTGTGGCTGATGATTGGAAGGGGAGGAGGAGGGGGAGGAGGGGAGGAGGAGGAATGGGAAGGAAGGGGGAGGGGAAGGGGGAGAAAGGAGAAGGAAGAAGAGGGGATGTTGGTGATGAGGATGCCTTGGAATGGTTTGGTACAGTTTTTTCTGTAACAGGGTTGGATTAAGTGGTTTAGACTACTCCATGTACTCTATGAAAAGCCACTTTACTTTCCTACTCAGTCCAAAAACCCTATAAATATGAGTATTGTACCTTTTCAGGGTTGTGCATGTAATTGTTGTTCAGTCGCTAAGTCATGTTCAACTCTTTGTGACCCCATGAACTGCAGCATACCAGTCTCCCTTGTCCTTCACTAACTCCTGAAGTTTGCTCAAATTTATGTCCATTGATTCAGAGATGCTATCCAACCATCTCATCCTCTGTTGTCACGCACCCCTCTCCCCTCGCCACTGTGGGTCGATGGGATGAAACCACCAGATGAACATTTTCATGGTATCTGCTTGTGCTGAAGGCATGTGCATCTGAGGACCTCTTGTCTTAAGGGTAGGGAAGGATAATGTGGGTGGAGGGGAGTAGGAAAAGCTTCCTGGTGTCTTTGGATAGTAAAAGTTGTAGTTCAGTTGCTAAGTCATGTCTGACTCTCTGTGATCCCATGGACTGCAGCACGCCAGGCTTCCTTGTCCTTCACTATCTCCCGGAATTTGCTCAAACTCATGTTCCCTGAGTCGGATATGCCATCCAACCATCTCATCCTTTGTTTCCCCCTTCTTCTCTTTCCCACAATCTTTCCCAGCATCAGGTTTTTTTCCCAATGAATCAGCTCTTCTCATGAGGTGGCCAAGGGATTGGAGCTTCAATTTTAGTATCAGTCCTTCCAATGACTATTCAGGATTGATTTCCTTTAGGATTAACTGGTTTGATCTCCTTGCAGTCCAAGGGACTCTCAAGAGTCTTCTCCAACACCACAATTTGAAAGCATCAGTTCTTCCACACTCAGCATCCTTTATGGTCCCACTCTCACATTCGAACATGACCACCGGAAAAACCATAGCTCTGACTAGACAGAGCTTTGTAGGCAAAGTGATGTCTCTGCTTTTTAGTATGCTGTCTAGGTTGGTCATAGCTTTTCTTCCAAGGAGCTATGTTTTTTAATTTCATGGCTGCAGTCACTGTCCACAGTGATTTTGAAGTCCAAGAAATAAAACCTGTCACTGTATCCACCTTTTACCCAACTATTTGCCATGAAGTGTATGTAATAGTTAAATAATATATATCTATGGAGTAGTTTGATGAACCCACTTCCTAGACTGTAGGTGGAAAGACTAAGCCTGATCCACCATTGGACAGCTTGTCACCAGTGGCATTCAAAAAGAAAGTGACCAGGCTGAGTCCCAGATAAGAACAGGTCCTTGAATAATGAACCCCTTGGATTGCATTGCTATTAATAAATTCACCTTCTCTGCTGGAAGGGGAAGTGTAAGAAAGCATCAAAGTGGTGACGTCAGGGATATCAGAGCCAAGTCTTCTCTGAGAAGGAAGAATCACACACAACCACCGAACCATTAGGAGATTGAAAAGTCAGCTTTCGTTTTTCCTAAAGAGCATCAACTTTGTGTTCTTTCTGTCAGTGGAACTGAATAAAGTTTGAGGGCTACTATCTATTCATTCATTCTTTTTTTTTTTTTTTTTTTTACTGAGTTATCTGGACATCATCAACAGTAAGCCAATGTAGAAACTGTCAGTGTTCTCAGGGAGCTTGCGATTTACTAAGAGTCTATGAAGTCTTCATATTTTACTATAACACAAGGCAGGATAAGGTACATACCCTGAGAGAAATGCAAATAAAGACTAGTTCTGAGTAGAGATGTGGCAAGAGAAGAATCTGTCATCTCTGTGGTTGCATGAGAATGGGGAGAAGCAAGAGGCCATTCAGAACACTGAGCACCTGCCTCCTGAGCTGATCTGACGCTGCAGATCCAGGGGTATACACTCATCTTCTTACCTGCAATCCTATTCTCTCTCCATCTTGACTCATGACTTGCTGCCTCTTTAAGAAATAGAATGATTTGAGCCTTCTGCTTGGTGTTTCAGGATCTCAAAGCCTGAAACTACTTCAAGTGTCCCAACATACATGCAGTCAGGAGACTAGATCTCTGATTACAGGTCAACAGTGTAAAAGGAGAACAGGGTAATATGATTATACACTGGCATTTCTGCAGTGTCCAATCTGAAGAGTGCTGGCTGTTTTCTGGGTTACCTGCATATCTCAAGGTAAAAGAGCACTCAGGGTGAAATGCCCCAGTGTTATCAAGAAATAGCATCATTTCAAGTCCTGCCATTACATACACTTAAAATATCAGCTCACATGGTTGGCCAAACAGAAGGAAGATTATCAACCCTGCTCACAGAAACACACACACACACACACACACACACACACACACCTATCAAGGTTCCTCAGTGTCACCTCTGTTTATGTTCCTGACTTCTGGTTTTTACCATTAACCCCAGAAACTTCTTGATGAACTTTTGTTAACAACCTCAAGGAACTACAGTCTTTGTGACAATATGGTGCTCTTATGGAATTAAACAACTGCTTTACCTTGAAATGGTCCGTGATCTAGACTTGGTAGAAAGAGCTATGCCGTGTTGGTGTCTGCTAGAATTTTCTTTTTGACAGCACAGAGAATATCAGTCTAAGAGCTTATTATCAACCTTGATGTTAAAATGCCAGTGGAAGGTGAAAAATAACAAATAATGCCAAGAACAATTTTCCTCCCCAGATGTCCTAATGGGCCTAGAAATACACAGCACTCACCCTTCTAATCAAAGATGAGCAGACCAGAGGGCACATAGGAAAGGCATTTTCCCCCTTTATATTCTTAGTTATGTAAGTAACCATATACTCAATAGTTAGAAAAGGCAGAGGACCCAGAGCTCAAACTGCCAACAACATCTGTTAGATCATAGAAAAAGCAAGAGAATTCCAGAAAAACATCTACTTCTGCTTCATTGACTAGGCTAAAGACTTTGACTGTGTGGATCACAGCAAACTGTGGAAAATTCTTAAATAGATGGGAATACCAGACCACCTGACCTGTCTCCTGAGAAATCTGTATGTGGGTCAAGAAGCAACAGTTAGAACTGGACATGGAACAACAGACTGGTTCCAACTGGGAAAGCAGTACGTCAAGGCTGTATATTGTCACCCAGCTTATTTAACTTATATGCAGGGTACATCATGAGAAATGCTGCGCTGGATGAAGCACAAGCTGGAATCAAGATTTCTGGGAGAAATATCAGTAATCTCAGATATGCAGATAACACCACCCTTACAGCAGAAAGCGAAGAGGAACTAAAGAGCCTCTTGATGAAAGTGGAAGAAGAGAGTGAAAAGGCTGACCTAAAAAAAACAAAGATCATGGCATCCAGTCCCATCACTTCATGGTAAATAGATGGGGAAACAATGGAAACAGTAACAGACTTTATTTTCTTGAGCTCCAAAATCACTGCAGATGGTGACTGCAACCATGAAGTTAAAAGACGCTTGCTCCTTGGAAGAAAAGTTATGACCAACCTAGACAGCATATTAAAAAGCAGAGATATTAGTTTGCCAACAAAGGTCCGTCTAGTGAAAGCTATGATTTCTCCAGTGGTCATGTATGGATGTAAGAGTTGGACCATAAAGAAAGCTGAATGCTGAAGAATGATGCTTTTGAACTGGAGAAGACTTGTGAGAGTCCCTTGGACTGCAAGGAAATCAAACTAGTCAATCCTAGAGGAAATCAACTCTGAATACTCATGGGAAGGGCTGATGCTGAAGCTGAACCTCCAATACTTTGGCCACCTGATGCAAAGAACTGACTCACTGGAAAAGACCCTGATGCTGGGAAAGATTGAAGGCAGGAGAAGAAGGGAACGACAGACAATGAGATGATTGCATGGCATCACTGACTCGATGGACATGAGTTTGAGCAAGCTCCAGGAGTTGTTGAAAGACAAGGAAGCCTGGTGTGCTGCAGTCCATGAGGTTACAAAGAGTCAGACACAACTGAGCGACTAAACTGAACTGATACATTCAATATAGAAAATACAGATATTAAAAAGAGTTAATCAACCATTCTATTGGTTGAATTCTATTAATTCTACATTCTATTACTCAGAAAATGACAGTAAATATTTTGGTATATATCCATTGCTATAGATTGAATGTGTATGTCTCCCCCCAAATACATTGAAATGCTAACCTCCAATGTCATAGGATTAGGAGGCAGGACCTTTGGGAAGTGATTAGGTCATGAGGGTGGAGGCCTCATGAATGGGTTTAGTGTCGTTATAAAAGAGACCTCACAGAGCTCCCTCCTCCCTTCCATCATGTGAGGAAACAGTATGTAAAAGACTTCCATCTTCAAATCAGGAAGTGGGTCTTTAGCAGACACTGAACATGCCCATGCCTTTAACTTGGACTTCCCAGCCTCCAGAACAATGAGAAAAAAAATTTCTGTTGCTATAAGCCACTTTGTCTATGGTATTTTATTATAGCAGCCAATATGAACTAAGACATCATCAAAACTTTTTCATATATCTGTGTATATATTTTAATGGAATTAAATCTATAGTTAATATTTTATGACTTACTTTTCCCCTTAATGTATCATGAATATTTTTGTATACACATGCCCATGATCATTTTATTATTTTTAATGGTTAAATAATATTCTACTCTCAAAATGGATGATAATATGCAGTCCTAGATGGTGGTGTTCAGTCACTCAGCTGTGTCCAATTCTTTGTGATCCCCTGAACCATAGCCCACCAGGCTCCTCTGTCCATGGAATTTTCTAAGCAAGAATACTGGAGTGGGGTGTCATTTCCTACTCCAGGGGACTTTCCCAACTCAGGGATCGAACCCACATCTCTTGTGTGTCCTGCACTGGCAAGTGGATTCTTTACCACTAGTGCCTCCTGGGAACCCCTGGATATCACTGGATATTCAGGTTGCTTGCAATATTTCACTTTTAAAACTAATGCTGCTGCTGCTGCTGCTAAGTTGCTTCAGTCAAATGAGTATGATTCTAATGAGTATCCCTGTACTTATATTTGCATACTTGTCTGTTACATTCTTAAGGATAAAGTCCTTAGAATGGAATTACTAGGTACATACACATTTTTGAGGCACTTGCTAGAAATTTCCAAACTGTACCCCAGGATTTGTACCAATTTACACTTTTAGCAAGTGTCTAAGAGTCTTTCCCCCTCAATGCATGAGAGGCACTTTGAAAATCCTGTTTAAAACCTTAGCCCTTTGAACTCCCAACTAGGACGTGCGCCCTTCCTGACAGCAGCTTACAGAAAGAGCTTTGTACCACTCGTGGGCACCAAACAAAGAGAGGTGGGTCGGCAGCCTCAAGAGGAACAGCTGAGACTGCTGTCAGGACATAGTGGGATTTCACTCGAGAGAAAAGAGTGAGGTGTCAGCCTCAGAGATAGGTGGCTTGCTTCCCTCTTCCCTTACTTGCAGTGTTAAAAGCAGCAACACTTTCTGTTCATACAGCAAGGTTTCAGCTTTCAAGCCTTTCCAGACTCAAGTGTAATTGATATCTGTGCACTTTGGTATAGATGGTCGTGGTAAGGCCTCTCTGCTCCCTGATTTGGTGCAGGTGTAATTATCCACCTCACTGTGAATTAGGACATTTGCCTAAATGGTAGGGTAGAGTGCTGAATCTCTGGTCCCCAGTCTAGAGCTCCCTTTAAGTATTACCCTCTTTCCCTTAATGTTTACAATATTTGGAATAAATACATATTAACCCCAGGACCTGTGGTGAAAATTACCTTTTCGACATAATTCCTGCTATCAATTTTTGCTGTGTTTTGATTTTTTTTTCTCTCCTAAAGAAGGGTATAGCACAAATAAAGAAAAAATAAAATAGCTGGTCCCAGCTCTTCTGCAGATGCCATGAAATTAGCTACCTTCATGGAACTTACTTATTGCGTGAGTGACTCTTTGGGGTCATGGTTACTGGCTTGTGAGGAGGTACCCGTGTTTGGACAGGGCAAAAGGGGGTCCTTTCATGGTCAATTTTATCTGTCAACTTGGCTAGGTCATGGTACTCAGATATTTGGTCAAACATAGCTCTAGATAATTCTGTGAAAGTATTTTTTGATGAGTTTCACATTTAAATCAGCAGTCTTTGAGTAAAGCAAATTACCCTCTATAATGTGGGCAGGCTTCATCCAATTAGGTGAAGGCCTTAATAGAAAAAACTGATCTCCTTGACGAAGAGGAAATTCTGCCTGTGGACTTAAAATTGCAGCGTCGGCTCTTCCCTGGGTTCTAGTCTGCTGGCCTGCCTGAAGATTTTGAACTTGCCTGCATCCATTATGTATGAGCCAATTCTGTAAAATAAATTCCACCCCCGGCCCCTTGCTGTCTCTCTCTATATATAATACATAGAGATTATAGATACATATTATATAATTATAGCTATATATGAGATAGAATAAGTAATATATTATATTACATAATATATTATGTAATATATATTATATTATATATATACATATATATATAAAATCTGATGATTCTGTTTCTCTAGAGAACTTTAATACAAGTCCATTGCCAACTTGTAATAGAACTTTCTTTTTTTCCTTTTTTAAAATATTTATTTATTTGGCTGCATCAGGGCTTCCCCGGTAGCTCAGCTGGTAAAGAATCCACTCGCAATGCAGGAGTCCCTGGTTCAATTCCTGGGTCGGGCAGATCCCCTGGAGAAGGGAATGGCTACCCACTCCAGTATTCTGGCCTGGAGAATTCCATAGACTGTATAGTCCATGGGGTTGCAAAGAGTCGGACACGACTGAGCAACTTTCACTTTCACTTTTCATCAGGTCTTGGTTGTGGCACAGGCTTCTCTCTAGTTGTGCTGTGCCGGCGTAGCTGCCCCGCAGCACATGGGATCTTAGTTCCCCAGCAGGGATCGAACTCGTGTCCCTGCATTGAAAGGCAGATTCCTAACCGCTTGACCATCAGGGAAGTCCCGGGACAAAACTTTCTGATCAGGGTTTCTACCTAATCTAGTGTCACTTTCAAATCCAAGAAGCAAACACAGGTGAACTCCATTCCTTCCCACTTTACAAAGATATGTTCAAAGACAAATGAGAATGAAAATACAGGAAAGTCCCAAGCACTGTGCCCCCAAATTCACAGCCTGCCACTAGGAAGTCGGCCCTCGCAGCCCACCAAAAGAGAGGAAGCTAAGGCCTGGGGAGGCTGGGTTACCTGCATTTCCCTTGTAAATGTGACTCCAATGAAATAATGCATAATGAGTAACGTATAAGCAGCTGAAAGCTGCGGGCCTGGAGGGTCAGATTCAGGTTCCCCTGATTTGCCTGACTCTCAAGTTCAGGCTTTTGACCTCTGGAACATCCTGCCATGTCGTAAAAGCAGTTGCATTTGAAAAAAAAATTCAGTCCCAACTGGGCACAGGCAGGGGTCTAAATTATCTTTGTTTCTGAGCCAGTGAGAGCTACCCAGAGACTGTTTGCTTCAGGTTCTAAACACATGAAATGAGGTTCAGGCAGGAAAGAGCATCCTTCCCTGAGCCCGGGCAACCGAGCTGAGTGTTTCTCCAGTTTGAGAACAATTTTGATGCTCAACATATGCCACTGAGCTTCTCCAGAGCTCTGTCTTCGTCTCCAGCTCCTATCTCCCTCTAAGGCCATTAGATGCAGAGCTGGGCTCCAGCCCCGCTTACCTTGCCCCTGACTCAGCTCTTCCCAGGCTCCCGGTGTCCCCACGTGGGCTGCCTCGTGGCCAGATAGCCTGTTGTCTGTTTTGCCCTCAGCTAAAAATATCTCTAGCACACTTCCCAGACCTGCTGCTCCATTTCCCTCCTCACTGCCACGTTGTCCTTGCTTCATCCTCCTCCTTTACAGGTAGAAAGATCTGGAGGCAGGAGCCAAGGGGAGGAGAAGAGGAGGAGGCAAACCAAGGCCATTCCTTTCCTCTCTTCTTCCCTTGCAAATCCAGACACAGTCGAAACATAATAAGCATCTTTCAGCCGCGTGAACAGATGTTGCAGTAAATGTCACAAGAAAGCATCAATGTGCTTTCACACTCAAGGGGACAGAGCTGTAAGAAAGCCCTGTCCACTGCTGTTAGGAGTCACAGAAGGGAAAATGACAATATTACAAGAGGCACGGGGCTCCTATTTGGTTCAAGGCAGATTGTAATATGAAAAACACCATTTGCCTTTCCCTGATGACACTTTAAGCATTATGGAAGCACGTTCATCCAGAAAATAGTCAATATCTTACAGCCTTCTTTCCTGTTTTCCTAGGAAAGATGTACAGAATCATTCTGCCTCTTTATTGCTCCTCTTTGCTCCCTCCTCCCACCCTCGGCAGTGTCAGAAGCAGATGCTGTTGCCTTGGCAACATTACAGGATAAACTTGTTGCTTCTGAACCAGCTGTACCCAACCCGGGTTGTGTCAGGGCAGTTTGTTTCCTTTTCCTGTTCATCATCTGCTGAAAGTCAGGCTTCATAATTCAGATACTGACCTTCCTCAACTGTCCCATGAGGGCTTACTTCTCACACCCATCTCAGAGTTAGAAGGGCTGGTGGTTCATTTGAATCCAAGTCTTTCCTAAAGGACCCTTAATAAAATATATACCTGTTGCTGGTGAGAGGGGACCCACCAACACATTACAATCCAATGGGATATGCCAGTGTTCTTTCTTACAGAAGACAATCTCAATGGACAGCATAGGGCCACCACGTGAAAAAAACAAGTGTTAATACGCTGTCCCCTTCCCTCTCTATAGACATGCATTTACTAATTTATCTATTTGTCCTTATTTCAAGAAGGACAGTGATTAGAACAGTTATACTTGTGTCTTAAAACAGATTGGAAAAATACAGAACAATATTCCGAAATTACCAATAATCCTGCTACAAAACACTTTGTTTTCTGAACATTTTTTCTCTCATGCTGTATGTTTATTTAAAAATCAGATGGCTTTGTTTTATAATTTCATATCCTGATTTCCCAATTTAATATACATTGGGCATTTTTGCACATTTAAAAAACTATTTGAAACATGATGTCTCTCTCTCTCTCCTTTCTACCATCCTTCTCTCTCTAAGCACTGTTTTATTTATTAAATAAACTGGTCATTTTTCCTGTAGGGTTTCCAATGACCTGATTTTGCTAATAGGACCTCCCCATTTTGTCATTTATCATATTCTATTTTGTCATTGATCATGTTCCTCTGTCCCCTATATTCTCTAAAAAATGTTAGCTACATCTCAAAGTTTGATCAGATTCATGTTGTTCCTTTGGTAGGACTGCTTTTTTGACACTTCCCAGGAGGTACCCAATACCTGGTTGTCCTTCTGTGCAGAAGTCAAAGATGATCACTGCCCAGATTCATTATTTCATTAGGAATTTCAAACAGATGAATATTCTCACTTTACCACTATTTCTACATTCGTTAACTGAAGTTATAAGGAGAAAGTTCTCTTCATTGACTCTAATTATATTGAGGCATAGCTCATAGAAGGCAGGATAAACGTGTAATTTATTCCCTTTATTTGCCAGTTATCAAAATAATGAATTAAGTGCCAAGCACCATGCAAATGGAACTAATTAGTTTTTCTAGCATCATTATGAATGCGTGGATTTAAACATATTTGATGTGTTTCAGTCCATTGCAGTTATTATTCTTAATCATGTGCCAACGGTCCCATCTTCAGCCAGTAGGAGCCTCTTCACTTTGCTTTCTAAATCCTTAAACAGATCCTAGCTTTTTTTTCCTAGTGCTTTTTAAAAACTACATCCTTACTTCCTGTTGTTATGGGATGTTCCAGGCTCATCTTAAACATTTTCTGTTCCAGATCTAGAGCTAGTCATTTCTTTAAACAGATCCAGTTTGTTTGCTTCTAAGTGGGAAATTTTATATAGAAGCTGGGTTTTAAGGTATTCATCTTCAAGGTCTTTTCTGTGGACAGAATTAAGCAACTTTGCTTTGGCTTTCCCCTCCCCCTCCTCGTCCTTCTCTCCTCCTCCTGCTCTGCCTGCTCCTTAACATAAAATACTCCCTTGCAATGATTGCCATTTGAATTCAAGATTACAGTATTTTTCAGACCTCATCAATCTTATACCTGTGGTTCCTTTCTCTTACATCAATGACACCACCATAATTAGTCATTTGCTTCATCAACAATACACACACATTGAATTACCCCAAAACGAACGGTTCAAAGCCGCAACAAACACAAATATGCATCACGGTACCTGTGGATCAGCAACTCATAAGCAGCTTGGCTGCAGGGTCTGGGCCTAAGTTTCTCAGGGTCTGGAGGGTCCAGAAAGCATGATTTCTGGCTTCTCTCAAAGTGAGCTGGTAAAAAATGCAAGGTATGAATGGCAATGCCTTGGGTAATCAAGCCTCAAAAACCCTACAGAGTCATGGCTATCACTTTCTATGGTGAAAGTTCCTTGTCTGGGCCAGGTCTGAAAATGAGTCTCCACAACTTTCAACTCCAGACTCTGAGCTCTTGTTTCTACCCTGGAGGTCATCTTTTCTTTTTCATAAAAGGTAGCCCAGGTTTTCTGCTCAAAAGTTTTCTCAGTTTGCTTCCTACCAATAGGAGCTCAGGGTCCAAAGGCTTCTTATCAATTTTATACTAATTTGGCCCCTTTCAATCCAACCATGTTCAGTTCAGCTGCTCAGTTGTGTCCAACTCTTTGCGACCCCGTGGACTGCAGCACACCAGGCTTCCTTGTCCATCACCAACTCTCGAAGTTTGTTCAAACTCATGTCCATTGAGTCGGTCATGCCATCTAACCATCCCATCCTCTGTCGTCCTCTTCTCCTCCAACCTTCAATCTTTCCCAGCATCAGGGTCTTTTTCATGAGTCAGTCCTTCACATCAGGTGG
>NW_011494917.1:4022710-4035245 GCF_000754665.1 Bison bison bison | reverse complement strand
ACTGGAAAAACCATAGCTTTGACTAGATGGACCTTTGTTGGCAAAGTAATGTCTCTGCTTTGTAATATGCTGTCTAGGTTGGTCATAACTTTTCTTCCAAGGAGCAAGTCTTTTAATCTCACAGCTGCAGTCACCATATGCAGTGATTTTGGAGCCCAAAATAAAGTCTTTCACTGTTTCCATTGTTTTCCCATCTATTTGCCATGAAGTGATGGAACCGGATGCCATGATCTTAGTTTTCTGAATGTTGAGTTTTAAGCCAACTTTTTCACTCTCCTCTTTCACTTCATCAAGAGGCTCTTTAGTTCTTCTTTGCTTTCTGCCATAACATTGGTGTCATCTGCATGTCTGAGGTTATTGATATTTCTCCTGGCAATCTTGATTCTAGCTTGTACTTCATCCAGCCTGGCATTTCACATGATGTACTCTGCATGTAAGTTAAATAAACAGGGGGACAATATACAGCCTTGACATACTCCTTCCCCAATTTGGAACCAGTCTGTTGTTCCATGTTCAGTTTGAACTGTTGCTTCTTGACCTGCATAAAGATTTCTCAGGAGGCAGGTCAGGTGGTCTGGTATTCCCATCTTTTAAGAATTTTCCACAGTTTGTTGTGATCCACACAAAGGATTGGCGTAGTCAATAAAGTAGAAATAGATGTTTTTCTGGAACTCTCTTGCTTTTTCGATGATCCAACAGATGTTGGCAATTTGATCTTTGGTTCTTCTGCCTTTTCCGAATCCAGTTTGAACATCTGGAAGTTCATGGTTCACGTACTGTTGAAGCCTGGCTTAGAGAATTTTGAGCATTACTTTGTTAGCGTGTGAGATGAATGCAATTGTGTGGTAGTTTGAACATTCTTTGGCATTGCCTTTCTTTGGGATTGGAATGAAAACTGACCTTTTCCAGCCCTGTGGCCACTGCTGAGTTTTCCAAATTTGCTGACATATTGAGTGCAGCACTTTCCCAGCATCATCTTTCAGGATTTGAAATAGCTCAACTGGAATTCCATCACGTCCACTAGCTTTGTTCATAGTGATGCTTCCTAAGGCCCACTTGACTTCACATTCCAAGATGTCTAGCTCTAGGTTGGTTCTTCTAGTTCTTCTGTGTATTCTTGCCACCTCTTCCTAATATCTTCTGCTTCTGTTAGGTCCATGCCATTTCTGTCCTTTATTGTGCCCATCTTTGCATGAAATGTTCTCTTGGTATCTCAAATTTTCTTGAAGAGATCTCTAGATTTTCCCATTCTATTGTTTTCCTCTATTTTTTTGCACTGATCACTGAGGAAGGCTTTCTTAGCTCTTCTTGCTATTCTTCGGAACTCTGCATTCAAATGGGTATACCTTTCCTTTTCTCCTTTGTTTTTCCCTTCTCTTCTTTTCTCAGCTATTTGTAAGGCCTTCTCAGACAACTATTTTGCTTTTTCATATTTCTTTTTCTTGGGGATGGTCTTGATCCCTGCCTCCTGTACAATGTCAGGAACCTCCGTCCATATTTCTTCAGGCACTCTGTCTATCAGATTTAATCCCTTGAATCTATTTGTCACTTCCACTGTATAATCATAAGGGATTTGATTTAGGTCATACCTGAATGGTCTGGTGGTTTTCCCTACTTTCTTCAATTTAAGTCTAAATTTGGCAATAAGGAGTTCATGATCTGAGCCACAGTCAGCTCCTGGTCTTGTTTTTGCTGACTGTATAGAGCTTCTCCATCTTTGGCTGCAAAGAATATAATCCATCTGATTTCAGTATTGACCATCTGGTGATGTCCATGTGTAGAGTCTTCCCTTGTGTTTTTGGAAGAGGGTGTTTGCTATGACCAGTGTGTTCTCTTGGCAAAACTCTGTTAGCCTTTGCCCTGCTTCATTTTGTACTCAAGGCCAAATTTGCCTGTTTCTCTGGGTATCTCTTGACTTCCTACTTTTGCATTCCAATCCCCTATGATGAAAAGGACATCTTTTTTGGTACTTCTGTGTGGTACTTCTGCCAATTTACTTCCTTTAAAAATATCTGATGGGGTTGTTGTGTAGAGGAAAATAAGATATTTCACTGTAGAAGTACTTGACCTCACAGGCCAACTATTTAGCATGCTGCCTGATATCTACCGAGCATTTAAATAGTTTTTAAACGTTTTATTTATTTAATTTTGGTTGTGCTGGGTCTTTGTTGCTGTGTGGGATTTTCTCTTGTTACAGCAGGTGGGCGCTACTCTTCGTTGCAGTGAGTGGGCTTCTCCCTCCGGTGACCCCTCTTGTTGCCGAGCACAGGCTCCAGGGCAAGCGGGCTTCAGTAGCTGCAGTGCCAGGGGTCTAGAACACAGGCTCAGAAGTTGTGGCGCACGCACTTAGCTGTTCCCTGGTATGTGGGATATGTGGGATCTTCCACAACTAGGGTTTGAACCCATGTCTCCCACCTTGGCAGGTGGGTTCTTTACCACTGAGCCACCAGGGAAGCCCTCTATCAAGAATTTAAATGTTTGTTATTATTAGTCTCATCAGCAGCAGAGGAGAATGTCAATCTCAGTTAAGATTTATCAGCCCTGAATATGATTGTTTAAAAATAAGAAGTGCCAATTTGACACATAAAAGATGCTATCTTGCTTCATGGACTTCTCTAATTTCTAGTTCTATTGAACATTTATCATTCATTTATGAATCTGTTGTTGTTATAACTGCTACAAATATATCCCTCAATATTTTGAGTTTTTTCAATGTTAGTTGTTAGACATTATTTTGATGTAGAGTTTAGCATTTTATGTAATCAGTATTTTCCTATCTGATTACTTCAATAGTCTTTTAAAATATTTATGAATATTCCAGTACTTCAAAATTTGATTATTTGCTCATCCACACGTTATTTCAATATATTTGGGGCAAATATCTCACATACAGAAAAGTGCACTGATCATTAGTTCATAGCCAGACTTCCCTGGTGGTACAGTGGATAAGAATCTGCCTGCCAATGCCAGGGACATGAGTTCAATCCCTGGTCCTGGAAGATACCACACGCTGTGGAGCAATGAAGCCCATGCACGACAACTACTGAGCCCACGCGTTGCAACTACTGAAGCCTGAGTGCCTAGAGCCCGAGCTCTGAAACAAGAGGAGCCACCGCAGTGAGAAGCCTGCACAACCCAACGGAGAGTGGTCCCCACTGGCCACAAATGGAGAAAAGCCACAACAAAGACCCAGAACTGCCCAAAATAAATAAATAAAAACTTTTTTTTTTTCACAGCCTAAAGAATTTCCACCAAATGGATATACCCATTGTATTGTTCTCTTGAGCTGCCATAACAAAGTATCACAGTCTGACTGGCTTTCACGGCAGGCATCTATAGGACAGTTCTGGAAATGTCTGAGAAGTCTGAGGTCGACGTGCCCTCAGGGTCAGTTCTTCCTGGAGTCTGTGAGGGAGAATCTGTCCCACGCCTCTCCCTTGGCTTCTGGGGGTTTGCTGCTCGTCATCAGATTCCCTGGTGGCTCAGACGGTAGAGTCTGCCCACGATGCAGGAGACCTGGGTTTGATCCCTGGGTTAGGAAGAGCCCCTGGAGGAGGGCATGGCAGCCCACTCCAGTATTCTTTCCTGGAGAATCCCATGGACAGAGGAGCCCGGCAGGCTACAGTCCACGGGGTCACAAAGAGTCAGACCAACTCTTTTACTGAGCGACTAACCCTTTCACCTTTCAGGATTGTAGGGTAGCCATATGTTTGGCTTTACGAGATGGTTCCAAGCAGTTTTCCAAAGTGGTTTCCAGCAGGGCATGAGAATTTTGGTTGTTTCACATGCTCATCAGAACTTTGGGTTGACTTGGACAAAAATAATTTTGATGGGAAGATGATAATAATGATAATACCTTCTCACTAAAGTTATTATTAAAACCAGTCATTGGGCTGGCTATTTTACTTATATTATCTCATTTCATCTTTAAACTACTTTTCAAGGGAGTTGTTAGCTTCATTTTTACAGACAAACAAAACTAAGCATCAGTGAGATCACATAATTTGCCCAAAGTAGCAGTAAGTAGCGAAGTAGGTTTCCAAGTCAAATCTGTCCAATTATCTATCTCTGAGACTTTCTGGTCCAGGTAAAATGTAAATCTGGTTGCTAAGGAGGTGAAGGGGAAACCTTAGGCATTGCGGAACAGCAGGAGAGGGTTGGTGCGGCTGCTGCCAAGGGGCCAACTTAGTGGCAAGAGGCAAAACAGCTCTAAATCTTTATTTGAAAGCTTGTTTGTGCCACCATATTTTGGGTACATCAACCATGAGAATCTGTTACCAGGGTTAGCTTCAGACATTTCCCAATGGATGATTATTTTGAAGACTGATTCTGAGAACAGATGGATAAGCTTAATATTCAAAAATAGAGTGATGCAAACCAGTTTGAGGGTAGAGAGTTAGAACAAGAGGTCAGGTTAAGAAAAAGCATCCTTACTAGCAGATCTGTGGCACTGCCTAGTCAGTCACTGATGTCAATATGCACTCCTTAGCCCTTCAGGCCTCATTCCCAAGCCCAATGTCCAGTTGATACCAAGTAATACACTTAAGGGAGAAGGCAATGGCACCCCACTCCAGTACTCTTGCCTGGAAAATCCCATGGATGGAGGAGCCTGGTAGGCTGCAGACCATGGGGTCGAGAAGAGTCGGACACGACTGAGCGACTTCACTTTCCCTTTTCACTTTCATGCTTTGGAGAAGGAGATGGCAACCCACTCCAGTGTTCTTGCCTGGAGAATCCCAGGGACGGGGGAGCCTGGTGGGCTGCCGGCTATAGGGTCACACAGAGTTGGACACGACTGAAGCGACTTAGCAGCAGCAATACACTTAAGAACGTAGCAAGGGCTTCCCTGGTGGTCCAGTGGTTAAGAATCTGTCTTGCAATGCAGGGAACACCAGTTTAATCCCTGATCTAGGAAGATCCCACCTGCCTCTGAGAAACCAAGTCCATGCTCCACAAGAGCTAAGCCCGCCCTCTAGGGACTGTGCTGCACAATAAGAGAAGTCACAGCAATGGGAAGCCCACGCACCACAACTAGAGAGACCCCACTCACCACTACAGAAAGTCTGTGTGCAGCAACAAAGACCCAGCTAGAGAAAAAAAGAACATAGCGAGAGTCAAGTCTGTTCTTATCATGCCCAGTGCTCCCATGGGTAAACATCCATGGGGGAAAATAATTCACAGAGCAGAAAGGAAAAACATTATGGAAATAATCACTCTTCCACTAAAGACACTCAATAGGCTCAAGAATTGAGAGGCTGCTTTGAATCAGGCACTGGGATGGATTCTTCCAGATACATCATATCTTAGTCTTCCCAGTAACCTTGAGGGAGAAATAAGTTGCTATTATCTCTATGCTACAGGAGTGGGAACTGAGCCTCAGTGAGGTTTCAGGAAACCTGTCTGAGGTTACCCAAAGGGAGAAACAAACTGCATAATAGTTCCATTCTAACAAAGGATGTAGAAAGAGAAAGTTTGGACCTTCTGAATTACGAACTGCGTCTTTAAGGACTCTATGGGAGTATATGCTAATTTTTATTTTTATATTTTTAAGGAAGACAATAAAAGAATACTGAAGGTTTTCCTGCTAAAAGCTTGTTCTGGAAAATGAAAACCATAGAAAAAGAACTCCAGAAGTACAGACCAGCAACTCTTATTTATGAATCGTACAATGAACAGGGCTTCCCCTGTGGCTCAGCAGGAAAGAATTTGCCTGCAATGCAGGAGATGCAGGTTCAATCCCTGGGTCAGGAAGATTTCCTGGAAGAGGGCATGGCAAGCCACTCCAGTACTCTTGCCGGGAAAATCCCAGGGGCAGAGGAGTCTGGCAGGCTACAGTCCATGGAGTCGCAAAGAGTCAGACATGACTGAAGCCCCTGAGCACATAATGAACACGTTGGTCCAGGGACTCATATCCTATAAAAGTATCACACTGATGAGGTTCTAATCAGTTCAAATGTTGTCATCTTCTAACTTTGCACCAGTGCAATTATTTTAGAAAGTACAGTTTCCATTTTAATGGGCGCTTGGCTTATTCATTTCTGAAAACATTGGTTTGGTTTCAAACTCAATTGAAAATGAACACCTGGGTTTTGTCCTGGTTTCAGGAAACCCACACATTTTTTTTTCTCTCTATACTTTAATCAGTAGCTGTTTTAATTGCCTTACCAGGTCACAGACGTCACTGTCCCAGCTGTGTGTAAGCTTTACCTACATCACAACCCAAGCACGGCAGCCCGAGTGGAGCGAGAGCCATTCAGGAAGAAGCAATGTGCTCTCACACTCTGGGTGTAATTCACACCCAAGCCTGATACTCACCCAGGCTCGCTGGGTGCAGGCTGACTTCCCACCGGAGAAACAGCCAAAGAGGATGGGAAACACAGCACACGCCACTCTGCTGCGTGAGCCCCAGAGAATGACCAAGTCATCAGAGCTTGTCCGCCCCAAACTCTAAGACTGCTCATGTACTACTCACAGCCTTTCTCCCCAAAAAAGTAGGTGGGCTTAAGCACCCCCAGCAGCCCAGTTCTGAAGAGAGACAGAGTGCCGTTTGAGGACTGGAATGCCCTCTGCCTGCTCCAGCACAGAAATGTGCTGCTGGCATTCACAGAGACAAGCAAACGATGTGGTATTGTGGTATGTGTGCTCTTAATCTCTATTTTAATGTCTCCAACAATCTAGTGGTTAATTAGCAATTTGCTGCCCACCAATATGCAAATGAATGACAAGCAAAAGCCCTCCGCATCTGTAATTATTTTGCTGATTTACAAGCCTCTCTCCTCTCCCTGTAGCTTTTCCCTCTGTGTGTGCATTCATGCACCAGGGATTTCATTATTTTTAGAAGCATACACTGTACACTTTTAAGCTTTAATACTTTCAGGCTTCAATAATTACAGTATTACGGATGTACATACACATTTCCCCCCCTCCAACTCCAAATGCATGTCAGGAATGCTTTTCTCTTTGATAAAGACTGGAGAGTAAGATTTATCAAGCGGCTGAAATCCAAATCGCAGAGAGAGTCAGAGCTCAAGATTGAAAGATGCATGATTCTGCCGCTGCCAAATCCTTATCTGGAATTGGAGGAGTCTTGTAATATTTGATTTTCTCCCAAGCAGCTCTGGTGAATCAGAGCCACGATCTGCCTTATCCATCTGCCTACTTTGGAGCTGGGTGTTTTACTATTTGGCGGTTTAAATGCTTCACGTTTTTGCCAGCGCATTAAGAAAGGCTCTCATGTTAAATTAAGTCAATTAATAAATGAGACACATTAAGCAATCAATTTTGTCAGCCTATCTCCCCGGCATTATGTATGGTTGGCTGTAATCACAAGATAAATGCAATGTGCTGATCTATGGTAATGTTCAATAATACATTCTCCGCCAGGCTCAATTCATCAGGGAGTTTCGGTAGAGGAGGCATTTGTTATTGGCTGTCTCTGCACCTCAAGGATAACATTTCTGTCCTTTTGATTGGCCGCCTCACTGCTGCAAGATTCTAACCGTCTTATTTTGATGATGAATATGAAGGCATGCTAAGCCGGGCTGGAGCGAGTGTCTCAGAGGCTGCGCGCCTTCCAGAGCCCAAGGACTTAACGGCTTCCTCCGCCACCTTCCTGTGCCAATCATCACCCAAAAAAAGTTGTGATGCTTTTCTTCACCCAGTGCTTTGGGGCTGTGTTAGATCTCATTCACCTCCGCTTTCAGCACAACAAGGCTAAACGGGTGTTCTCCGCCGCCGGGCAACTTGTCTGCGTTGTAAACCCCACGCACGACCTAAAGGTGAGTGGCTGGCTACCGTTTGATGTTCCCGTGGCCCGTGGCTCGGGTTCAAGTCCTTCCTCTGCAGGGCAGGGGGGCGGGGGCGGGGGAGTGGCGTCAGGGACCCTCCCACGGAGCCCGGGGCGCTCCAGGCAAAGGTCATCCCTCTGCTACATAAGGCGGTGTTGGGCACCCGGAGCCCCGCGCTGGGCTCCTTCTCCCTCTCTGGGTGTGTGGATGCTCTCGCGACGGCGTGTTTCCCTGCCTGGCGGGGGAGACTAGAGTCAGCGTCTATTTCTTTTACCCCACGCTGTCAGCCTAGGAGTCGGAGGTGGGGGTGTGTGTGTGTCAGAAGTGAGGGTGTTGAAGGGAGTAGGGGGCGTCCCCCTCCCTCTCCCAAATACTTGTGGGCAAGTGTTTAGGAGAGGGTTTGAAAAGTTACCCACATTGCAGGCTGTCCCGTGTGCTGGAAAGGCAGGCAGGAAGCACACGGATTTCTGAAGCCCCCTCTGCTCCTGAAGTAGCTGGGCTGGGCGGTCGCGAGACGGGACCCAACCCTCCCACACCAGACAGGGGTCTGGGAGCTGGGGAGGGGGCGCTTTCTGCAAAGTGTGTTTTCCCTGTGCTCAGACTCAGCCTGGGGGGTGCGGGGCGGGGGTGTCGGTAGGAGCTCGTCTTCTTTGCATCCTGAGAGCTGGATGCGCGATGCGCCTGGTGTATAAAGACGGGAGCAGGCAGATTGTTTCAGTAGCATTGTAATGAACCCCGCTCGGAGCCGCCACTGCTGGGATCACTGCAGGCGCTGCAGCCCTCTCATCTCTTTAGGTCAGCGCCCTTTAAGAGGACAGCCTCAACACAGGCTCGAGGGACCGCTCTGCATCCCCAGCCAAGATGACGGGGAAATGAACCGAGAGCCGCTTGGCTAGGGGAGGAGGGAAGATGGGCAGTGGGGGCGGTAGGGGGCAGTGCGAGGATGCAGCTGAACTCCCCCGCACCCCAGTGTGAAAGTCGCAGCCGCCTGGGCTCCGTCCCAGAATAAACGATGGACTCGTTTGGGAGTTGCTCTCATTATACCCGAGGCTGAGAGAAGAAGGGGAGGTGGGGGGAAAGGGCATCTGTGCCTCTAAGCAAAGGAACAGTCTCTGCGAGCATAGATCTGTCATTCTGACCACTGCTGTGGGGCAGGTCTTATTGCTTGTTGCTCATCACTTTATATACTCCTGCAGTCAGACTCTCTTCAACTAGAGCCCTGCAGGCCAGTGCTAATGGGTACCTCCTCGCACCCCTACCCCAACAATTCCTGGAAGTCCCCAGGAGGGCCAGCGGCCTGGAGCCCCTGGGGCCATATGCCAAGGCCCTTCCTGGATGGAAGGGTGATGGCCTACCTTGAGAGCACCATGGTGCTCCGGACCTAGGAAGTGATTTTCTGCAGGATCCAAGCTGTGATGAACACCATCTCAACTGCTCTGCCTCTCTCCTGCTCTGTCTCTCCCCATCTCTTGCTCCACCCTCCCCTCTCCCCCTCATTCCACTGTTTCTTTTTCCCTTCATGGCTTACTTTCATAAATGGGAATTCACCCCCAGTCATCCTTGGCAAAGTGAGTGTATGATGTACGTATTAAAATATGATTCTGAATTCCATTTTATGACTACTTTTGAGACCGCCTTCAAACTCCCATTATTTTGTCACTTTACATTTGTTTCTTCCCTGTGGCAAGAAATTCTGTTTATTCCTGCTTTGCATTTTAAAACTTTTACAAATTGTTTATGAGACTTAGTGTTTCCAAAGTTTCGATTTATATGGTTCGTTGGCTACAGCTGATGATGGAGGGGAAACAGGGTGCTAAGATCTTGGTAGGAGATGGACTGAAAGTCATCTGTGCTTATTTCTGTGATGTCAGCCTGGATTTTGACAGGCAGTCCTGCTGCCCAAACCCAGGAGTCCAGAGTCAGGGTTGGAGACCTTAGGTCAGTGCTGACCAGCTCTGTGACCTTGAATGACTCAGTGTCTCTGAGCCTTCCCTTCTTCATCTTCAGAATGAACCAATGAATCTCTAGCCTGCCTCCTCCGTGACTCTGTGAGGCTGTGAAGGGATACTCAGGGTAGATGGGCTTTATTAACACTCCCCTCCACCCCCCAAATTATATTATTGCACGTCATTTGTAGGGTTCCATTAGGAATTTCAAAAGTTATTACTTAAAGCCTTCAGCCAACTTAGAAACTATATAAGCATGAATATAAAACTAGGTGACACATGCTTTTAGAGGCTGTTTTCCATGGCTCACTTTGTCATGTACGTACTCATTTGACTTTTTATTTCCCATAAAAAGCCACTTAGAGATTCTGCTCAGATGAGTGTCCTCACAGATAAACAAATCAAACTGAGGGATGCTTATGTTACCAGGGGGTACGACAGGACACACAGCATTTACAGAGGCTGTGCCAGGTACAGACAGACCTCTGCAGCCCAGGATGCCTCTGTGAAAGTCTCATCCATGCTCCAGGTGGCCCAGCAGGTAAGTTCTACCTGCTTCTCCAACCTGAGAGCTAACAGCTTGGAGCTTTTTTTGGAGCTTTTAAAGGCACAATTCTCTAGGAACACTGCTGCTCCATCATGAATATTAAGAAGTGTATAAAACCTCAAAAGAAAGTGCTCCTTCCAACCATTCCTTTCCAAAGACAGGCCACGGAAATATGCCTTGGATGTAAAAAGCTGAAATCCACGTAGGAAGAAAAAGTCTTTTTTTAAAGAAAAAAAAAAATAGTTGTGGCCATGTTAAACCAGGATGGCTATTGATCTGCGGTGCTTCCCCGCACTTTGTACAACAGGCCGGTACATGATGTGGTGACCACGGACACAGAGACCGCAATCCCGCTTTCAAGTTTCTAGGTTGTGTGTTGCTCCCAAGAGGAACTGGGAAGCCTGTGTTTTTCTTTGTGGAAGCATTTTTACACTTTGTCCTTTCCTTTTCTTTCCTGAGAATGCTAGCAGTACTTCGGGATCTGAGGCAAGTGCTGAGTTATAATCAAAAACCACTTACTGAGCAGAGAAAACCGTGTATTTACCATGCTTCTATAGGTCACCTTCATTCTCAATCTCATTATGGCGCTTTACTCAGCAACCTGGGATTCCTTCAAGCAAGCTTGTTCTAGAAGCTTGCTTCTAAGTGGAGGCAAAGGCCTTCCCAGGGAATGCAGACAACCCAGTTAAACCCATTACACTCCTTAAGTCCACCCTTCTTAAAAGGGGTGTTTAGAGTCGCTGGCCTGAAATAAGAGGTTCTCCTTCTTCAAGAAGAATCCACTGCAGAGCTGGCTCCATGGACTGCAGACGGCATCCTGTGTTGTCCTGTGTCTGTCTGTCTCTGCCTGTAGAAGTGGCTCCTTGAAGGGATCAGGCCCCCCAGTTCTCCGTCCCAGCCTGTGGAAAGCGACCGCCAAGGAGCTGGTGATCTTGCCTGGCTGCCGTCTGCTTCCTTGCTCATGGAAGTCACTGAAATGTGGCCCAGGGGCTGCACCGAGCAGGGTGCAGGCTCATGTCCTGATTTAGCACCACTTTCTCCCTCCTGTCCTTCGCTTGTTTACAAACCAAGAAAGCCTTTCTCTCCCGGCTCCTCTCCCATCCACACTCGCTGCTTGGACAATGACCTGCCCCGGCAGCCCTCTCTGCTCCTGCCCCATCTCCAGCGGTGCCCTTTGAAGAGTGGACTGGCCAGTCTGTGCGCCCCGGCCTCTCCAGGGAAGGGTCTGCAGTGTCCGCTGGAGCCCCTCTGGGGTCAGAGCTCAGCACTTCCCAAGCAGACTGGCACTGAGCCGGGGCTGGCTAGGAGACTTCCTCCCTGTAACCACAGCACTTGATAAACCAGGTTCTGAAACAAGTCTTGCAAAAGGCTTTCTGGCAAACTTCCCAAAGGCCCTAACCTCCCTACCGCTCCTGGGAGGCCATTCATGCCTCCATCCAGTGGGTCCAATCCCCAGAGCCCTTTTCTGTTGTAACCCGTTAACCTTGAGTCTATAGACAGACACACACATACACACACTCAGAGCCATGCGCACACACACAGTGGGCGGGACATGCGGGACAGTGTGGGCTTTAAGTGCCCGTGCATGCTAAGCTGCTTCAGTTGTGTCCGACTCTTTTGTGACCCCACCAGGCTCCTCTGCCCATGGAATTCTCCAGACAAGAATACTGGAGTGGGTTGCCATGCCCTCCTCCAGGGTCTCTTCCCGACCCAGGGATCAAACCCAGATCTCTTGCATCTCCTGCACAGGCAGGTGGATCCTTTACCACTGGCACCACCTGGGAAGCCTAGCAGACACTAAACCCAAAATGAGGGCATTTTAGTACCAGGACTTGCAGCATCCACCTGCCTCTCATTCTGAGACCAAGCCATCTGGATGGATGTGTGCTGAGTGACAGTGGGGATGGGGTAGGGGCTGCATGGAGTTGGGGGAGGGGATGATTAAGGGAGAACCAAGGCAAACCTCACCTCAAGCGCCTCCACTGTTCAGGAAACCTTTGGAAATCCCATTCCGGCCTCAGGGCTTTCACTAACTGACACAGCACGGCAGGCAGCCGAAGGGAAGCTAAAGACCTGGATGTTGTTTTTAGAGATGTAAAGGCGGCCTTGGAGTGTTCAGCCTGAACGCCTAGTTTCCGGCAGTTCAAGATGGTTTAGTAGCCGGCGTGTGGGTTTCTCAGCTCTTCCTGACACAGCCACCTCTGAGGGTCCCATCCCCCATTCCCTGGACATGTCAGCATCTTCCTTTGCTGTCC
>NW_011494917.1:4014011-4022589 GCF_000754665.1 Bison bison bison | reverse complement strand
AGCTTCAGTCTAAAGGCTTTCCCGTGCCGCCGCCTCCAGCCCTTCGGTTTCTGTGAATACTGTATGACACTTGGCTCTGCAGTCACAGAGCAGTCATGCGGCTTTTCTGGTTAATGGTGATTGTAAATGAGGCTCCCGAGTCACATAACTGGAGGCTCCGGGCGGCCATTCGGGTAGCGGTGTGCTGTGATGGGGAGGGCAGAGGAGGCTGAAGCCGGTGTGGAGGTGAGGTAAGCCCACGACCTCGGCACTGCCTTTCTCTGGTAGCCCCCTGAAGCAAATTTTGTGGCCCTCCCTTCACCACGGTCCCTCAAGCAGCAGGGACTGTTTGGAAGCAAGGAGAAAACAGGGACTGAACGCTTTCTTTGAAATCCACAGAGAGGTCAGAATTATTTTGATGGCTTCCCTGAGGTTAAGGCAGAATATTTTTCTAGCAATTGACAATAAGAGAAAAATGAACTGTCTTGGGGTGGTATTTGACTCTTGGCAAAGTCACAGAGGATGAGATGGTTGGATGGCATCACCGATTCAATGGACATGAACTTGGGCAAAATTCCCAGAGATGGTGAGGGACTGGGAGTGCTGCAGTCCTTGGGGTCGCAAAGAGTCGGACACGACTTGGCGGCTGAGCAACAACAAAAAAGTCATCTGGATTCAACCAGCTGTGCTCCCCAGAGGGGAAAGCCGGCCTGTTTAGACACAAAGTGTCACGTGGAAAGGGTCCCACCCCAGAGAATGGAGCCCCACCCTCCCACGGGGATCGCCAGCTCAGAGAATGATGGGGAGAATGTCAGAACTGGGAGGCTGAATCTTCTTAGTCTACAGTCAAGGAAACTGAGGTGAGAGAGGGAAATGACTTGTATTTCCTACAGCTGCTGTAACAAATTACCACAAATGGGGAGGCACAAAATCAGAGAAATCTATTTCTCAAAGAAATCAGGAGGCTGTAGGTCCAAAATCAAGGTGCCAGCAAGGCCAGGCTCCCTCCAAAGTTCCAGGGAAGAATCTGTTCCTTGCTCATCCGGCTTCTGAGAGTTCCCTGTGTTCCTTGGCTTGTGGCCTCATCTCTCCACCTCTGCCTCTGGGGTCACATGGCCTCCTTCTCACCTCTGTGTGTCCATATCATAAGGACACAGGTGACTGTATTGAGGGCCTATCTGGATTGTCCCTACCTGGACAATCCAGGATTAGTTTTCATTGCAAGATCCTTAATTCAATCACACTTTGAAAGCTTTAGTCCCTCAGTCATGTCCAACTCTGGAACCCCATGGACTATAGCCTGCCATGCTCCTCTGTCCATGTAATTCCCCAGGCAAGAATACTGAAATGGGTTGCCATTTCCTTCTTTAGGGAATCTTTCCTGACCCAGGGATCAAACCTGGGTCTCCTATATTGCAGGCGGATTCTTTGCCATCTGAGCCACAAGGCAAGGCTAATCACACCTTTGGTCATATAATATTCACTCTGTTGCTCTTTAAGGTAATTCAGAAGTTCCAGGCACTAAGATGTGAATATCTTTATTCAACCCACTACTTCCCTCTTGCAGACTCAATCTATTTTGTGACAGAATTGGAACTGGAAGTTAGGTCGCCAAAGGTCAGACCTAGATCCCCGGCTGCCCCAGGCTGCCTTCCAGTTAGTCCAAACTAAACACCCCTTGCTTGAGTGCATGCTGTGGGAGCAGGAAATTGCGGGGACCCCCTTCCTGCACCCCATCAGCCCTAGACCAGCCAGTGTGACCCCATGGGCTGCACCACACACCCTGTCATCTCTCCTTTATCAGAGCCACATTTCCTTAGCAAATCAGGCCCTCTTCATCACCGCACGGAGTGCTAAGTCAATTCATTTGTGTTTGACTCTCTGCAACCCCATGGACTGCAGCCCACCAGGCTCCTCTGTCCATAAGATTCTCCAGGCAAGAATACTGGAGAGGATTGCCATTCCCTTCCCTAGGAGATCTTCCTGACCCAGGGATCAAATCCACATCTCATTATGTTTCCTGCATCGGCAGGCAGGTTCTTTACCACTAGCACCAGCTGGGAAGTCCTCTTTATCACCATCCTTCCTTATTCTCCTATCCCTTCCATAAATTTTCTTTCCCGTTTCAAATTCTTTTAAAAATAATATAATCTATGTGGATGCCTGCACATCAGACTTTAAAAATCAAATGATAAAGAGATACACTGTCAGAAGCGTAGAGCATTAGATCTTGCCCTTGGCACACAGTTTGTAAATCTACCAGATCAATACGGGTGTGAAGCAGTGGGTGTAGCGAAAACACACAGGCTTTGGGGCAGAGAGAGCTGAGCTCAAATCCAGACTGTTCCAGTGGCCGATGGGTGACTTTGAACAAATGACTTCGCCTCTCAGAGGCTTCATTTCCTTCTCTATAAAAAGCAGGAAAGAACGCCCACCTTCGATGGGGCTGCAAGGAGTAAATGAGCTCACAGAAGGAAAACGTCTGCCGTGGAGGAGAGAGTTGGTAAACAGCAGCCGTTATTGTCAACCCGGGTCATTACGATAAAAGCTAAAAGCCGCTCCTCGGAAGCTGGAGTCAGTCTCCCCACCACTCCACCTTCTGTCTTCCTCCACCGCCCCTCCCTTCCTTCGAGCCTCGGGCCTGCTGTTCCTTAGTACTTGTGAATTGCCCTTGGCCTTCAAGAGAGTTTTGAATAGAACAATTTCTTGCCCTAGGTAAAAGTCAGATTTGTCCTTATTGCCTAACTTCATAGAAAACCCTGAGCCCTGCTTGAGTTCCGAGCCTGGAAGTGCAGTGGGCGAGGGGCTGGATTGGGGGAGGATGAGCGTGCCAGGTGGGACACGGGCTGGCACGTGTGCCCTGGTGCCCAACATCCGCAGAGCCAGGAGCCCTGCCACAAGGTCCCCTCTCCTCCTGCCAGAGAAGGGTCCTCATGATGTATGCATGCTTTCTTTTCATTAGCGGCAGCCGAGTAAGCACAAGGGCCAGCAGGTCTGTGAGGGACATCTGATCGGGGTGAGGGTGTGAGGCTGAGTGACACCATTGAGAGACGCAACAGGGCGGGGAGAGGTAAGCGGGCAAAACCTGCAGGCTCCCTGGGAAACTGGACATTCATTTTCTCTCTGCCTGCAGTTCATTTTGCCCTGAGGAAGTCCCTTGCCTCTGAGCTAGTTGGGATGGTTGATGCTTAACGGAAGCTTGGTGTTCTTATTGAGCTGCTAAGTCGTGTCCGGCTCTTTGAGACCCCGTGGACTTGTAGGCCGCCAGACTCCTCTGTCCATGGGGTTCTCCAGGCAAGGATACTGGAGTGGGTTGCCATTTCCTCCTCCAGGGGATCTTCCTGACCCAGGGATGGAAACTGAGTCTCCTGCATTGGCAGGCTGAGCCACCAGCCACCATAGAGCCACCACTGGCAAGCTGATTTACCACTGAGCCACCTGTAGCCCCTGAAATCAAGGGAGAGAGAGGCTCTGGCCTTTCTAAGCCAAGAAAGAATTTCCTGGATCCTATGTTCAGGCAAGTCTATAAAAAGCACCAAGAAAGGCCACAGGGCTGGGCTCTTCCTTACTCTACCTGAGTTTCTACACAGACACAGACACACACACACAGACACAGACACACACACACACATCGTTTGCTTGTCTCTGTGAATGCCAGCAGCACATTTCTGTGCTGGAGCAGGCAGAGGGCATTCCAGTCCTCAAACTGCACTCCGTCTCTCTTCAGAACCGGGCTGCTGGGGGTGCTTAAGCCCACCTACTTGTTCTGGGAGAAAGGCTGTGAGTAGTACATGAGCAGTCTTAGAGTTTGGGGCGGACAAGCTCTGATGACTTGGTCATTCTCTGGGGCTCACGCAGCAGAGTGGCGTGTGTTGTGTTTCCCATCCTTTCTTCCCCACCCAAACTGTCACTGACCTCCAGCCTCAGGAAAGAGGTAAAGGGAGAGATGGGAGAGAAAAGAGGAACATTCTAGTTGAGGCTTTGGACTCAGACCTAGCTGGGTTTGGATCCAGTGATGTCAGTTCCCTTGAGTAACCTCTTTGACCACCCAGAACCTGCATTTCCTCAACTATTAAAATGCTTGTCATGAAGGTGAAATATAATGTAGATAAACTGCTTAGTACAGCACCCAGCACCTTGTACATACTCCATAAATGGTAGCTGTCGTCACTAGCAAGTGGAGCTCCTTAGAGATGTTCCTGATGCGCAAGATGTACCAAGATTCTTCTGCCCAACTTGGACAAGTGATCAAACTTCTCAGACTGGATGTTGGGGGAGAAAGAGGGAAGGGTCAGCAGTAAAAGGACCTGACCAAGATTTTGAAGCATAGTAGGTTCAAGCTCGGGCTTCCCAGGTGGCTCAGTGGTAAAGAATCTGCCTGCCAATGCAGGAGACGTGGTTTGACCCGTGGGTTGGGAAGATCCCCTGGAGAAGGGAATGGCAGCCCACCCCAGCATTCTTGCCTGGAGAATCCCATGGACAGAGGAGCCTGGTGGGCTACAGTCCATGGAGTCGAAGAGAGTCAGACACGACTTAGCGACTAAACGACAACAGGTTCAAGCTCAGGGAACCAGAGTCCAGGTCCTGGTTCAAACAGATGAGACCCAAAGGGGTGATGCCCAGGGTCACAACTGAGGCAGGGCAGGGCCCTCTGCTCTGTCTATGCTACCACACTGCTGGGGGCTGGGGCGTTGGATAAAGATGCTGCCTCTCTAATGTGAGCCACACATGCTGGGCATCTTCCCAGGGGGTCCTTGTCCTTAGGACCTTGGCAAGGTAACAACTAGCCAGGAAAACATGGGGCATTAAAAAGGCAGTGTTCCTCGCATCTCTACTGTTGGCATAAATACATAGCAAAGGACTGGGATGAGGCTGCAAGTGAAATCACCCAAGACACAAAGCCATAACCCCAGACTTTCAGATAGCAGGGTGGGTCAAGTTCTGCTACAAAAGGTGACGTTTTCATCTTGACCTGGGGCCCGGGATGAAAGCACCATCAGAAACCAATCTGTGATCAGCCCGATGTTTTTAGCAGACGAATAGGGTCCCTGTGGATCATTTAGAATTGTGGTCTAACTGGAAATGTCAGTTTTACTTGCAAGACGCTGTATCTCTTAATCATTTCTCGGTCCTTTAATGTATTTTTAATCACGAACCTGTGATTAGGAGGGAGCTGTGTGCTGCAGGGCTGTCTCCAGGCAGTACCAGGAACTCCAGCTGGAAGAAACTGGACTGTGGAAGGGGCAGGGCCCCCCAGGACAAAACTGGAGAGTGTCCTCTATGGAGGGGAAAGGCCACTGCGACCATTTTGGGGAGGGTGAGCATGGCATTAGGAAGGCTCCACAGAGACTGAACCGAATCCAGATCAATACAAGATTTTACAAAAGATGGACCAGCTAGTCTAGCCATCTGCCCAGCTTTGTAGCCAGACGCCACGGTCCCTCAGATCTAATTCCTACGACCTCGCCAAGGATGTACCAGGAAGTCCAAGGCAGAAAGCCACTGAGAACCTTGTGTTCCCTTTCTATAAATTACAGGTATATTGTGACTTAGGCTAAGCTGGCTGCATATCCTGAAACCCACAGGCTGTGCTTTTCTGCTGTCCCAGTTATGCATACAATAATAACAATAATGATCAGAACAACCACAAAATAGCTACCATTTATGGCAGGCATGCTATGTCCAGGAACTGTGTTAAATGCTATGCATTTAATTCTCCCTAGGAAATAGTATATTATTATCATTCCATCAAAGCAGAGGAAAGGAAAAAAGCTTGCTCAGTGATACACAACTCTGTGCAGTGAAACCATTTAAAATTAAAATCCTGTGCTTGGGGGCTTCCCTGGTGGTTCAGTGGTAAAGAATCCACCTGCCAAAGCAGGAGGCTCGGGTTTGATTCCTGATCAGGGAAGATCCGACATGTCATGGAGCAGCTAAAGCCTGTGCACCACAGCTATTGATCCTGTGCTCTAGAGCCTGGGAGCCACAACCACTGAGCCCATGCGCTGCAGCTGCTGAAGCTATGAGCCCCAGAGCTCGTGCTCTGCAGCAAGAGAAGCCACCGCGATGAGAACCCTCGCACGTCAACTAGAGAGTAGCCCCCAGTCACTGCAACTGGAGAGAAGCCTGCGCGACAACTAAGACCCAGCTCAGTCCAAAATAAATTATAAAAAAAGGAATTCTTTAAAAAAATCCTGTGCTTTTAAAAATTTCTTCGTATGTCATCCCTCAGCATTCCTATTTCACAACAAACAACTGGCCATAAGACTAATGTTGAGTGTATTATATTTCATTTAAAAATACTGAGCTGAGATCCTGGCTCATTCACTTTGTATGTACAGACATTAAACACACACAGATGCCCCAGCTCTTGGGGGACGATCCTGGGAGGCTTGCTCTAGGATTCCCTAGGCTGCCTCATGGGATGGACCCTGTGGCCAATGGCAGTGACTTTGTCCCTTCCTCCTGCCTCCTGGAATCTCTTCCCAAAGAAACCACTGTATGAAGTCCTTCTCTCAGGCTCTTCTTTGGGGAACCCAAGTTAAAACTACATATGTGTGTAGTAGTAGTGTTAGTCGCTCAGTCATGTCCTACTCTTTGCGACCCCATGGACTGTAGCCTGCCAGGGTCCTCTGTCCATGGAATTCTCCAGCCAAGAATACTGCAGTGGGTTGCCATTCCCTTCTCCAGAGGATCTTCCCAACCCCACGGATCAAACCTGGGTCTCCGGCATTGCAGGCAGATTCTCTACTGTCTGAGCCACAGGGAAGTCCACATATGTGTATATGTTTCCTAATTAACATATATTTATTGAGCATTTCCTAAGTGCCAAGTGCCATGCTAAATGATTTACCTGAATTGCCTTTTTAACAATTCTCAAAACAATGCTGACAGTCTATCTCCAAATCACATGGGGGGAAGCTGAGGTACAGAGAAATTAAGTAACTTGTCCAAGGGTGCATCCAATGAGTGGTAGAGTTTAATTGGTGCTTTTAACCTCTGTGTTAAGCTGTCTCTTCCACTCGATCACAGACCACCTACTTGGAAGCTTCTACAAAGAGCCTAGCCTTCCAAATCAGGCTTGATAACAACTATGATTTTGGGGGACTTCCCTGGTGGCCCAGTGGTTAAGAATCTGCCTTCCAATGCAGGAGATGCAGGTTCAATCCCTGGTCAGGAAACTAAGATCCCGCATGCCGAGGAATAACTAAGCCCCAGCACCTTCAACTACTGAAGCCCGAGCACCACAACTAGAGAGCCCATGTGCTGCCTCAAAAGATTCCACATGACGCAGTGAAGATCCAGCACGCTGCAGCTAAGACTCCACGTGGCCAAATAAATAATAAATATACACAGATTTTAAAAAATTACGATTTGCATAAAATACTTGAAGGAAATCTTGGCAACAACTTTACCCGAGTGCTTGACTCAAAATTATCTGCAGAAAAGGAAGTTTGTGTCCCATGATTTTTTCAAATGGATTACATGATTGGAGGAGGACAGAGTGTCTGAAACTGGCATGCGTGCTCAGTGGCTCAGTCTTGTCCGACTCTTCCTGACCCTATGGACTATTTGATATTAGGTCAGACAAACCAGGATAGCAATTTGAGTCTCAAGAAACAATGACTATGCTTTCTTTGTTATGTGTGTGTGTTTGTGTGCTCAGTCACTAAGCCGTGTCCGACTCTGCAATCCCATAGACTGTAGCCCGCCAGGCTCCTCTGTCCATGGGATTTTCCAGGCAAGAATACTGGAGGTGATTGCCATTTCCTTCTCCAGGGGATCCTCTCCGACACAGGGACTGAACCCGTGTCTCTTACGTCTCCTGCATTGGCAGGCCCTAGCACTGACCCCTAAATCCGGGCCACGTGATTGTCTTGTCAATACCTCACTTGCTTCTCAATGACAATGGGAACTACTTGACCACGTCAGAATGCAAACACTCCCTAAGCACTCGGATATCATTAAACAGGGCACTTTTTCTCTGAGAAGAAAGGAAAGAAAGCTTTTTATTCAAAATCAAAAACATACTTCAAGAGAATGAGGCTCTTACCCTGTCACACCTGCTCTCTCAGAGATCCACAGAACTTTGAAATGTTCTTTCCCATTAGCAGCCATACTTTATTATCAAATTTATTTTTTTAAACTCAAATCAAAGAGGAGCGAACTTTTAATGACCATTTTCTACCTAATTTAACTCAGCCTCTACCTTGACTTCTGGTCAGCCCTTTTCCTGATGCTCTTCAAACGTTTCTTCTTTCCAAAGCTGCTGTGAGAAGAACTGAGTTGAGGGAGGCATCGGGTTAGAGGTGGGCTTATGGAAGAAGGGCGGAGTGGTGCTTGTGGTCTTTGTTCCCAGTACACAAGCTGGAGCCATGCAGGGCAGTGTCTATACTGACTTCTGAGGAAAACGCTCAGCCAGGCACCGTGGAGGGAGGTCACCAAGGTAGTCAACCCCAGAGTCACCTCAAGCAGCAGCCCTGACATCTGGGGAAACTCACAGAGGCTGCAGAGGGCTCACGGGGGAAGCTGACATGAAGGAGCTAAAGGAATTCTGGGAGGAAAGTGCCTCAGACTGGAGCCATGTGCCATCACCGCC
>NW_011494917.1:3996143-4013800 GCF_000754665.1 Bison bison bison | reverse complement strand
ATTTCAGGACTTCCCCTGTGGTCCAGTGGTTAAGACTCTGCACCTCTACTGCAGGGCACAGGTTTGATCCCTGGTCGGAGAACTGAGATCCCACAAGCTGCACAGTGGAGCCAAAAAAAAGACAGTCTCTTCACCAAGTGATGCTGGGAAACCTAGACAACCTCATGTAGCCCAATGAAGTTAGAATAACCCACATACTATACACACAAATAAACTCAACGTGGCTTACATTTAACCATGACGTCTTAAAAGTCCTAGAACACAAAGCTTTCTCTGACATAAATTGTACCAATATTTTCTTACGTAAGTCTCTTTTTACTTGCAAAAGTAAAAGCAACAAATGAGACCTAATCACACTTAAAAGCTTTTGCATAGCAAAAGAAACCATCCATAAAACAAAAAGACAGCTCATGGATGGGGAGAAAATATTTGTAAACAGTGTAACTGACAAGAGCTTAATTCCTAAAATATATGAACAGTTCATACAACTGTATCAAAAAAACAAACAACCCAATCAAAAAATAGGCAGATGACCTAAATAGACATTTCTCCAAAAAAGACATACAGACGGCCAAGAGGCACATGAAAAGATGGTCCACAATGCTAGTTATTAGAGAAACGGAAGTCAAAACTACCATGAGGTACGATGTCACACCAGTCAGAATGGCCATCATGGAAAAGTCTAGATCAATAAATACCAGATAGGGTGTGGAAAAAAGGGAACTCTCTTACACTGTTGGTAGGAATGTAAATTGGTACAACTACTATAGAAAATAGTATGGAAGTTCCTTTAAAAACTAAAACTAGAACTACCACAGAATCCAGCAATCCCACTCCTGAATATATAGTATCTGGAAAAGACAAAAACTCTAATTTGAAAAGATATACGCACCCCAATGTTCAGAGTGGCACTGTTTACAGGATCCAAGACATGTAAGCAACCTAAGTGTCCATCAAAGGATGAGTGGATAAAGTAGATGTGATATATATAGGCAATAGAATATTCAGTTAGTTCAATTGCTCAGTCATGTCTGACTCTTTGCGACCCCATGAATTGCAGCACGCCAGGCCTCCCTGTCCATCACCAACTCCCGGAGTTCACTCAAACTCACGTCCATTGAGTCAGTGATGCCATCCAGCCATCTCATCCTCTGTCGTCCCCTTCTCCTCCTGCCCCCAATCCCTCCCAGCATCAGTTTTTTCCAATGAGTCAACTCTTTGCATGAAGTGGCCAAAGTACTGGAGTTTCAGCTTTAGCATCATTCCTTCCAAAGAACACCCAGGACTGATCTCCTTTAGAATGAACTGGTTGGATCTCCTTGCAGTCCGTGGGACTCTCAAGACTCTTCTCCAACACCACAGTTCAAAAGCATCATTACTCAGCCATAAAAAAACAATGAAATACTACCATTTACAGCAACATGGATGGACCTAGAGGTGGTCATACTGAATGCCAAGTCAGACAAAGACAATATTACTATTATATGATATCATTTATATGTGGGATCTAGCAAACACCCTGTTCCAACAAAACCAGAGAAAACTCTACATATGGACATCACCGATGGTCAATACCAAAATCAGATGGATTATATTCTTTGCAGCCAAAGATGGAGAAGCTCTACACAGTCAGCAAAAACAAGACTGGGAGCTGACAGTGGCTCAGATCATGAACTCCTTATTGCCAAATTCAGACTTAAATTGAAGAAAGTAGGGAAAACCACTAGACCATTCAGGTATGACCTAAATCAAATCCCTACAATTATAAAGTGGAAGTGGGAAATGGAGTCAAGGGATTAGACCTGATAGACAGAGTGCCAGAAGAACTATGGACAGAGGTTCATGACATTGTACAGGAGGCAAGGACCAAGACCATCCCCAAGAAAAAGAAATGCAAAAAGGCAAAATGGTTGTCTGAGGAGGCCTTACAAATAGCTGTGAAAAGAAGAGAAGGGAAAAGCAAAGGAGAAAAGGAAAGGTATACCCATTTGAATGTAGAGTTCCAAAGAACAGCAAGGAGAGATAAGAAAGCCTTCCTCAGTGATCAATGCAAAGAAATAGAGGAAAACAAGAGAATGGGAAAGATAGAGATCTCTTCAAGAAAATTAGAGACACCAAGGGAAAATTTCATGTACAGATGGGCACAATAAAGGACAGAAATGGTATGGACCTAACAGAAGGAGAAGATATTAAGAGGAGGTGGCAAGAATACACAGAAGAACTATACAAAAAAGATCTTCATGACCCAGATAATCATGATGGTGTGATCATCAACCTAGAGCCAGACATTCTGGAATGCGAGGTCAAGTGGGCCTTAGGAAGCATCACTACGAACAAAGCTAGTGGAGGTGATGGAATTCCAGATGAGCTATTTCAAATCCTGAAAGATGATGCTGTGGAAGTACTGCACTCGATATGCCAGCAAATTTGGAAAACTCAGCAGTGGCCACAGGGCTGGAAAAGGTCAGTTTTCATTCCAATCCCAAAGAAAGGCAATGCCAGAGAATGCTCAAACTACTGCACTCATCTCACATGCTAGTAAAGTAATGCTCAAAATTCTCCAAGCCAGGCTTCAGCAATATGTGAACCGTGAACTTCCAGATGTTCAAGCTGGTTTTAGAAAAGGCAGAGGAACCAGAGATCAAATTGCCAACATCTGTTGTATCATCAAAAAAGCAAGAGAGTTCCAGAAAAATATCTACTTCTGCTTTATTGACTATGCCAAAGCCTTTGATTGTGTGGACCACAACAAACTCTGGAAAATTCTTAAAGAGATAGGAATACCAGACCATCTGACCTGCACCTGTTCTTGAGAAATCTGTATGCAGGTCAGGAAGCAACAGTTAGAACTGGACATGGAAAAACAAACTGGTTCCAAACAGGGAAAGGAGTACGTCAAGGCTGTATATTGTCACCCTGCTTATTTAACTTATATGCAGAGTACATCATGAGAAACGCTGGGCTCAGATATGCAGATGACACCACCCTTATGGCAGAAAGTGAAGAAGAACTAAAGAGCCTCTTGATAAAAGTGGAAGAGGAGAGTGAAAACTTGGCTTAACACTCAACATTCAGAAAACTAAGATCATGGCATCTTATCCCACCACTTCATGGCAAATAGATGGGGAAACAGTGGAAACAGTGGCTGACTTTATTTTTGGGGGCTCCAAAATCACTGCAGATGGTGATTGTAGCCATGAAATTAAAAGAGGCTTGTTCCTTGGAAGAAAAGTTATGACCAACCTAGACAGCATATTCAAAAGCAGAGACATTGCTTTGCCAAACAAAGGTCCATGTAATCAAAGCTAAGGTTTTTTCCATTAGTCACGTATGGATGTGAGAGTTGGACTATAAAGAAAGCTGAATGCCAAAGATTTGATGCTTTTGAACTGTGGTGTTGGAGAAGACTCTTGAGACTCCCTTGGACTGCAAGGAGATCCAACCAGTCCATCCTAAAGGAGATCAGTCCTGAATAGTCATTGGAAGGACTGATGCTGAAGCTGAAACTCCAGTACTTTGGCCACCTGATTCAAAGAATTGAGTCATTTGAAAAGATCCTGATGCTGGGAAAGATTGAAGGCAGGAGGAGAAGGGGACGACAGAGGATGAGATGGTTGGATGGCATCACCAATTCAATGGACATGAGTTTGGGTAAACTCCGGGAGTTGGCAACGGACAGGGAGGCCTCGTGCTGTCCATGGGGTCACAAAGAGTCAGACACGACTGAACGACTGAACTGAACTGATATGTGGAATCTAAAAAGTAATAGAAACAAATGTATTTATAAAATGGCAATAGACTCAGACATAGAAAACAAGCAAATTTATGGTAACCAAAGGGGAAAGGAGATGGATAGGGATAAATTAGGGGTATGGGAATAACAGGGCTTCCCAGGCAGCACCAGTGGTAAAGAACTTGCTTGCCAATGCAGGAAACATAAGAGACACAAACTGGATCCCTGGGTCAGGAATGTCCCCTGGAGGAGGGCATGGCAGCTCACCCTAGTATTCTTGCCTGGAGAATCCTCATGGACTGGATTCCTGGATTCCTTCCAGAGAGGCCTGGCAGGCTACAGTCCATGGGGTCACAAAGAGTCGATCATGACTGAATGGACTTAGCACACAAGCATGCATGGGATTAACACAACTATATGTAAAATAGATAAAGAACAAGGATTTACTGTATAGCACAGGGAACTATATGCATTACCTTGTAATAAGCTATAATTGAAAAAGAATTTGAAAAAGAATATATATATATATGTAACTGAGTCACTTTGCTTTATACCTGAAGCTAACACAATACTGTAAATCAGCTACAGTTCAGTTAAAACAAACAAATAAATAATAAAAGACAAAAAAAAGCCAGAAGCTGCCTCTTGAGGCCCAGGTGCTACATCTATTTATGGTAATTAAAGAAATGCCAATTGGACCCTTCTCAGTGCGCCTGCCGAAGCCAGTGCTAGACACCTGAGGCCTTCCAAGAACCCACGAGAAATGAGAGTGCAAAGGGGCGCTCCCAGGCATTCACCAGGGCTCCTGAAAATGCTCAGCCGAGGAGGTTTCCTCAGAGCCGAGAAGCTGCGCCAGTGGTCGGGCTCCGTGCCCATGGGGTCTTGAGAGAGTCACTTAACCTTGGCGTCACCATCTGGCAGGTGAGAGGTGACACTTGCCCAGTGCCTCCCTGCTGGGCGGCCCTGGTGTGCAGAGACGGCTCTGTACCGCTGACCTCATCCACACGTGGCCTCTTTTCCAAGGGGTTTGAGACAGTTTAAGCCAAATGACGGCGTGAACAGGTGAATAAGACAGAAGTAGAATGGAGGATGTGAATAGTTAACAGTACAAGCTTAACCCATTTATCATGAGTGACGGAAATTTAGTAGAAAAGTGAAATTCTACCGATGTGTCTTAAGCACCTCTCAGTGTACTAGAAAGATCATGGCCTTTGGACTCATATGGCTTCAAATTTAGTTCCAATATTCATACCTACGTGACTCTAGGCAAGTGACTATTAGAAGACAAACAATGTGAAGTTGGTGGAGGATTAAATGTGTCGAAAACACGCAAAAGCACCTAGATCAGTGCCCTACACATAGGAGTATCCTCTTGGAGGTTGATTTCTTTTGCCTTCTTCCCTTCCTCTTTTCATGTTTTTCTATGTATTTAACATGGAAATAGTTCATATTTGAATAATAGGTTAAAGGGAACTCTCTAGGATTGAGAAAGAGCTTGAGATTATAAAAGGGAGAGACTTGTCCTGCAGGAAAGGCAGAAATTTTCAAGATGGGAATGACTCAGCTAACTTATCCAAAGTCAACGGATGAGTCCTTCACATTCTCTGCGTCTCCATTTTGTTATCTGGGTCTGGAATTATTATGATGGGTTCTCTGACACCTGAGAGCTCCCAAGGGTTTGTGGGCACAGAACAGGGAATGCTGAGAGGATGTTTTTTGCATGCTGAAGTGGGAAGACCCCAGGCAGAGCCACTATTAGGAGGGCAAGGGGCACAGCTCCACACAGACATGAAGCTTTGCAACATCAGGATGCCTGGGCGGTCCAGGGGGCACTAGAATCTGCTGTTCCTCTGTTCCTGAAGCAGGCATTGGGACAGCAGTGTGTGTGTGTGTGTGTGTGTGTGTGTGTGTGCGCGCGCTTAGTCATGTCTGACTCTTTGTGACCCCACAGACTGTAGCCCACCAGGCTCCTCTGTCCACGGGATTTTCCAGGCAAGAATACTGGAGTGGGTTGCCATGCCCTTCTCCAGGGGATCTTCCTGACCCAGTGATCAAACCTGCATCTCTTGCATCTCCTGCATTGGCAGGCAGATTCTTTACCACTGTAGCAACTGGGAAGACCCTTGGAATAGCAGCTGTCTGCACATTTTCTACTAAACAATTAAAAAGGAAAGATGACAAATGCAATTTTTTCTTGCTCTCTGTGGTCATGTGGGTATATGCAGGTAGGCAAAGAGACAACCAGCAAAATTCCAGGCAACTGGCTGGTATCAGGGACACACAGCAGCAGGGAGCAGCCCACACCACCTCTCCCCAGGGAGAATCAAACCTGCCTCACCCACCTCACTGATATACAATAGAATATTACTCAGCCATACAAAGGAATGAAATTGGGTTAGTTGTAGAGATGTGGATGGACCTAGAGTCTGTCATACAGAGTGAAGTAAGTCAGGAAAAGAAAAAGAAATACCGTGTATTAACGCATATATGTGGAATCTAGGGAAAAAAGGGTAGAGATGAACCTATTTGCAGGGCAGGAATAGAGATGTAGATGCAGAAAAGAGACATGTGGACATGGCAGGGAAGGGGAGGGTGGGATGGAGTGGGAGGGTATCACTGACATATATACATACCGCGGGTAAGACAGCTAGTGGGAGCCTGCGATACAGCACAGGGAGCGCAGCGCAGTGCTCTGTGAGGACCCAGATGGGTGGGGCAGGGAGGTCCCTGAGGGAGGGGATGTCTGTACACATATAACCGATGCACTTCGTTGTACAGCAGAAACTAATACAATTTTGTATTACACTCCAATTGAAAAAAAAAAGACCATAAGTTTAGGGTTGGTTTGTTGGTGCATTCAAATGCAACCAGTGGGCCTTGTGGTTTAGGCTGTCTGTCTTTATATTCTGTCTAAAGGGGGCAAAAGAACATTAAAAATCTCCTTTAGATGTTAAAGGAAAATTCCTTTTTGTTTTTAAATGTACACTTAATAGCTATTTACTATGAGCCAGGCATGCTGTTCTAATGACAAATATTAACTCACTTAATCTGCAAAATTACCCTGTGAAATACAGTGATAACCATCACTGCTTAACAGATGAGGAATGAGGCAGGGAGCGGGTAAGCAGTGTGCCCACAGTCACGCAGCAGTGAGGGGTGGAGCCAGGAGCATGACCTCAGGACCCGGCCCCAGGGCTGCCCCAGTGTCTCCCATCACGCCACCCTCCAGAAGACCTAAGTGTGGGTCAGTGCACAGGAAGGTAAGCAGGCCTCTCCCAGTCCAGGGTGGGCTGAGCTCCCTGATGGTCCCAGTATAGCTCTGTCTGTCCTACTGGACAGGGGAATCCCACAGACCCCATCAGACTCCCAGGTTGACTCCAAGTGGCCCAGCTTTAGAAGGGAAGCTTCCTCAGAAAAGAATCTGAGAACCCAAGCAGACAGTCCCCATGAGCTCGAGGACACTGTCTACTGGCCATGGGCCCCGAGTTCCCACGTAACCTGAGAGCACAGCCCTGTAACCTGAGACCTCAGAGGTAGACCACCTCTCCCCCTTGGTTTTCTGTTACCTCTCAGATGGGCCCAGACTCAGGCACAGGGCCTAGGGCCTGAGGGGCTTCCTCCTGCATCTGAGCAAGTGAAGGGAGCCGCACAGATACCGGTAAACAGGTCTACGTGATTGCCAGACCTTCGTAACTGGACAGCCTTCCCTTTCCCCTGATAGAGATAAATGTTGATAATTCAATGATGATGAAAACATTGTAAAGTGCCAAGCACAGCATGTTTAGTTACAAAAGCCAGGAATAATTGCTTCTGCCTTGCTGCTAAGAAAACCAGTTGTTGAGTCCAGGATAATTCTAGTAAGAAATTGGCATTCAGGGATTAATTGTTTAGGATGTAATGACCACTACAACCCAAACTAATGAGAACAGAAGGCAGTTTCCAATTTGAATCTCAGAAATGAAATAGGCCTTGCCAGGCTGGCTGGTGCAGAAAAAGAGAATGGAAGGGCCTTTTTTTTTTTTAAAACCTCACTACTGATTGGGGGAAAAATCAGAAAGCATTTTGCGAGAACAGCTTCTGAGAAGACTAGCCAAAAGTCTGTGTGGATGCCTCAGGAAAACTCTTGATTGATTATTAAAAGCCTGGCTGAGCTCCTTCCTGAAGCCCTGAGCAGGTTGAGGGCAGCAAGGCAGGGGAGAGTCACCACCGTGTGGGGGAAGAAGGAGCGGGCGCCTGGCCTGGAGACAGGCCATCCCTGGTGCTTCAGCTTGACCTTCAGCGGGTCTCTTTTTTCTCAATCTGTCCCTTCCTGCAAATCTTGGGATGGACTGCAGTACTCACCCCGCCAAACTCAATGGCTTAGGTGAGGAGCAAACAAGAAAATACCTGGCAAAGGGTTTTTTGATCTTTAAATCACAATGTGGGTGGACAGTATTATTGGGATGAATTAGCCCCGTCCTCATCCTTTTATTTGTCTGCTTAGCTCTCTTTGTTTTAAACAGGACTCAAGGCAACCTACCTATCTTGTCCTAATTTCTTGCAGAGCTATAAGCACCCTGTAGAATCATGGTCATGGCAGGCAATGTTTAGTTCCAGAAAAGACCCAGGATGGTTTGCTGGACCCACTGGACAAGAACCTGAGGGCCCTGGTGGGAGTGGAACCCTTGGCAGGTCTTCAGAGCCTCGAACGCACTCCCTACTCCCTCCTTCATCTCTAGCTCATGATTCATCATCCACAGCACTTAAGTCTGTCTGAAATAATTTGAAGTATTTATTTCTTTATGTATCTATGGTATCCATACCTTCTTGTTAGAATGTAAACCCCTTGAGAGCAGAGACTTTTTCTGCCTTGTCCACTGCTGTTGTGCTATGCTTAGTCCCTCAGTCATGTCCAACTCTTTGCGACCCCATGGACTGTAGCCTGCCAGGCTCCTCTGTCCATGAGGATTCTCCAGGCAAGAATACTAGAGTGGGTTGTCTTGCCCTCCTCCAAGGGATTGTCCCAACCCAGGGATCGAACCCAGGTATCCTGCATTGCAAGTAGATTCTTTGCTGTCTGAGCCACCAGGGAAGCCCGAGAATACTGGAGTGGGTAGCCTATCCCTTCTCCAGGGGTTCTTCCCAACCCAGGAATTGAACTGGGGTCTCCTGCTTTGCAGGCAGATTCTTTACCAGCTGAGCCACCAGGGAAGCCCTTGTCCACAGTGCCTGCTATCGATATCCATTTCAGGGACTTCCCTGGTGGTCCAGTGGCTAAAAACCCAACTATTCAGAGTGAATTTGAGAAGGACAAGAACTGTTGCTTGATCGAAACAAATGGCCTTAATTTTGTAGAACCACCCTGGGACTAGACAAAAGGGCATTTTAAGCTCTGAGTTCTGCAGCTTCCACCTTGCCCTCCCCAGGCTGTGTCCAGACCCGTGGGGGTGAGGGAGTTGCAGCCCCAAATGAACACTCCTCCCTGAAGCTCGTATCTTCCCTTCCAGGCCTCTCTCTGGACGTCCAGAGCTGGTCTCTCACAGACTGTCTTTCCAAAGATGCCCCATGCCACCAGCATGCTTGAGGGTAGGCCGGGCGGCCCGATCAAGGCTTCCTTTTTGTGGACAGAACTTAGGTGGACCGGCTGGGTGGCCACATACATACATCAGATATGGGATAGAGCCAGAAATAGGAAAAGAGCTGGCAGGCTGCCCAGCCTAGTCACAGCTGACACTCTACTGCCACGTTTCAGAATTCCAAGGAGTCTGGGTGCTCTAAATTCAAGCCTGGTGTTATGAAAAGTTTTACTTATTAAGATGGGGGGAGGGGAGTACTCTAACAGGCTTAGCTGTAACTCTGAAACATCTAGTCAAATGACTGGGACTTCCCTGGTGGTGCAGTGGTTAAGAATCCACCTTGAAATGCAGGGGATTCGGGTTTGATCCCTGGTTGGAGAACCAAGATCCCACGTGCCTCAGAGCAACTAAGCCCCCATGCCGGAGTGCTGCAACTAAGCCCCAACACAGCTGAAAACGAAAGGTCTGGGGGCCTCTCCTTGACCCTTGCCCAGGGTCTCCCTGATGTCAAGGGTAGGCCTGTGCCTCAGCGAGACAGGAAGGAAGTCCTTACCACCGGGATATGGGCATCATGAAGTGCGGGGCTCTGACTTGGATACAGAAGCCTCTAGAAATACAAGGTACTTTTTTACTCTGGGGATTTTACATATAACTGAATACATGTGACCCTGAGTCAGGAAGATCCCCTGGAGAAGAGAATGGCAACCCACTCCAATATTCTTGCCTGGAGAATCCCATGGACAGAGGAATCTGGAGGGCTACAGCCCATAGGGTCGCAGAGTCAGACACGATTGAAGTGGCTTAGCACGAACACATATGATAACATATGGATTTTATTAGCAGGGCTAAGAGACAGAAGCACCTCTTGCTTCTCTGAGGACCAAATGCAGGCAAAGTAACCAGCAAGACTGTTTTGCCTCCAACTAATTTATGTCAGAGGAGGAATTACTGGGAGCAGTGGGGGTGAGGGGTATTGACAGAAGCTTCCAGAATGCTGGAAGTGTTCCACATCTTGATTAGAGTGGCGGTTACTGGGTCCTGCGCATATTAACATTCCCCAAGCTTCACACTTGAGATGAATGTACTTCACACAGGAGCAGCTGGGGAGTCAGGCAGCCTGGGGCTAGCCGGCTCCATGCCCTCCGGCAATTTACTTATCCTCTTAAATCTGAGTTTACTGGGGCTTCCCTGGTGGCTTAGATGGTAAAGCGTCTGCCCTGGAGAAGGAAATGGTAACCCACTCCAGTATTCTTGCCTGGAAAATCCCATGGATGGAAGAGCCTGGTAGGCTACAGTCCATGGGGTCGCAAAGAGTCAGACACGACTGAGCGACTTTTCTTTCTTTCCCTGGTAGTCCAGAGGTTAAGACTGTATGCCCCCACTGCAGGGGGCATGGGTTCGATCCCTGGTTGGGGAACTAAGATCCTGCTTGTTATGCAGCCAAAAGGAGGAAAAGAAAATGTATTGACTAAAAATCAAAATAAGTCATATCAACTTTCAAAAACTTAAATGGGAAAAGTAACACATACAAAAACAAAAACCTTAATTCACTCACTGCGTAGTGGGTAAGGTCAGCTCCTTACCTCACGACGCTGCGGGGGAGGGCGGAGGTGCGCCTCAAGAGTGCTTCATCGCTGGTGGTTATCAAATTATATCAGCTCCATTAACTGCTTGTGCATCAGCTATGTCAGCTGGTGCTTATTAAAATGCTTAAAACTTTAAACAGATTTGTTGAAGGTATATTTTTTCTAAATGCAACAAAATGTGTTATCTCTGTCCAAAACTCTCCTTCGTCTAACTAGTCTGTCAATACCACTCATTTTCACTGACTGATTTCTTGGAAACCACGCTTGCGGCTAGGTGCCGACTCTTCTGCCTGGCAAGCAGGTTGCCCCTTGGCCATCAGGCATCTGGGACACGACTGGAATTCAATCCTCAGGGAAACTAGAGCCCGCTATGGAAATGGGCTTATTGACAAAGACCTTCATTGCTCTTCTGGTGGAATTCACCCCGGCCCGAAAGAGGCTGGTCCTGGCCGCATTTCATTCCTTGTGGTAATGTCTCAGCTCTGATCTAATTCCACTCGGAAGCTCAGAGGAGGTAGAGAGGAGATTCTGACTGTTTTATATTAGGTCAGCCAAGCGAGGACAGCAGTTGGAGTCTCACAAAATATCAACTACGCCTTCTTTGTTGTGTGTGTGTGTGTGTGTGTGTGTGCTCAGTCACTAAGTCGTGTCCGACTCTGTGATCCCACAGACGGTAGCCTGCCAGGCTCCTCTGTCCCTGGAATTCCCCAAGCAAGAATACTGGAGTGGGTTGACATTTCTCTCTTCAGGGTATCTTCCCAACCCAGAGACTGAACCCACGTCTCCTCCATTGGCATGTGGGTTCTTTATCACTGAGCCACCAGAGAAGCCACTTCTTTGTAATACTGCTGTTAAATTCTGCTCTTCTCTAAATTCAACTTCTAAAGGAGAAGTAGGCTTCTCCTAGAGTCCTACAAGCTTCCAGAACAGCACCTACACATCATCAAAACCTTACCAGGTGATGCCAAGGACAAGGGACCATCCCAGGTGCCATGGAGGAAATAAAGAGGGTCTCAACCCTCAAAGAGCTTACCTGGCATTAAACTCCTAAATGACGAACCAGGAAAGTGAACTTCAGCATTGGAGACGGACACGGGTGCAATCAACCCCAGTAGGAACTACAACCCCAGTAGTTCCTCAGGCAGACGAGGAACTAGAACAGGGCACTTGAGCAGGCCAGGCATGGTGGAGCTGCTCCACTAATGTCTCATAAAGTCCACCAACAACCAGGCAAAGGAGTGAGGATTATTCTCATTGTACAGATGAGGAAAATGAAGCTCAGAGAGCTAAGACATGGCCCAAAGTCGAAGACTGTAAGTGGAGGCAGGACTGGTTACATCATGTTCGAGACACAGATCAAAGTCAAAATCTAGAACCCTATGTTAAAAAACTAAGAATTTCTATTTTTTACATTTTATTTTTGGAGTGTAGTTGCTTTACCATGTTCTGTTAGTTTCTGCTGTACAACAAAGTGAATCAGCTCTAGGTGTACATACAGTCCCTCTCTCCTGTGCCTCCCTCCCACACAAGCAACAAAGATTCATAAGAGGGGGAATTATAGCCATTATCTTGTAATAAATTTTAATCAAGTATAATCTGTAAATAAAAAAAATACTGGAGCACTATGCGCTACACCTGAAACCAATATTATATTGTAAATAAACCATACTTTAAAAATAAATATTAATAGAATAAAAAAAATTTTAATTTAAGAATTCACAGCAGTGACAGTAGTGCATTAAATCAAGGCTGAGACCATTTTAAGTGCAGAGCCCTGTGTACCTGGACATTTCTGATGCCCATGAAGCCAGCCTTGAGTGAAGGGGTGGCAAAGAACTGTGGAAGGAAAGAGGGCTTTATCACGGTTGGGAAGACTGATAAAACAAAAAGTTGTATTTACAGAGGTGGCAATGAGTTGGAAGGGGAATATCACTTTGGTTTCATGTAGTCAGACCCGAGAGCACCCTACTGGTGCTTTTTAACCAGAGCAAGATGTAGCCAGGAGCTTAGGTATCTCCTGAAGCCGAAGGGACTTGGGTATCTGTCCCAGGAGCAAGCTGCCAGTTCTTGGCTTCATCCTCTGCTGTCTAGTACTTTCCCCAATCCCTCTGAGAATTCCGTGACCTTCTGGATCAGCTCCAGGCCTGGACTAGACTTGTCTGTATAGTTCCCTACCCATTAACAAATAACAGAATAATTAAACATCAGTAAGTAGCCTGACTGGTTTGATCACCTTGCAGTCCAGGGGACTCTCAAACCAGTCAATTGTAAAGGCAATCAGTCCTGAATATTAACTGGAAGGACTGATGCTGAAGCTGAAGCTCTAGTACTTTGGCCACCTGATGCGAAGAACTGACTCATTGGAAAAACCCTGATGCTGGGAAAGATTGAAGGCAGGAGGAGAAGCGGAGTGACAGAGGATGAGATGGTTGGATGGCATCACTGACTCGATGGACATGAGTTTGAGCAGGCTCCGGGAGTTGGTGATGGACAGGGAAGCCTGGTGTGCTGCAGCCCATGGGGTCACAAACAGTCAGACACGACTGAGGGAATGAACTGAACTGAACTGAAGTAGCTTGAAGAAATATAGGTCTATTTTTCTCACACAACAAAGCCTAAGAGTAGGTAGTTTGCAGCATTAGTTTTGGTTCTCAAATGTCAGTTTTGGTCTCTCTGTGATTCTCTTGCCCTTTGTCTCAGGGTATCGCCTCATAGTTGCAATATGCTTGCTGTAGCTCCAGCCATCTTGACTTCACTCAAGACAAATAGAAGGAGGGGTGACAGTGCACCCAGAAGGGAAAGCGAAAGCTTTCTCAGAATGCCCCCCTCCAAACAGCGGCCCTTGAATTTCATTGACCAGAGCTGGTCACACAGCCGCCCAGAACGGCCAGGGCATGGAGACAAGAACAGTACTTGGCTCCGAGTTGTAAATGGCCATTCAGCTGCCATGAATTGCTATTAACCATGAAGAAAACAAACTAGTATTATGTCTTAAGGCTGCTGGTTACTCCATGGACAAATCTAGTGCCCGGAGTTCATCCCAGTCCACATGTATGTCTCCCAGAAACAGTTTGAGGGAACCTTGAGACTATGGTTGGCCTGGGTATCAATCTGGGGGTGTCTGTTTCCCCAGGACTGTGGGCAGCTAGACAGACTTTGAAGCCCAGGCATGGCCTGTGGCCCTGTGTCCCCTCACCTCTTCCCTTTAGGGCACTTACAACTCACACAGAGGACTGAGGTCTTTCTGAGGATGCCTCTCCCCTCCTGTGGGACGGTAAACTCCTGGAAGGCAAATCCATTGTTCCGATTTGAGCAAGTGTATTTAAGGATGTCAATGGCTAAGAACTCTGATTTTGGTACAGTCCACTAATGGCTAATAAAGGCTGCAACACAGACAGGAGGAGAGTGATAAGAGAAAGCATAGAGTTCCTGTAATAACACAACTTGGAGAGCCAAGGAGGGCTTGCAGAGAAGGCGGTTGATTGAGCCATCCATCCATCCATCCATTAAAATATTTATTTAACACATAGAATGTACCAAGCATTGTCCTAGGCTCTGGGGACATATTAATGAATAAGATAAACAGGTTCTTGATCTCATGGGGCTGATCTCAATCTAGTCCAGGGAGGAAGAAAAATAAAATTCAAGTAAATAAACAAATGTATTAACTTGAGCAGCAAGGAGATCAAACCAGTCCATCCTAGAGGAAATCAACTCTGAATATTCATTGGAAGGACTGATGCTAAAGCTGAAGCTCCAATACTTTAGCCACCTGATATGGAGAGTTGACTCATTGGAAAAGACCTTGATGCTGGGAAAGATTAAGGGCAAGAACAGAAGTGGGTGACAGAGGATAAGATGGTAGGATGGCATCATCAACTCAATGAACATGAGTCTGAACAAACTCCAGGAGAGATGAAGAACAGGGAAGCCTGGTGTGCCGCAGTCCATGGGGTCACAGAGTCAGACACGACTTAGGGATTGAACAACAACAATGAACTGAGTCACCCCTTCTTTAAACAAATAGCTGCTGCTGCTGCTGCTGCTAAGTCACTTCAGTCATGTCTGACTCTTAGCAACCCCATGGACTGTAGCCCACCAGGCTCCTCCATTCATGGGATTTTCCAGGTAAGAGTACTGGAGTCGGGTGCCATTGCCTTCTCCGAAACAAATAGCATGTGAGTTCAAATTTAAATGAAGAGCAAGTTTCCAGAACCAGCCCTGCAAGGCTTGGGGGAAAACATCTTTGGGGGAAAGGCTGAGATGAAACCAAGCAAGAAAGCTTCAGGGCTGGGGTGTTGGGAGCCTGAGCGAGGAAGGCAGGGACCCCTGAGTGTCCTGGGTCTTGTCTGCGTGCACGGGGAGCCTCTGGAGGAAAGCTGGGTCTTAGAGGATGAGTCCAGAAGTGAGGAGGGAGCAGCAGGGGGGCCATCCTACGGACAAACCAGGATAATGACAAAGCCCAGAGGCTGTGTGGCTGGGGCAGGTGTGACCTGGGGGAAGAAGAAGGTTCTCCAATAACTGTCTCTGGGTGGGGGGCCAGGAGTGGAAAGAGATGTCTTCAACTCAGGAAAGAGAATGCTGGCAGAAGGCCCTCTAGAAGCATCAAAAATATCCAGAAAACAAATGTCGAGGATGCACATTTGGGAGGGGGCTGGGTGGTGGGAAACTCAGTCTACCTGGGAGATAAGTAGGATCTTCAGATGCTCCGCAGGATCTACCTGGCACTTCACCTGTGACAGGTGTGCATTGATGGTAGTGGAATGAATGGACAGGTGATGAGAGGCTGAGAAGCTCCAGAAAGCAGTGACAGGGAAAGTCATTGCCCCAACAGAAAGGGCTGCCTCCTAAGTCACTTACCAAGATGTTTCATAAAAGACACTGACTTTTTCTTTCCCCCTACCATTACCTTCCCAGGTGGTGCTAGTGATAAAGACCCTACCTGACAATGCAGGAGACATCAGAGACTAGGGTTCGATGCCTGGGTTGGGAAGATCCCCTGGAAGAGGGCGTGGTAACCCACTCCAGTAATCTTGCCTGGAGAATCCCATGGACAGAGGAGCCTGGTGGGCTACAGTCCATAGGGTTGCACAGAGTCGGACATAACTGAAGTGATTTAGCACGCACACACCATAACCTTCAGTAGGAAAGTGAACTGGGAGAAGCGAGTCAGCTAGAGCACTAATTTACAAAGGTGTGAAAAGGTCAGTTCAGATTTAGCGCTAAGCACATCACTGTGACTTGGCTGGGAACGAGGCTACGGGCTTTGGTGAAATCAGTTCCCCTTCCTGTGTTTAATGATGAGCAGTGTGATGTGAGGCTCTGTTATGGAGGCTGCAATCCCTTCTCTGCCTTTCTCCATCATCTTCCTTCCCATTTATTAATGTGATGCTCCTAGAGTTGAGATAATGATTTAAAAGCTCTAATTTTGTTACATTCTGAAGCCTGTCTGCCATCAAGCCTGATTGTAATGAGATTTGGGAAGGAGCTGGGCTCTTAGCTGGGGTCAATTCATCTCTGGGAGAAAGTGCTACCATCAGAACGCCCAGGAATTATTAGCACTTAGACGACAGCAGAAGAGACCTATTAATGCGAGCTGCCTGGGGAGTCCTGAAGTGTGAGATGCAATTATATTTCTTATTTATTTCTCCTGGCTTCATCTTTAAGGGTGAAGAATAGATGGGTAGGCAAGATCTTGTGAAATCACTAAATATTTAGTGATGCTATCCTAGCGCCCAACTGGGTACCACATACTGGCACTCAAGGATGTGAGCACACCTCCATGGGCAAGTCTCCCAGTTTCTCAGCCCAGCCCTACAGACACGAGAGGACAGCCTGTTTTCAATTTTTGTTTTTTTAAATTGAGGAATCTGAGGCTCAGAGAGAATAAGTCCTTTTCTCTAATAAGTGGTAGAGCAGGATTTAAAACTGGATTTTCCAGTTCCAGTGTACTATTTTTACAAATCCACAACCCCACTTTCTTTACATTCCAGGCTCTGTGTGATGTAGTCTAGGGGTCCAGAGAGATTTTATCAAGTGGTTTCCAACCCTGCCTGCATGGTAGACTCAGCTAGCAACCTTTAAAAGAAGGGGGGAAACATGCCCAAACCTGGGCACCACCCCCAGAGATTCTGCTTTAATTAGATGACATCAGGCCCAGAACCTTTGACGATATAGAGATGAGAGAGAAGGAAGGTGTGGGAAAGACAATGCATGGCGTGGGGCCATGGTCACTGTTGATCTTTTTATTAATAACAATGCTTTAGTGACTGCAAGAAGGGCCAGGTGCCTTGCCTGCTCCTGGGTCTTATCACACTCAATCCCACTGACAACCCTCGGGGGCGGAGAACATAATTGACGTGTTCAGGGAACTTAATATGGCACAGTGAGATGAATTAAGGGCTTGGAACTAATAGGAATTGACTTCAAAACCAAGTTCTGCCGGTTTCTATTTGTGTGATTTTGAACAAGTCACTTAAACCTCTTTAAGTCAAATTTGCCTGGTTCGTAAAACGGGATGTAAAAATTGTCCTAAGTTACAGCGAGCGGAGATGAAACGGAACAAAACGTGTCTTTGAACTTTGTAGGGTCTTCTATGTAGGCCGGCAAAACAACATCCTGATGACATTTCAGGGGGATAGACTGAGGCTCAGAGCAAGAAGCGAGGCACCCAAGATGACAGGTGGGGCGGACACACTCCTGATACAAACCAGTGTCACACACCCCTCTCCCCTCGCCACTGTGGGTCGATGGGATTAAACCACCAGACGAACATTTTCATGG